>NW_019724630.1:85293-99102 GCF_002891405.2 Cryptotermes secundus
CTTGAAACGTGAAAAGGTCTTGGAGACCGAAATTTGGTTTTGGGTAGGACGTACCAAATTAAAGAGACTATCACAAATATATCAAATGAATATGTATATATTAAATAACAAATACAAATACAACCTAAGTACCTGGAGGTAATAAGCCTCCGACAATCACAATTGTACCGACCAGAAAAGGTGAATTGACTGCACAGTTCAGGGTCCCACAACAGAACGTATCACTCGCGTTGGACCTGAGCCGACGGGAACCAGGAAGTGGAACATTGGAAGGGGTAAGTAGTAAGAAAGGGGGTGGGGGGACGCCCTCTGACATAACGTAGACCCGGCGTTACATCCTCCCCCTCCAAAATTCACCCATGGGGGGTGACGCTAGTTTGTAGGGTGCTGCTGCTGATTGCTGATGGCAGGAGCGGTGGGTTGCATCCCGATGGTGAATAATATCAGGTGAGCGTAACACATGTACATAAGTCCCGGACTGGGCGTGCTCACAATGATCAAGTAGTGTAGATACACACGATGCTACAGTCCGCACTCTGTACCAAAAGTGCTGATAGGTGTCCGTGACCACAACTCTGACATACGCGGCACCCACTCTGTCACACATAGCCTGCAGCAATCGGGTCGTTCACCGGTTTAGTTCAGTCCCACCTCAAGACGCTCACTGCCGACTGCAGATGTCAATTTGCCTTTGAGACAGTAGGACATTCTCTCCGCCGGAGACAATATAGTCTGCGACTCGCCCCTTCCGAAGATGATTGAGTCCTTTATATCTTTTCGCATAGGGCTAGAGGAAAGTAAGTAGGATATACGTGTAAATGAAAGAAGGGATGGTCCATTGCAAGAATCCATCTGTTAACAAACGAAAATGAAAATGAGAATTAACATAAACACTTACAATAGTCAAAAGAGAAACAAAAGTAACAAGGTCAATATATGAATATACAATTGCCTTAAATCTATTGAATGGTGAAATATCTATACAATAGTCTTACATCTATTGAATGCTCTAATATCTATACAATTGTCTTACATCAATTGGATGGTGTAATATCTATACAGTTGTCATACATCTATTGAATGCTCTAATATCTATACAATTGTCTTACATCAATTGGATGGTGTAATATCTATACACTTGTCTTACATCTATACAATTCTCTGGGGATCCCCACACACTCATTCTCACTCTCATACATACTTATGCTGATCAGCAGTTTAACATGTAGATTACTATAATAACTAACATATACATACATGTTAGACAAGACACATAGCTAGCCGACGATCCATGGATCGAGTGTACACCAATGCCTAAATATATTGTATATGCATATACCACTTTCTCTGTGACATTCACAGTACAGTAACACACCTTAAATACCTCCAAGTAAATGGGTGTATATAGGAATACATCAAAGTATGTATCCATGGCTCAAAATATACATCATTAATACCTCGGAGTAGATATACACATCAGAGTACATTCCTTCCTATCTTAAACCACACATCAGTGCCTGTGCTTACAATAATAGACAATACCAGACTTAAGTTTGCAGAAGGACACAAAACGATCTACACACATCACAAGCTTCCTTCTACAAACTTAACCGTACGGTTCTCACGCAGCCTTTAACTGCGAGACGTGAGAACGGATTCTGTTGTGGCCGTCACTGTCTGCCAACTGCACTGAAACTGGCGAGGTGTACTTGACCAGGGTGAAAGGCCCCCTATACCTGGGGCATACTTAGCGGCGACCTTATCCGTTGCTCTACTTTGGGGTTAATTCCGGAGCCAGACACGGCTGCCAATAGAAAACGGGTGTGGTTGGCGACGACGATCGTAATTTTTCCGGAGTGCCGCATGAGCAAACCGGAGATTTCTCCTCGTGGCCTCCCATCGCTCCTGAATGGAAAGTTCATCCGGATGGTCAGGAAGTAAATCCTTGACGGACCACAGGTTAGACAGCGGCGAGTTCGGTGCAAAAGAAAAAATGAGGCTGAAGGGGGTCGCCTTGTGGGATTCATGGCGAGCGGAGTTAAAGGCAAACTGGAGCCATAACAGGTTTTCATCCCACTTTGAATGGTCCTGGTGATGGTAGGCAATTAGTGCGGCACGCAAATTTCTATTAAACCTCTCAGCATGGGAAGGCTGAGGGTAGTGGGGAGTGGTGGTAACATGCTTAATTCCCCGGGTAAAACAGAAATTGCGGAAGATACGAGATGTAAATTGAGTGGCATTGTCAGAAACAATGGTCTCGGGGATGCCAAAAGTGGAGAAAATACTACCCAATGCCCTAGTAGTCGTTGCGGTAGACGCTGCCCGAACCGGGAAAATCCACACAAACTTAGTAAAAGCGTCTACGCAGACCAAGGCATGAGTATTACCTGATCTAGATCGGGGAAAATTACCCACAAAATCTATGAACAATTTCTCCATCGGCCGGCTTGCCACTTCCGACGCCAACATACCGTACTGGGCGTGTTGGGTGGGCTTACTGAGCCCACAGAGCTGACACGCTCGAACTCTGCCCGCGATATCGGCATCCATGCCCTTCCATATAAACGACTGGCGAATCTTCCATAGAGTCTTACGTACTCCTAAATGACCCCCGCAAGGAGAGTCATGGAAATACGCAAACAGCGCGGGTACCAGAATTGCGGGAATTACCACCTTCGGCTTAACGTCGAAACGGGACTTACAATAAAGTACGCCCTTCATCAGCGAATATCCTCGTACTTCTTCCCCAGCTATTAATTGGCGAATGATGGGGCTGAGCACTGGATCAGCGTTCTGGTGCGTAGCAATATCTTCAAACAGCATAGGGAAATCTAAAACCATGGGACATACCGGGATATCAACAGGGGTCTCATACATTCGCGACAATGCGTCCGCAATGAAATTCTGGCTTCCCTTGATGTGTTGGACATTAAATTTGAAGGAAGATAATCTTACCACCCAACGACCAATCCTTCCCAGTTGGCGGGGATGTGATAAACACCACGATAGAGCCTGATTATCGGTCTGCAGATCGAATTCAATATGTTCCAAGTATGGTCTGAATTTCTCCAGACCAAACAGGACCGCTAGACACTCCAGCTCGTATGTGGAGAATTTGCGCTCTTGGTGGGACAATGTACGAGACGCGTAGGCAATAGGTTGTAGCTCCCCATCAAACTCCTGTAATAGAACTGCGGCCACAGCAACGGAGCTGGCATCTGTCTGAAGGGTAAATTTTCTTGAAAAATCCGCGGTTCGGAGGATAGGAGGGTTGATGATAGCTAGTTTAAGATCCTCAAACACAGACTGCTGCTCCGTTCCCCATGCAAACTTCTCACCATTCTTTTGAAGCATGTTAAGGGGTGCCACGCGTTCAGCAAAATTGGGGATAAATTTATGGAAGAAATTTACCATACCGATGAATCTTGCAATCCCTTTCACATCCCAGGGAGGAGGGAAATTCTTAATGGCTTCGGTTCTACTCGGGTCCACGGTGATTCCTTCAGGTGAGACAATATGTCCCAGAAACGACAAGCGGGGAGTAGCAAATTTAACCTTATTTGGGTTAACAGTTAACCCCGCCTGACGCAACCGACTGAAAACCTCATGCAAATGGAGTATGTGTTCCTCAAAGGAATCACTGTAGACCACTAAGTCGTCCAAATAGTGGAAGACGAACTTAAACTTTATGTCCGAGAAAACCTTATCCAGGAGCCGTGTTAAAACCTGCGCTCCAGTGGCCAGCCCAAAAGGCACTCGAGTATACTCGTATAAGTTCCAGTCAGTGGCAAAAGCAGTTAATGCTTTGGATCGTTCAGTCAGACCAATCTGATGATATGCTGAATTTAGGTCGAGCGAAGTGAAAACTTTGGCTCCTTTGAACCAGTGTAAACATGAGTGTATATCAGGCAAGGGCACTGACTCGATTTTGATTTTTTTATTAAGCGCCCGGTAGTCCACAACCGGACGAAAACCATCTTGGCCTTTGGGGACGAGGAAGATGGGACTTGAGTATGCCGACGTGGAGGGTGTAATGATACCTTCGTCAAGCATTTGACGTATGTGGCGGCGCAAGATATCCATTTTAGGTGGCATCAACCTGTAGGGCGGGACCTTAACCGGAGATGGGTCGATTAGCTCGATGTCATACTCCAATAGATTAGTGAGTCCCAACTTAGGCGTTAGGACGTCCGGAAAATCCTCAATGAGCTGCTTCAACTGAGTAGCTCTTACGTCATTCAAATAGGGAAATTCAGGGTGAGACTGGGAAGCCGTGCACACCCGCGTAACTTCCAGGGTCGAAAATCGACGCTGTAAGGTCATTCTATTGGTGGGGTCGAATTTACAGAAGGCAAACCCTTCCTGTATATCAATCATCAAGCCAACCTTGCCCAAGAAATCGGCCCCCAAAATAACTGGTTGGATCAAATCCAGGACAACATAAAAAGGAAACTTCCAGGTATACCTATCAATCCTGACCTTGCATTCAACTCCAATGTGCACCGGAAAGGTGTGCGCCGACGCAGTGACACATCTCACAGTGACGGGGTACGTGTGTATAGTGGGGAATTTCTTCTTAAGGTTCTCAAAAACGGTAACCGATATCAATGAACGCCCAGCCCCTGAGTCCAAGAGCGCGTGCACTGGCCCGAAACCCAATTCCACTTGAACACAGGGCAAATGATACTCAGAAACACCCTGTATACTCTGACTCTGCAACGTAGAAACCGTAACAGTATCGCCCCTGGAAATGGCAACAGGCATGTGGGAACTAGAGGACTGTGCGTTAACTTCTAGTCAATCACGTGGACCTTGGGATTAAG
Source organism: Cryptotermes secundus (assembly GCF_002891405.2). Classification (NCBI taxonomy): domain Eukaryota; kingdom Metazoa; phylum Arthropoda; class Insecta; order Blattodea; family Kalotermitidae; genus Cryptotermes; species Cryptotermes secundus. Next base: position 90,117 of record NW_019724630.1, read on the forward strand.
GCGGCTGCCTAGGTGATGCCGATAACTTAACAAGGCTTCTCAGCGGATGTGCCCAACTTTGTTACAACGATAACAAACCTTTTTGGATGGTTGCGAAGTAGGGTTACCAGACACAGAAGACTCGGCAAGAGTCATGACAGTGGGTGGATTGCGCGATTGAGAGCTCTGACTCTCGTCGCTCGCCGAAATGTTGTGTGCATATACGGACATGTTGTCTAGTTCGGGATAGGTGGCAGGTTTGTCACAGAAAACTAACCGACTTCTTTCCCGAGGGTGGAGCCCATCGAGGATATTTCTGACCACAACTCCCTCATCCGCATCGACGCAGAACAGCAGCAATTTCCTTAATGTCAGTAATATAAGCAGCTAGGGGCTCGTTGGCCCTTTGGGCTCTCAAATAATGGGAACTTATCAATGGCAACATGGCACGTGTTGGAATAAAATATTCAAGTATACTCTCATGATAAGCTTGGAGAGTATCCCCAGGCCTTATTGCGTCAAACGTTTTTGAGGCCAATGCCCCTTTGGTAAAACCATAAAAGACTTGCAAGAGGTCAACAGGGGGCACTTGGAAAACCGTAAGGATGTGCCTACTCCGCAATAAAACTCGCAAAAGTTAATCAACTGAGACAAGTCCAATCCGTCTGTGACGGGAAGGCCCTGAAACATTTGCTGTACTGGATTCGGCAATTTTGCGAAGATGAAGGGAAAGGCGGAAATAGTACCAGGGTAAGTGGACACCCCTGTAGCGGGTAGATTACCCAAGATTGAGCGATCATTTCGTTGACTGGCTGGATCCACAACAAGAGAAGGGGAATAAGTTAAATGTTCCATGTGGGGAGTGGCAGAAAATACAACAGCTGATTCGGCCCTATTTTCAGCGTTGTGCAAATTGATCGTACTTGCAGCGAGCGGTGGTACTCATGACGTATGCTCCTCAGTCTGCAAATTGCTGTTGATTTCTGCCGAAAGTGACTGCACTTGCTCACGCAATGCCAGGGTGGAAAACTCCAGCTCATGTGGTATTTTTCTAAACTGAAACAGATGGCGAAGCCGAGTACCAAGATGGACAAGTCTATGTAAATAACGAGGGAAATCCATGGAAACACGAGAACTGTCCATGTTTTCCACCAACTCTTTGATTTGCAAAAATTTATCCTGACAAAAGGAAAGAATAGTTGGCGTATCCTTCAAACCTTTCGTAGTGATGAACTGCTCGGCGTTCACTTCAAAATCGCGCGATGTCCTGAACAACGCTCTCAGTGCAGCCACATTCAACCCTTCGATAGGAACCCCTCGAACAGCGAGCTCATACTCTAGTTCATCCCTATGCAAATACTCAGGCACTACTGGCTCTGTAGTCATAATGAAAACAACTGCAAGAAAACAGAAAACTAGGGCAACGACCAAAAGATCCCAAAAACCAAACCACGCTCTGCTACCACTATGAAACGTGAAAAGGTCTTGAAGACCGAAATTTGGTTCTTGGGTGGGAAGTACCAACTCAAAGAGACTATCACAAATATATCAAATGAATATGTATATATATTAAATAACAAATACAAATACAACCTAAGAACCTGGAGGTAAGAAGCCTCCGACAATCACAATTGTACCGACCAGAAAAGGTGAATTGACTGCACAGTTCAGGGTCCCAAAACAGAATGGATCACTCGCGTTGGACCTGAGCCGACGGGGACCAGGAAGTGGAACATTGGATGGGGTAAGTAGTAAGAAAGGGGGTGGGGGGACGCCCTCTGACATAACGTAGACCCGGCGTTACATGACTAAGTGACTCTTTACGTACATCACATCAAATGGCTTCCCCCTAATATGTATGTGCATATGCCTCTTCAGTTCACCCTTTGAAATGAATGACTTTTTACATACATCACAGCAAAATGGTTCATCACCACACTGTATGCGTTGGTGTTGCTTCAGGTTACTCAGATCACTGAATGACTTATTACATACATCACAGCAAAATGGCTTTTCACCAGTATGTATGCATTGGTGTTGCTTCAGGCTACTCAGATCACTGAATGACTTATTACATACATCACAGCAAAATGGCTTCTCCCCACTATGTATGCGTTGGTGTGTCTTCAGAGTACTCAGATTAGTGAATGACTTATTACATACATCACATCAAAATGGCTTTACACCATTATGTATGGGTTGGTGTTTCCTCAGGCTACTCAGATCACTGAATGACTTATTACATACATCACAGCAAAATGGCTGCTCCCCACTAAGTATGGGTTGATGTGTCTTCACATGACTCTGCTGACTGAATGACTTATTACATACATCACAGCAAAATGGCTGCTCCCCACTATGTATGCGTCGATGTCTCTTCAGATTACTCAAATGAATGAATGACTTATTACATACATCACAACAATATGGCTTCTCCCCACTATGTATACTTTGATGTCTCTTCATATTACCCAGATCTCTGAATGACTTATTACATACATTACAGTAAAAGGGCTGCTCCCCACTATGTATGCGTCGATGTCTCTTCAGATTACTCAAATGAATGAATGACTTATTACATACATCACAACAATATGGCTTCTCCCCACTATGTATACTTTGATGTCTCTTCATATTACCCAGATCTCTGAATGACTTATTACATACATTACAGTAAAAGGGCTGCTCCCCACTATGTATGCGTCGATGTCTCTTCAGATTACTCAAATGAATGAATGACTTATTACATACATCACAACAATATGGCTTCTCCCCACTATGTATACTTTGATGTCTCTTCATATTACCCAGATCTCTGAATGACTTATTACATACATTACAGTAAAAGGGCTGCTCCCCACTATGTATGCGTCGATGTCTCTTCAGATTACTCAAATGAATGAATGACTTATTACATACATCACAACAATATGGCTTCTCCCCACTATGTATACTTTGATGTCTCTTCATATTACCCAGATCTCTGAATGACTTATTACATACATTACAGTAAAAGGGCTGCTCCCCACTATGTATGCGTCGATGTCTCTTCAGATTACTCAAATGAATGAATGACTTATTACATACATCACAACAATATGGCTTCTCCCCACTATGTATACTTTGATGTCTCTTCATATTACCCAGATCTCTGAATGACTTATTACATACATTACAGTAAAAGGGCTGCTCCCCACTATGTATGCGTTGATGTCTCTTCAGATTACTCAAATGAATGAATGACTTATTACATACATCACAACAGTATGGCTTCTCCCCACTATGTAAGCGTTGATGTGTCTTCAAAATACTCAGCTGCCTGAATGACTTATTACATACATCACAGGGAAATGGCTGCTCCCCACTGTGTATGCGTTGAAGTGTCTTCAGACTACTCAGATCACTGAATCACTTATTACATACATCACAGCAAAATGGCTGCTGCCCACTATGTATGCGTTGATGTGTCTTCACATGACTTTTCTGACTGAATGACTTATTACATACATCACAGCAAAATGGCTTCTCCCCACTATGTATGCGTTGGTGTTTCTTCAGGTTACTCAGATCACTGAATTACTTATTATATACATCACAGCAAAATGGCTTTTCGCCACTATGTATGCTCTGATGTTTCTTCAGATGACTCTGCTTTCTAAATGACTTATCACATACATCACAACAATACGGCTTCTCCCCACTATGTATGCACTGATGTACTCTCAGAATTATCTGCTGACTGACTGATTCACCGCACTCATTGCAGGAATATTGTCGCTCCTCACCACGTACGGGTTGAAGTACATTCAATTTGCCCTGGAAAATGAGAGAAAAAACATGAAAATTCCTAATAGTAAGAGAAATGATTCTGAAGCCCCAGTACAGTGAGATGTTAAATTGGTAGGGGTAAAAGTGGTCACAGAGTGGGAAGGGAGGGACAGAGAGAGCAAACCCCCTTGTGTGGTGTTATTGAATTGAATTGATTTACATTCTGTAAATCCTAAGCAGGTTAGTACCTTTGGATACAGAACAAGTCAAAGGGTTACATACATAAGTACAGGCAATTTTAGCTTAAAAATTAATATAACTTAATTTTACATCATTCTCTATTTACATTGAAGTATTCATCTAAAGAGTAGAAGGAATGAGCATGTAGATAATTTTTAACTCTGATTTAAACTTTTTAGTATCATTGCCCTTTTTTTTAATATTTTGTGGCAGACTGTTGAACACTTTTATGCCAGTAAAGTAGACTCCTTTTTGATATAATGATAAAGTTGATGAGGGTAGGTGGAAGTTATATTTTTGTCTAGTATTCATGTTATAGACATCAGAATTTAATTTGAATTTATCTTTGTTGTAAACAACAAATAAGAGAAGCGATAATAGATATTGAGATTGAAGAGGTAGAATTAGCCTGAGTCCATCAGCATGTATGGACGTTTCTGAGTAAAGAGTAGTTAAGCTGCACTGCCAGTGAGTCAAAGGTAGTTAAGCTGCACTCCCACTGTCTAACAAATTGCATTATCAACATTTAAGAGCCTAGCAACACCATATGGGGACCTTTAAAGTATAGCCAAGTGGCTGTGCAACACCGTATTGGTACGCGCACTCCACGCGTGTGAACACTGTTTTAAATCTAATTTTAAGATAGAAATTCTTGTTCTACTTACATTATTTTTGGGCACCCGTTTTGTAAGTAGACAGTCTTCCCTCCTGCGTCATCTAACTGAATGCAGAGTCCAATGCCGCAATTCATGCACTTTGTTCATATGTAACTCCATTTCCCATGCAAAGAGCACACACAACACCTCACTCTCGTATTACAGGAAGTAGGCCAGTGATGTCCTCTAATAGTAAAGCTTATAAAACCGCAATTTCAACTATGCACCATGGCCCCATTTCTCATGGAAGAAGCCGAAATTGAGAGGCCGCTCATATATCACACCATTCAGATTGCGGTACAGACGATTCTGAAGGGTCACGGAAGCAACAGGGCATTGCGGGGATATTCCAAGAACAGTATCTCTGTGTGGCTAGTCCGAGATATAAACAGGCAGATTTTCGTAAGGACAAAGTATGATAAGACTTCGCCCACACTCGTGTATACAGAAAGGTTCTGATATGACAGGAGAATGTGCAGTACAAATATAAACTTCCTTCTCCTTTTTCCAGATAAGACATAGTAAGACTGCGTCAGCAGCATGCATTTATACGGCAGAAACTGACTGCATCTTTGTGGACAGACACTCAAAACTGTGAAAATTTTTTTTTGGAATCAGTGTAACAATTTTTACAGATTCTAAAATCTGTAAATTACAATATCTTATTCTATATTCTTTCTAGATAAATGCACCATTTATTTCGTTCATCACAAAAATTGTAGAAATCACAGCATTTTCAGTAACATGCTTACAATTTTTATTACTCTACTAGCTGTGTCCGGCCACGCCTTGCTGTGGCTCAGTCTGCCCGTTCTTCCCCAGTCTGATTTGAAATTACTCGACGCATTGCTTCCGCTCCGCGAGTTCGACAACCTAAGCTTGTTCTTCTGCGAGGCATTATTTGGATGAACTAAAGCAGAACAATTGCACTGATGAAGAAGAAAGAAAGTTATAACAAAACCATATGAAATTGCAAAACATTAAGAAAGGAAAGAACAGGAACTGGAAAACAAAGAAGAAACAAAAACAAATAAAAATACTGACGCAATATTTAAATTCAAGCGCAGATCAATCGACACAGCTCAATCCCACAGCCAAATGTGCCGGAAAATAAGGAAAACAGTTAAGAAAACGAAATGAAAAACAATGAAAAATAAACAATACTCACGAAATAAACGCTATGGTAAACGACAGAGCCCAATTCCAACGCAATGTCACACGAAATAATTAGATCAAAATTAAAATAAACCGAAACTGTTTATATTCGGCAGTGGCTATCCCAATACTGACTCCTTCGGCAGTTACCTCCAGACTCTCTTCCGATCCCTCGCTATCTGCCTCGAGACTGACTGCTTCTTGTCCAAGCTGGACTATTTATACCTCAGCGGATGCTATACGATGAGCCTTCTGTTGTCTATCACTGGGGAAACGCTGCCAGAGTCGAATCCAAAACTTGCGAGTTCAAACTCAGGATCTCTGCTGTGATTTCACTCGGAATCTCTTGTGATACTTGTGACCTTGTGATACTCGAGACACTTGTGATACTGAACAGTCGCCGGAGCTACACTCTCTTATACATATAGCCAGCAGTCAGACGGGATAGGGAATACCTTATCGATGAGTTAGTTTAATCTGTTGCTTATGAAATGCTAGCACAGAACACCTTGTAGAAGTGTTTGGTTTCATCCGTTGTTACGCAACGGAACCTCTTATCCTCTCATCCCCGGGGAACACGTTTATTGTTTCGGCAATTCCTATGCAATGGTCTGTTTCATCTGTTGCTTAGGAAATGCTAGCACAGAACACCTTGTACAAGTGTTTGGTTTCATCCGTTGTTACACGATGGAACCTCTTATCCTCTCATCTCTGGGGAAACGCGTTTATTGTTTCGGCAATTCCTATGCAACGGTGTTTTCTAGTGTTTCCATAGAAGCAACTCTTCTGAATTCCAAACACGTTAAAACAGATGGCGATGATTTTCAAAAGACGCATCTTTTTACCTGTTTTTACCTGTCACAGGTGTGACATCTATATAATAGCAGCAGCAGATTGATTCAGTGATGGCATTCCCAATTGATTGAGAACTTTGTTCGTGATTTCTAAGCACAAATCTTCAATCATTATCAGGCTTTGTTGCAGATTTCTGCTCTGATATCCATGTTCATATTGGAATTTTCCTCGCGTATTCGAAGGAAAATATCTTCAGCCATGTGCTGCCTTGTTGATTCCGTGATTCCTACGCAACAACCCATTGTTAGGGCGTTGTCTCTGTGGGAACGCTCCATGTATTCGTCGTAATCATGGAGATTCGATACAGTATCGCTATTGTTACTTCCTACGCAACGGTCTGTTCTAGCGTTTCCATAGCAGTGACTCTTCTGAATTCCAAATTCCAATTCCGGTTTTACAAAAGATGCATGTTTTTGCCAGTCACAGGTGCGACATCTATATAATGGGTATATAAAAACGCACGTGTTCGAATGCAACATTGTGTCAAAATTTCGAAGCAATCAGTGAAGAACTTTCGGAGATCTTCGAGGATTAACAAACCAACATTTACGTTTTTATTTATATAGATATGACGGGCATTTAATTAACTCCGGCCCGCAGCCATTACGGGCCTGTCTCTTAGAAGTTAAATGAAATTATGCATTTGTAAGGCTGGACAGGCATTCAAATAATAGTGGATAGGCTCCTAGAATGAAATAACAATAAAGGCTGTATATGTGTGGGTATAATAGGCCTCAAAAAGAATAACAGCATAGTGTCAGTTCAATAGACATGTCTACCATGATACCATGAGCAAATCCATATGAGTCATCTCCTAGCTTGCCACACAAGATTCCTTGACAATGTAAATGTTTGGCTTTTGCCAGAAAATGGCCACTATTTCTGGATGTGTGAAATGATATTTGGCACACCACACTGTGTAGAAGCAGGAGTGCAACTGCTTTCCAACAGCTACATATGTATATAAAATTTATACAGAAGTATGCAGTCACTTCACAATTTATGATACCACACAATCTCAACACGCCCGTGCCACTTCTCGAAGCAGTCCACGACACACAGCTCAACATTACACTTTGTACAACAGAAAAAGGGTGCTCCTGCTTTTCTTATTTAGTGACACACATGACGTCTTTGTTTCCCTTTGGTTGGCCAGTATTGTGAATGTTTCACCTCCCGTCGACTCAGTTTGGCACCAGATGAATTTGGCCTCCACCGAGAAACGCCACTGACCGTGATATTCATTTTTGCAATTAAAGAATCACCTTGGGGGGAGGGGGGGTCTCCAGGAAATTCGAATAAATTATGTTTATTTACAAAGCAACACTCTCACCTGTTTGTAATACTCGCAAAATATTGATGCAAAGTAATTCTATTATTAGTGAGAACGAATGCCAGGCCGACACTGATACTGAAAGTCACAGTGAGGAAGATGCGTTTTACTCTCAAAGTAATACAGACCAAATGGGTTTATACCTCCTCTGAGATACAGAATAAAATATTGTGATGTATTGGTGCTATGCATGACCCCCCCCCCGCCCGTGCCTCCAGCAGTGGTGTAAAGGGATCAAAGCAAATGCAGCTGCTACGGTAATAGGCCAGCAAACACTCCGCCGTCCCCCCACAGTGACACAACAGCACTTCTCACTGTAACGTAACAGGGGACACCGCCGTTAACATGAGGTAACAGGAAATGGTATAAGAAGCCGGCTGAGCAGTATGTGAGCAGAGTGTGATCAGGAGTGACACAGTGTGGATCAAGTGGATCGTGAAGTTGCTGAGGGCAGTGGAAGTAACTGTGGTACTGCCAGTGGCAGTAATTGTAAATTGTATAAGTGTGCAAGCCAATGTGGAATAAATTCGCTGTATTCAATATGGCATGAAGTTATTTGTCATGTTACATACCCAACATGTGAGAATATATAAAGAAATATATGACAGTCTGACACTGACTTTCCAACTCATAAAGAAATATATGACAATCCAACACTGACTTCCTACCTGATAATTCATTACTGAAGACCAATCCTTCAATATGTCACATTTCCTTGAAAGCTCTGGAAGCACTAACATGCGAGAACAGATGAATATTTACTCCTCAGTTCTCAAAACAAAGCTGGGTTCTATTTGGCTGACAACACCATAAACACTCATATCTAAACGTAAGTGGTATCGAAACCAGTACCGTGATAAAAAATTTCATTGTTCAGAGCTAACAAATTGACCTCTGACATGACTTTGTCTGGGTATGTTTTGGTTTCAAACTCAATATCAAACTGTCAGCACTCCCAAAGGGAGCATGTGTCCTGCCTCATATATATATATATATATAT
>NW_019724630.1:100833-101197 GCF_002891405.2 Cryptotermes secundus
ATTGTCGCGTATCGGGCGTATATCGCGACAAGTAAATTCTCGATGTATCTGATGTAGCGAATTTTATTTCACATTCGCACTCACAATCACCCAAATTACAGATTTACGATTACTGCTATCTGCAGTATCACAATTAGTACACTCCAAATGCTGACTGGCTGACTCTACGTCTCGACTCGGCGGCTGTCACAGTACAACTCGACGCAGTACAACTCGCAGGGCCCATTCCACGAAGCGACCATGGAAACCGATACTTACTGATCGCTATGGACTACTTCACCAAGTGGCCGGAAGTGTACGCCATCCCAAATCAGGAGGCTTCAACAATAGCGGAAGTTCTGGTTGCCAATTTCTTCTGCCGCTT
>NW_019724630.1:101922-116785 GCF_002891405.2 Cryptotermes secundus
CAAAGTTGATACTTCTGGAAAGCCAAGTGAAAAACTGTACACAACACACAGCACAGTGGAAACATCTAACCACAAGCCATACAACATCAAGCTGACATCTCCCATCTTCGGGATGAATCAACAAGAAGGAGCCTAACATTTTACATGAAATGTTTTAAATTTTTGAATTTTTAAATTTTTAAAATTTTTAAATATTTTAACACTGACGTTTTTAATTTAAGGGAAGTTCGGATGGAATATGAGAATTGTTAGTGCATTCAACAGTCCTAGCAAGTGTTGTGCTTTTACACGTCGACATACTGTAGCAGCGTCCATGCAGCAAAAATAACTGTGTACATCTTAAACAACAACAGTGTTTTCATGATTGTACTATGTGCCTCTGATGATGGTTATATTAAACCGAAACATGTAAGGCAGAAGTGATAACGAAGTGACCTACAAATTGTTACACTNTCTATGATGTAGTACCAAAGCACTGCTTAGTGGATTGGACAAAGAAAATATGAAAAATTTTTCCGGTATAGAATTTAAAACAAACATTCAGTTTATAGAGTATTTCATTTCATCTATATTGGATCTGCTCAAAAGAAAATGGGACTGGTACATCACAAGCAACATTTTACAAAATACAGCTGCCTGGAGAAATTTCAGGAAAAAGAAACCTTCAGAATCTAGTCAACACCACAGTGGAGTTGTTTCATGTTCACAGAGAAGACAAGCGGCATTTCTGCACATTTGTGTCATTTGCCTAACAGTGCACATACAGCTCACCTCAGGTTCAGCCTTTATTTCTGGAAATGTTATCGGGAGAGGATCCTCTTCCTCTTCTGCATCTGAGACTGCCTCAGCTTTTACATTCATGGCCTGATTTGCATCATGAGTTGTTGGGTATGCCTCACCATATGGACCCACTAAAGGATTTTCCAATTTTGTAAAGTTCTGTAAAAACCATCACATCCTTCTAAGAAATGGAGGCACAACACCCTACATTAACCAGCGTATGCTCTCCTTGCTATGTCAGTTTCTCGTCACATTTAACTCATATAAGAGCTGTTCTGTACAGATGTTCTTCCCTGCAGCTATCACTAGATAGTACTCGGTTCATACCTCAGTGACCTCACTGCAGAAGTACAGAAAATATCTCCTTTTTTGGTACCTAAAAACATCAAAGAGTTCCACAACTTGTAACCTCCATTCACCAAGCAAAATTATGATGAAGTCAAGGAGCATGAGATGGGCAGTTCATACAACAGGCATGGGGGAGAAGAGGAATGAAGACATGATATGTTGAGAAAGCCAGAAATTGCTCATTACTGTGATCACACATGCTCATCATGGCTCTGTATCCTATGGCAAAGAGACCCAGTACAAACCCTTCTGAATTATTTCTTTCAAATCTATCTTAATAGCATCTCCCCATCCACACTTAAGTCTCCCTAGTGGTCTGCTTCTCTCAGGTTTGTATGCATTTCTCACTGTTGCATGTGCAATACATGACTTACCCACATCACTTACCCACATGGATTATGCAAACAAACAGAAGCGTGTCACAAAATATTTAGTTTCTTTGCCCAAGACAACTGACATACAATAAAATTCATGTCTGTGCACACATGCACAAAACACTCACAATTCTTTCGCTTACATCAGGAAACTTTTCTTCAGCTCTATACAGTACGATTTTTGCCACTCATGTTGCAAGAGAATGCAGAATCTTTTGGAACCTTGTAACCTGTTCATCACATGATAAATATCTTGTGGGGTTCATTGGAACTAGCTTACAAGAGTCCTAGTAACTTAAATTCTTGGTTCTAAAAAGTGTACCAGTAACTAACTGCGAACAGTTCTGTGACTCCCTATGGAATTTTGCTGCTTCAGAATTTCTCTAAGATACAGTTCCATTTATGCAAAATTTAATTTCATCTGCATCATATCTGCTTAAAAGGAAACAGAAGTGGTACATCACAAGCAGCATACATTCAATAAACACACTTCAGATAAAGGCCTTCAAAGGCAAGTCAGCAGCACAGTGGAGTTGTTTCAAGTGCACAGACAGACAGACAAAGATGAGAAAGACAACTGGAATTCCTGCCTATTTGTGATATCTGTCTAACAGTGGACATACAGAAACAACCAGCTCACCTTTACTTCCTGAACTGTCATTAGCACAGGATCTGCTTCCTCTTTTGAGTCTGAGACTTCCTCAGCTTTTATATTCATGGCCTGGCTTGCATCATGACTTGCTGGGTATGTCTCACCGTATGGACCCACTAGAACCTTCTCTTAATTTGTACAATTCTGTAAAGGCATCACATCTTCTGTCAGTCATGGACGTACAATACCATACATCTAACAATATATGCTCTCTTTGCTGTAGATGTTTTTCATTACATCTAACCCATAACAGCTGCTCTGTAAAGATGTCTTCTCTACACACTTCATAATCTTAGCAAGTGATAAGTTAATGCCGGGACCTTCCTGAGAAACCTATGGTCTCTGTGGAAGTACAGAAAATACATATCTGATCTTTATGGAACCTAAGCACTCATAACTGTGTTCACACATGCCCATCATAGCTTTGCATTCTGACACAAACACAGTCCAAAAGGAATCAAGACACAATGTTGGATGTGATGGAAGGGACATCATGAGATGGAGGGACGTCTACGTAGGCCGCTTAGACAGAGATCGAGAGTGCCAGGCCATCGAGAGGGGCACCAGTCTGCTGAGAACATTACATTAGCTATCAATATCATTGTTCTAAGGCCACGCCATAGCTTAAGCGATTAGTCGCTGGCTTCCCACCACTGTGATCTGAGTAAGTGGGATTTGTGATGGACAAAATGGCGCTGGGGCAGGTTTCCTCCGAGTACTTCGGTTTCCCCTGCCAATGTTCATTCCATCAAATTCTCCACAAATAAGAATATCTAACTAATTCTAAATTGTAATCAGCAGTAAAAAATTGTAACTATTGTCATTTTAATCTACTTATATATCAACTGTTAATATTCAGAATTAACTTGACTTGTCATATATCATGTACAATGATCTACAGTGACGAAATAAATCAATAAATCAATCAATCAACCATAATTATACCTTAAAAAAACATGTTCACAATTGTCTCCCAAGTGATATCATTCTTTCAGGTCTTGTCAAAATATCTGTACGCATTTCTCATATTCACATGCATGCTATATGACCTACCCATATCACGATCTGAAAAGCTGTTCATAGGGCCTGAACCAGCTTGCGGCATCTCAATTAGAGTTGCCAAGGAAGTGATCAGGGACTGGACTGATAGAAACAATAAAAAAATACTGGAAATCCATAACTGGACTCAGACAGGCAAAGGGCTTTATAGCAGGACCCTATGCCAGAGGAATGATCTGTTGGGATTAAACAGAGAACAACTACAATGGGTGGTAAGATTACTTACCAGACACTACCACCTGAAAGGACACATTTTGAAGTTAGGACTGACAGACAACCCAACCGGTGAAAAGTGCCTACAAGAAAATGAATAAGCAGCACACATCCTGTGTGATTGTGAGGCCATTGCTTATTTAAGATTTTGTCACTTGTGACTATTATAACATCACCCTAAAGCACTTTCCTACACTTTATGAAAAGTGTAGGATTAATAATGGGCTAGACCAAGCAGAAACACAACAGTTCACTGAAGGTCGCAGTGCAGGGGCCGGTCTTTATAGCCTACCCCTTACATACATACATACCCATATCGCTCTCCTTCAATTGATCCCTCTCCCACATAATAATGCAGTGTTACAATATGAAGAACCATGTAAACTCCCCATATGGATTATTAAAAACTAACACAAGCTTGGCAACAATAAACTTTTGCCTGTGTGCACAAGCAAACACTCACCATCCTTTCTGTCACAGCAGGAAATGTTTCTTCAGCTCTCTGTAGCAGAATTCTCGGCATTCCTGTTGCAAGAGAATGCAGAATCTTTCATAACCTTGAAACTTTTATTTTATCACACAAGATGCTTCGTCGGTGGCAAATGAATTTCTTTTCAAGAATCCCAGTAATATAGCATCATATTTCTAACAACTACACCAGTAACTAGCTCTGAATATTTTCCCACGTCTGTAAGGAAACATACTAGTTATTGTGAACAAACACACACTGACGTGGACTACTTTCTTCTCACAGAAAAGGCCGGTAGAGAATACTGATGCTTGGTGTCTTATTACACGTTGTATAGTCTTACCAAATTGTTGCTCAGTTTTGAAGGCAGCTAGTTCACCCATTTTGAGTGAACCATTTGCTTCCACAACGTGGGTAACTGGCTACCAGACTGCAAGGAGTTACTTCCTAGATACAGCAAACCTACTCTACAAATTTACATCATAGAGCCGCAAAAATGCGTTTGTGTGCACGGCAACCTCAACCTCAGCTCTCACGACTTCCTTTACATGTATGATTAGTATGTGTAATAGGCGAGAAACGGCATAAAACAGCAAAAATGTGCATTCTACTAGAAGCATCACCCTCAGAATGGGCATTGCGTAGTTTAGGAGATTCCAAACTAGAACTTGTAACTGCGGAATGATATCACGAACACAATAATTTGTAAAAATATGAGGAAACCGAATTTCTCTGGAATGATCCTAATGATTCCCTAAAGAATAGACAAAACTTACTCACTTCCATTATAAATGCAACATTGGAAACTACCAGTGCAAGAGTTTGTTCTACTTCTGGGAATGGTGGTCACTCGTGGGCTCGTGGTTGCTCGTGGTATTGGTCGTCATGGTCACATAGCCGACCTTAGGGAACTGAGAGCACTTCAGGAGGTGGCGTACAAGTAGTACTAATTTTGCTTAGCAGAAGGATCTGCCGACAAACCTGTTTGTCATCTACCGCTTAGGCCGGATGGCAAATGCCTAGATTTTTCTTTTTGTAATTGAAATAATACTTTTCCACAAAAAAATACATCTATCGCCATTCTCACGAAAATTACAAATTCGGAGCAGAAAACGGAAGGCTAATTGAATGGGTCATGTTTTACGCAGAAACTGCCTTCTAAAAGGAGTTATTGAAGGAGACATAGAGGGGAGGATAGAAGTGACAAGAACACGGGGAAGAAGACGTAAGAAGATGCTGGATGCCCTTCCGGACAGAAGAGGATACTGTCATTTGAAGGAGAAAGCTCTAGATCGCATTAAATGGAGGAATTGTTTCGGAAGAGACTGTGGCCCCGTCGTCTGACAGATTACTGATGATGATGATGCTTGCACGTTGAGATTTGGACGCGGGGATTTTTTTAATGTAATGTCAGTAGCACCAACAATGACTTCTCGGAAGAAATTATTACTCTTTCTGTCCTTAAAATGTTTCAGTAAGAACCTATATATTGAAATGGGCGAGACATTTAAACGCAATCTGAGGCCTAAATCAATACTGAGGGAGCCCGAGAAGCGCAGTCGATATAGCGACACACGCAAATTCAATTTTTTCTACAAAGATCATTGTCTTCTGGGATTCGCGTCGACTAATTTGGTAAACTACACGGCGTCACTTTTATATTCTAACCCTAAAGATGGAGACAGAACTTTCCTCTGACACATTAATGGAGGCTTCAAATTCCTCCATTCAGATATCTAACATTCTATACGGCTATACGGCTAACATCCCAATATCTACCCTGATGAAGTGGGCCAAGAAACGTTTCCAGATACCTGTGAGACACCCCGCTCTTCTACAACAAACACGGAAGACTGGAAATTCCTCCGTAACTAAACTATACGAGGTTGGCCGGTGATAATGACGCCATCCTCGGTGAGATTGGCTGAGCCACGGCTATGTCTTCGGAGGGAACGTATCATAGACCAGGCATACGTTGGGACACAGCTTTAAAACACCTCATCGTGGTCCCGCCGGCCACCAACGACAGTCTTGTGTGTCTCTATCAGTATGACTTTCCGGGGCTAGGGGCCGAGTTTCCATAAAGGGCGATGGCTATGAGACCGAAGCTTCCCACGCGGCGGCATAATGACTCTTGGGTGTTACTATGGTGCACCCGAGACGAAGGCGGGAGAGCACTCCTATGGGGGTAGCTACGGCAGTTTGAGTTGTCTCCTCAGAGTGCCGATAAGGTGCCGCAAGCCTTAAGAGTCAACACTCTGATATGATTTGTGTAACCCATGTGGAGGGGTGGGAATAGGGAACTCTGAAGCAACCCAAAGGGGCATTAATATCATGTAGGATTCCTTGGTCGCAACCTCATGTCTAACTGGTTTCGCATTCCCATTTATCATCTGGCATACCCATGGCGTCTCGAACAAGCACTGTTGGCCTTGGAGGCTTGTGAGAGTTGAATTTATTACAGGACCAAACAACCTAAGCCAAGGTGTGAGGCATCGTGCTGAGGACTGCATGTCACTGGGGTGGAAATTAGCCAGTGTCTTTAACGACCCCCTAAGGGCACCAGGCAGCACCCCGTTGTATTTATGCCTTCCACCCGTACGGGGCGCTGCGGATGGTTACCTTTTAAATCCACATAAATCTTGGGACCAATATGAAAGGAACCAAAAAGAAAACCATTCGAAGGACCTTGAACTTTTGAGGGACTCCCCTTCAAGGGGATCCCTTCGAGAAATTCTTCAGCATGAGGCTGGAAGCTATTGTGAACCACTAAGTGACCCAGGTGCAGCGAGCGAACCTACTGTTGAATTTTCAACCAAAGGCAGGAACGAATCAGTGGTTCAGAACCTTCCTGAGGCAAAACCAAAAACTATTCCCTGGGAGTCAATAATACTGACATACCATTGCAGGGAGATAGTGCTTCCAACATACCCGCAGTAGGAGAAGGACTGGCACACTTAATCTCTGAAGTAGGTGGACCCCGTCTGGCGAAGGGAGCCTTGTCTGGATGGGCCAGAAGGAAGATTGAAAAAGGCAAGAGCTAAGGCAAACAGCAGGAACTGGGAGTAGTCAGCAAGCAGGAAATGCAGGCCTGTCTAAGCAGGGAGAAGCACCCACTGGCACCTTTGAGAGGCCGATGTCGGAGTTAGTACCCCTACAGAAAAGGCCAGAACTTCAAAAAGGCCAAGGAACTCTAAGAGACCAGGGACTTACAAGGAGGCTCTGATCAATATAAAGGTAGCTATCTTCAAGAAAACCTATCTTGAGAATAAGCTTACCGATGATGACCAAAATTCCATTCCGGAAGCATTGGGGGAGGTGTTACGTAGGCCATCAAAGGGAGAGCTGCCACACCTGAAATCATACAGACTACTGGTAGGTGCATTCATCTATGTATGTGCCGATCAACAATCTGGTCAATGGCTCACCAAAGACACTGACTACCACTGGCTGGAATCAGGGACCAACCTGAAGGCAACTGATGCCAGGAACCTTCGAAAGCCTGTTAAAGTGACTCTCCGGACTAGGATCAAAATTATCCAGAATCAGGAAGAGCTGCTGAAATGGATTGCAGATCTTAATCCGGGACCTCATACTGAGAACTGGAGGGTACTCAATAATCAATGAGTCGAAAGGTCACAGGCTCATTTTATTCATAGACCGGAACTCCCATACTATTATACAGAGGACCGGTTACAAAATATTTACAGGACTCTCACAGGGGACTGTTAAGGTGCTGGATGATCCTGAAGAACAGCGCCAGGCAGAACCCGTGACAGATACTGTATCTTCCAACTAGGACTCTGAGGAGGAAGGGGGATGAGATATTCAGTCTCCGGATGACAAAAGTAAAACGGATCAGGGGACCTCTTCGCACGGAACCCAATCCGAGGACGGGAGGGACATTATATAGATATGGACCCCTCCCGAAATCACTAAACAAAAGCCTTTTTAATTCATATATACACATAATACATATACACTCACACAACCCACACACGCACAACATATACAAACAAAATTAAATTTCTTCAGATTAACCTACACCACAGCAAAGCTGCCATGGCAAATCTGTTCCAGCAACTAACTAAGGGAAAAGCAGATATAGCACTTATTCAGGAATCTTGGATATACAAGGGTCAAATAAGGGACTTGACTAACACTGGGTGAACAGTTTACTCTGCTGTACCCAATAATAATGCAAGATCTTGTGTTTATATCAAGAATAATGTTAACTCCTTGCCTTCTTTGGAGCTCTGTTCTCTCTACAACAGCAGTAAGGAGAACATACCTGTATCGAGAAGGCAGCAGGGAACTGATTGTCACTTCAGTCTACCTTCCATACGACTCAGCTGAACCTCCACCAACTAAGGAGATGAGGGACATCATAGACTACTGTTTTAGCAGGAAAAAGCAACTAATTATAGGGTATGATGCCAACGAGCACCACATCTTGTGGGGGAGCACCGCCACTAACCCAAGGAGAGAGAATCTTATGGAATTTCTGTTGAGTTCGAACCTGAATATTCTTAAACATTCTAACGAGACCACCTTTGTGGTTTGCAATAGGAAGGAGGTTATTGATTTGACATTAGGGACAAATATAGGAAACCTGGAAAGCAATTGGCATGTATCTGATGAGTCGTCCGTATCGGATCACAGAAAAATATGCTTTAAACTAAGTAAAATCACAGTAGATCAAACTACTTATAGGAATCCTAAGAGAGCCAATTGGGGGTCTTACAAAGACGACCTAAAGGAAATCTAGAGGCCATTTCGCATAATATACTGAACCGTGTGACGGTTCTTTTTCAAAAATTCCTTGGAGTCTCCCCAAAAATGCCAGGATTCAGCCGTTCCCTTCTTTCCAACTAACGTCCTTGACTGACGTCAGGTCAGCTGACCTTGTTCTCCCCCCTTCTGGACGTATTCCGAGGTTACTTGGCTAGCTCAAGTGAAGCTAGTCGTTGTCTCTTCTCATAGACCTTCGACTGAAAGCATCGCTACGTTGAAATTCTGTTTCGACAAGTTGAATTGATTGTGTTTGAAATTTGGTTTCGGCAGGTAACACCGATCGAAAGTGGAAGAATGCCCTCACGAAATGGTCAAGGGTGGATAAGTCGTGAGGTAAAACTTTGAGTTTGTATGCCTAAAATACAAGTAAGTGTCTTACTGATGTGATGTAAGCCGTAAGGCCCATTTTGGGTTGATTCTAGACGCCGTGTGGCGTAGTGTAATTTTGGTTTGTTAAAGGTTGCGATAAAGAGTAGCTCGCCCTTCAGACTTGTTCAGTAGCATATTCTGTCTAGGTTTCTATAAGCCATGAGGCGTAACCTAGATGAGCTGCTGCGCTCATGGGCGCAGGGTAATTTTGCATCAATTATTTATCATATGTTTTATCCAGTCACTGCCCTTCAGGCGGAGTTCTTTTGTATACTTATGTTATCAATATATATATACATATATTTATATGTTTGAGAACGCCAGTTGAGTATATGTATACTTGTGCCGAATGTTCCATACCAGCTCCTGCCTAGCGGATCCGTCCAGCCTGGTTCATCGTACCGACTGTGGGTTTTCTCCCTCGAGATCTCTTACACAATCCTAGGGAGGCATAGTGCATCACGCTAACAAGCAAGTCGTTTCTTATGATCCTGTCCCTTGCCCATATAGAGAAGGGATTAAAGGGTCAAAGAGAGTAGTAGAACGGGGTTGTTTACCCCCAAGGTCGAGGGACACGGCTCAATACGCACAATAAAGGATGTTAATCAGTCCCTTGACCAGTTACAACGGGTTATTATCTCGTTCTTTAATCAAAATTGTCCGGTTAAGACCACTCGCGAAACAAGGAAAGCTCCTTGGTGGAATAAACAGCTGAGTTAGCTTAGAACCGAAACGAAAATGCTGTTTAATACAGGTAAAAGAACAGGGCAGTGGTACACCTAAAAGGAAGCCCTTACCTGTTACAATAAAGAAATAAGGAAAGCAAAGCGATCTACATGGAGGAGGCACTGCCAGGAGATCAATGATGTACTAGGCGGTGCCAGGCTCGTGAGGATCATGGAAAAACAGGCGACCAACAAGGTCAGCATAATTAAACTTCCTTACTGACAATATACGCAAACAGAAAGGGAGACACTGAAAGAATTGTTCAGAGTTCACTTTCCTGGTTCGAAATTGATTAATAACTTGGACGATGGACAGGGTCAGCAAAACCTGGGTACTTGCCAAAGCAGGATGAACAGGGCAGACTGAACCTGGCCAAAGTCATAATTAACCAATCAAAAATCAGATGGGTACTAAACACCTTTACACCATTTAAGTCAGCGGGAACAGATGGAATTGTACCGCCACTTTTGCAGCATGGGGCTGAACTTTTAATTCCATACCTATTCCGCTTATATAGAGCCTGCATTGCATATGGTTTCATTCCCATAGCCCGGAGGCAAGTTACGGTGACGTTAATCCCAAAGCCCGGGAAAATTGATTATACCGAGGCTAAGGCATATCGTCCTATTAGCCTGTCGTCTTTCTTGTTGAAAACGATGGAGAAAATAGTGGATAGGCATATCAGAGACGGAGTGTTGAGGACATATCCTCTACACCGAAACCGGCCTTCCTACCAAACCGGTATATCTACCGAAAGTGCAATACACAATATGATAAAACCCATAGAAAGTGCGACTGAAAACAATGATATTACCTTAGGAGCATTCCTTGACATACAGGGAGCTTTTCATAGAAGCTCATTTGATATAATCAAAGAGTCTGATGAAAGACATGGCGTAGAGCCTGTAATATACAGTTAGATGAATGCTATGTTGGAAACCAGAACCATAGTCGCCATATTATCAGAAGAAACACTGGGGATAGCTGCGTCTAAGGGATTTCCGCAGGGGGCGTACTTTCGCCTCTGCTGTGGGGCCTGGTCATCGACGATCTCCTATGGGGACTTAATGATGATGGGTATTATACAGTAGGATATGCTGATGACATAGCAAACTTCATAAACTGAAAATTCCTTTCGACCGTATCAGAGCGTCTTCAAACAGCTCTGCACATGGTCCAGAGATGGTGTGAAAGAACAAGTCTTTCCATCAATCCCAATAAGACGGTAATTATACTGTTTACTAGGAAAAGAAATATAAAGGGCATTAAGGAACTGACTGTCTTCAATAAGACAATCCAGCTCTCCAGACATGTCAAGTACCTTGGTCTAGAATTAGACAAGGGAATGACATGGAAAAATCAGCTGCACAAGAACATTAATAAAGCCTATAGGGCTTTTTGGCCATGCAGAAACATGTTCGGTAAAACATGGATACTGAAACTGCACGTTGTGCATTGGATATATACTGCGGTTATGAGACCTATAATTACTTATGGCGCCACAATGTGGTGGCCCAGAGTCAAACTCAAGACAAGCAAGGAAGAACTTAGTAAATTGAAAATGATGGCTTGCTTACGTATCACAGGAGCATTTCGAACATCTCCAACCGCTGCAGTGGAGATACTCCTTGGACTCCCCCTACTGCATCTACAATTTGAGGCAGAGGCCAGGGCAGGAATCTACCGGCTCCAGTGCAGTGACCAATGGAAACCTAGATGTGGTTTCGGCCATGCATACATAACTCAGGACATGAAAAGAGAACCCATGTTACAAATGGGGTCCGACAAAATGATACTGAGTCTTGTATGTGAAAAATCTTTCACGGTCCAATTTCCTGACAGGAGTGAATGGGAAAACGGGTTTCGGCCGGATAGAAAAGGGGGACTGATCTGGTATACAGATGGTTCCAAAATAAATAAAGGAACTGGAGCTGGTGTGTACTGCAATGGCACGAGGCGGAAACTTACTTTCAGACTTGGGCAATACACGACAGTATTCCAGGCAGAAGTATATGCCATTAAGGCATGTATTATGGAGAATTTAGATATGAACTATGGAATTACAAATATATACATTGTATCTGACAGCCAAGCCACACTTAAAGCTCTCGACAAACACCAGATCAATTCAAAATTGGTCTGGGATTGCAACCAAACCCTCATGGAACTGACCAAACATAATAGGTTACAACTGATATGGGTTCCGGGGCATGAAGCTATTGCTGGTAATGAAACAGAAGACCCATTAGCTAAGATTGGAGCTGAACATCCGTTCATATAACCTGAACTAGCCTGTTGCATCTCTATAGGATTTGCCAAACAGGCAATCAGGGACTGGACTAATATGAAACACAATAAATACTGGGGATCCTTAATTTGACTCAGGCAATCGAGGGACTCACACGAGAACGTTCCATTAAAAGAGCAAAGGAACTGTTGAAAATAAACAGGAACCAGCTACAATAGGTAGTAGGACTATTTAAAGAACACTGCCACTTCAAAGCACACCTATTCAAACTGGGACTAAGTGATAGCCCCACTTGTTGAAGGTGTCAGGAAGAAAACGAAACAGCCACACATATCCTGTGTGAATGTGAGACATTAGCTTGTATAAGACTACGTTACTTTAGTAAATACTTTATAGAACCAAGTACTATTTTAACGTCCCCAAGCTCAAAGTACTATGCTTCTCCCGGAGCGCGGGGTTGCTGAAGGGATAATTAAAAGGGGGAAGCACAATCGCGGTGCAAGGGCCTAGATGTCCTACCCCTCATTCATTCATTCATCATTTATTCAAATTACACGAGGTCTCAATCACTAGTCTATCCTGAGAAAAGAGGCAAGAGATTCCTCCGAAACGCCCATTCGGTTGTTACTAACTTACTAATTCCTAGGACATCGGGTCATCTCAAACAATTTGAAAGGAATTTCTGCTTGATTCATTTGGTTGACTAATTTGTGTGCACAGAAAACATCGCATCTAATGTAGTGACATCTGATAAAGTGTTCCTATATTCTAGATTACCTTTATGAGGGCTTTTCTATGACATTGTTTTTCTGTTTTACGCCGAATGCTCCTGTAATTTATAGGTACACACATTTGGTTATTCTTAGATCCACTCTTTTCTCTCTGCCTGTGGCTGTACAGTCCTTTGGGCCTTGGCCATTTTCTCAGTATCTTAATCCTATGTACAGATGATATGAATCCTTGGGTGAGTGATCAGCCCATCGCAAAGGCCCTACCTACACAGAACAGCACAAACATAGAATAAATGCACACAGACGTCCATGCCTCGAATAGGACTCGAACCCACGACCCTAATGTTCTACCGGGCGAAAACAGTTCATGCCTTAGACGACGCGGTACTGTGATCTGCAGTTCTTATACACATTCAATCAAAATTATGCTTTGACGAGTGTTCGTAGTAGCTGGTATATATTTCTGGAAATTTCCTGCCTTGTGTGGAACTTCACGATACATTATAGTAGTCACGTGACCATGCCATTGGTTCCTACAGCGAGGCAATTCACATTCTCCAGGCTGTTTCTTTAAGATCCATTCTCACCTATCCGAGGTTTCTTCCCTTTAAGTCTTCTGACTGAAAATTTTATGCACATTTCTTGCATCTCCCATGCACTCAATGGGTATTCTGTAGGACAGAAAATATTATGCGTTGTCTGGGGCAAAATTTAGCATTCTGAATATACGAGAAAAATACTAATGTGAATTTTATTCATTAATCAGAAAAGCAGAGTATGCGACAATTGCATACAGGACTTAAATGGGTGGTATCATTTTTGGAACTATTTGATAGATCGTTTTAGCTGTGTGTACCATTGTCATACGTTCATTAACACAGCTAAGGTTTAAGGCTTCAGCTGTTGGACGCGGGTTCAAGTCCCGATGAAGTCATTGGAATTTTTCAGTTGATCTAATCCATCCAGCCGCACCAGGCCCTGGGGATTACTCAGCCTCTAACAGAAATGTGTACAGGAATTAATTAAAAATAATTTTCCTGAGATGTAAAGCACAGCCGGCGCGCAAGCCTGACAAAATTACCGCCATTTTTTGAGCAGATTTTCTAATTAGTTTGGGACCCTCAACGTCACAAATCCCTATGGGCCTTCACGGCGTGGTACAGGAATAGCTTTACTTTTTACTTTTACATTTTACGAGATTAAACATCGGCAGTTTCTACACACAAGTAACTCTGATCTTTGTGTGAGATGGTTTCCTTGGAGGTAGGAAAAGGGGCCCCCGCCAGTCTATATGTCGTCCGAGGCGACAATAAATTCCTCCCACCCGGAGTTCAGAATAGCTCCAATTTTTCAGAATTTTGTCACAATAGTACGAAATTCTAAGAACATAATTTAACTCAGCTGGAGTCGGCATTCATAATATAATAAAGAAATACAATAAGAATTATGGGGCCACTCAGTTACTGTCTGCTTGAGGTTAAGGAATTAGACAGCAGCTTGTAACCGTTCATTTTGACTGGAGGACTATTGTGTACTAATTAAATTTGTATTAAGTTAAAATTACAAACAAGGCGATCTGGCAGATAGCCAGCTCTTACACACGGAAGGGACATAGTTCAAGTTTTGCTATGTGGACAGGAAGTAACATCTGGTAATTTCCTAGAATTCTGGCAGTTTCAGCAAAGGCGGAAAGGCTTTGAGAAAATGAGAGATGACAGCTGTCATATATGACCCCCGTTCAATTATTGTAACTTTTAAATATGTAACCATTTGCTATTAAGAATACTTTGAATATAAGCAGTCCTAAAGAGACCACACACGGTGTTATTTCGAGCTAGACGGATCGGCATGCGGCCTTATCACTGGATGCGTAGGAGGCCGCATAGCCACCTAGAAAAACACTGTAGCACGTGGTGGTTCTTTGGGAACAAACCCCTAGGCAGGGCAGACACAAGGCAGCTCGCCTCAGGCGAGGGTCTCATTCTTTCTTTCTAAATGTAAAATTACTGTATTTCTTTCTTGTGTTTCATTTCTTCAATAAACTTGGTTAATAATATTATCAACGTGTGGAGTGTGGTATGTTTAATCTCGGGCTTCAGC
>NW_019724630.1:123158-170469 GCF_002891405.2 Cryptotermes secundus
AGGCAGACACAAGGCAGCTCGCCTCAGGCGAGGGTCTCATTCTTTCTTTCTAAATGTAAAATTACTGTATTTCTTTCTTGTGTTTCATTTCTTCAATAAACTTGGTTAATAATATTATCAACGTGTGGAGTGTGGTATGTTTAATCTCGGGCTTCAGCGTCAGCTCCTGCACCGAGACGAACCCCTGACTCTCAGTGGCCTTAGTGAGAGTTTTTAGTAACAAGTACGCGGCGGCGGCGGGATCTGCCACCCCCACCGGCGCCGGGTAAACACGTTACACAGCTTGGGACAGCGATAACTTAGAAGTGGGACGGCCGGAGCCTCACACCCTGACCGTAATGCATCAAGGGGCTGTCGACCGTAGCGTCAGGTGGAAGTGGCAGAAGTGGAGGAGTGGATTTCTCTTGGAGTCTGGGGTTCGTGGACCTCAGGATTCAGAGAGAGGGCATTCCACCTCGAGGAGTCTTGACACAACTTTCGGCAAAGACGGACACTAAATTTACAACTACGGCCCTTCCGTAAAGTAGTATAAGTAAAGTCCAAATTAAATGTATTAATAAATTCAGTTGTATTCAGAATGCTGGAAGGGATTAAATGACCATTAAGTGCAACGGTCTAAAGTGTGTGTGTGTTTGTGATTGAAGCAGAAAGGTTCTTCCTGCCCTGCCCGAGCCAGACCCTTATAAGACCCGGGATAGGAACTCAGCTCTACTGATTACTGAACAGAACCCAATTGCTCCCGTCTTTACCTGCTCTCGCGTAATAGCTCCAGCAACCACAATTCTTCTCCCTTTCCATCTAACTTCTCGACATCTACGAGAAGAGGGAGGACTCTGATAAGTGGAGCACAACGTAGGATCAAGGAGGACGGCAACAGCGTGGCGCACAACGTAAACACAGAACCTAAAGAAGTGAGCGGTTACAAGCTCTTGGACTTCACATATTTACATTATTCAAAGACATGCTATTTAGTTGTCTGCCAATTGTGCTCATGATAAGAGGAAACAACAGCAGAAAGTAATATTCATTTAACAAAAAGTTAAGAATGGGATATTAAATTTGCTGTTCCAATTGGCGGATTTGTGCGCCTCAGCTTGAATCGGCGGTGGTTGGAACCGAACTTCGTGATTCCGTCAACATAGAGGCTAGGGCTCTGTAGGTGCCCATATCTGTAAGATAATGTGGGTACTTGCTGATAACATGGATCGAGCAGTTCAGTGACCACGAAAGATCCCACTATATAATATCTCTAATGTCATATAAGGCATGTGCTCTGGGCCAGGTGTTCATGCAATATGACTCCCAAGATTACTGTATCTAATACTGGACTCTTCATAAGAAAAATACATTCAGCATCTATAGGCTAAGTTCCTAGAGCACTTCTTCAGGCTCTGGTGGTAGTTCGTAGATAATCTTCGTGGACAATTGTCGACGTTTCGGAAAATATGTCTGATTCCGCCAGGTGTAATCATCTAACATCATTTTTTAAATACCTGCCTTTGAGTTGTTCAAAAACAGATTGTTGTTGCGTAAGAAGGGGCTTTGCCTTTAGAAATGGAATATCTGAAAACTCCACAGTGAGGCAAATAAAAATTGATTTGTGTAAACTCGGTTCTTGATATGGCAGTTCATAAATATTGATTCTGGTGTCGGTGCCTTTGGTTTTAAGGGCAGATGTCGATGAGGTTATGGATGCAACAGGTACTGTTCTTTTTCTGTTTATCCGCGAGATAAGCAGGTATAAGTAGTCTGTCCTGAAAGAAAACGAACTTGTTAATTAGGGTGCCAACGAGCTAACACAGGTAACTCGCGACTGTGCGTTATGTAGAGGTGACCCTAAACTTTAATCCGACACCTGCCCGATCACGTCACGTCAATTAGTCATCGAGCACATGCGGTAGAGTGAACCTGTCCCTTGTGTATTTTGCTATTTTTGCAGGTAGAATCATGAATGACAGTGAAGAGCAACGCGTTTGCGTGAAATTCTCTTTCAAATTGGCTAACACTTTTAGAGAGACATTTCAGATGTTGAAGCGAGCATATGGAGAGGATTATTTAAGTCGATCACGGTGTTATGAATGGTACCAATGTTTCAAATCTGCGAATATTCCTAATTTGTTCATCCGGGAGCTCAGAAAAGGTGATCCTCTAGTGCAGGTATGTCCAACTTCAAGCAGGTTGAGATAGACTTTTAGTGTCAAAACTGCCAGTGGTATACAACCCCCTCCTGTCGTCGTTCCTCGCTTTAAACAAAAATATTGGTAAAAATAACATGACACATGATGTTTGTTGTGAAAACAACATACATTGAAAGTACAGACCTACCTTGTTCGTTAACAGAAAAATAGGAATGACTAATACGTATTTTCCCTTCAAAATCTGAATATAATAATATTATATTACAAGTGAATTTGCATGCTTTTCACGTATAATTTACTTATAGTCTTATAAGATCGACTAAATCGTCCCGCAATTACGCGTTGGACATGCCCGTTCTAGTGCGAACGTTGGGCGGTGACTGAAGACGGTTCATCGTGAAAAGGAATGTATGTTACAAAACTTCGGTGATCAGTGCGCACATGGGAGTATAATACAAAACGGTTCTAGTAGGAGAAGAATGTGAGTGTGTGAACTTGATTGAATCCAGTACCCAGCTATTGTAAACAGTTCGGTCTCCACAAAAGACAGGAAATTTCGAGACCAGCTGTGCTACTATTGGCTTCATGAGAACTGTGTAAACACTTCGGTCTTCACAAAAGACAGGGAATTTCGAGACCAGCTGTGCTACTATTGGCTTCATGAGAACTGTGTAAACACTTCGGTCTTCACAAAAGACAGGGAATTTCGAGACCAACTGTACTACTATTGGCTTCACCAGAACTCTGCTCCATGTAGTTTAGAGACAGCAAAAATTCTGAGCCATTAATTACAGATGTTCGAATCGGAGTGTCAAGAAGGTAAACCGCAAATGGGTTTTGTATACCTGCTGCTGGAACTTCTGTAAAGAGAATTCCACCATACGAAGGTCTCAGAACAGGGACACAGAAAATTTAATGTACTGGTTACCGTGATCAGATAAATTTGGATATAGGCGGTGCATGTGATGCGTATGGGGGGTGACACATGTGTGTAGAATGTTACGTGATAAAGGGTAGAGGTAAAGCTATCCCTGTAACAGGCCGTGAAGGACCATAGAATTCATATACATCGAGGCTGCCACATTTTCTAGAAAATCGGCTCGCAGATGCCTTATGCGCCTGCCGCCCTTCGCTGCCAGAAAGATTCCTGGTACTCATTTCAGTTAGAGGCTAAGTCTACCCCAGGGCCATAGTGCGGCTGGAAGGGTTAGGTCAATTGAAAAATCCACCTCATTGAGACTCTAAAACCGAGACTTTCCTTCTTGTAGCAACCAACTACGCTACTGCGTGCCCCAGAATGTTACAAGGCGTGGTCTATACTCCAGTTTACTTAGGGCAGAGTCTAGTGAATATTACGGCGCACCTTCGGATTCCGTAAAAACTGACGAATTTTTCGACCATCTGAGCTTTTCAAGAATAACTGCGAGTACCTACAACAAGCTCGTTATCTCCCATATTTTGTATCTGATCATAAGAGCGGTGTTTCCAAATTTTTCTAAGTCGTCCCTTAAGCAGCCGTTGTGTCAGGTGGACTGTTGCCGACGTCTCGGAGGAGCATGCAACCTCTCTATTAAGTCCTGAAAAGTGAAAAGTGGTGGGGATAGTCCTGTAGTGAGAGGGAGCACCGCCATTTTGGCCCCAAGATAACAAACAGGTATAAGGAGAACATCATCTCTGATATGTGTTGATCCATAGTCTTTATTTTCATTTATATTCTTCGCCAAATATAATTACGAATGATCAAATTAAGGACGTCGAAATGGAAAGACCGTGTAGTACGCATGAGTCAGAAGAATGCGCATAGCATTTTGTGGGAAAGATTGCTACTAATCAGCCCAGAACAATTTGTTTTTTCGTCTGATGTCTAAAAACGTAAAAATTAGAATACACGAAAGTTTAATTTTGCCTGTGGTTCCGTATGGGAGTGAAACTTGGGCTCTAATATTAAGAGAGGAACATAGACTGAGGGTTTTTGAGAAGAGGGTGTTGAGAATATTTAGACCGAAGAGGGATGAAGTGATAGGAGGTTGGAGAAAACTACATAATGAGGAGCTTCCTAACTTTTTCTCTTCTCCAAGTACAAATAAAATTATCAAGTTAAAGAGGACGAGATGGGAAGGGCATGTAGTACGCATGGGTGAGAAAAAGAATGCGGTTAGGACTTTGTAGCAAAGCCAAATAGAAACAGATCACTAAGAAGACAGGTGTAGATGGGGGATGATATTAAAATGGATCATATGAAAGATTGATTTGAATGGAGTGGATAGGGAACATTGGAGGGTCTCTTGTATATACGATAATGAACTTTTCGGGTTTCATAAAATATTGGGGATTTGCTGAGTAGATGAGTGGCTGGCGGTTCCTCGAGAAGGGCTCAGCTCCATGGAATTAGTTCTGCCTTGGAAAACGATAGTGTTAAGGGCAAAAGGTTCTGTAGACTGACGGCCATCAGTGGACATACTGGGTATCAGTATTGCCAGTTCAGGAATTCCTTTTCTACACTGCAAGATGGAGTTGCTTTCTTCGAATGTTGATATATTTTCTATACCATTACTACAGTGTAAAAGGTGAAGCTATCTCCGTAACATGCCGTGGAGGCCCATAGGTTTGTGAGACATCGAGGCTCCCACCTTCTCTAGACATTCTACTCACAGATGTCGGCGAACTGAGCCTTAAGGTGCGGCAACACAGAGAGCTACGCTATGTTCGCTACGTACGCTGTTTACGCTATGTTCGCTACATCGCGTGGCCACACAGAAATCTATGTTTGGTACGAAACTGCACAGTCTTGAATGAGATGTTGGCCGATAGTGTGACTAGGGGGAGGGGTAGGGGGATCAGCGATGATTCCGACAATGAGCTTTTGCTGCTACTTTCCTTGTGTAAACGTAAAATGAAGTGGGTGCATGGCGTGAACTTAAGAAGAACAAAATTTGTTGAATTTCATTATTTGATAAAGCAGTTACGTGAAGATGAAGTTAGATTTAAATATTTCCGAATGAATAGGAATTACTTTAATAGTCTTTTATCAATTTGATTTGTTTCATTCTGGTCCACTAACAATTACAAATACAAACCACTCCGCCTAATGTGACCTATAAGTTTTTACTACATGAAAACTTATCTCCCTTACATGTTTCGGTCCTTACGATGATTTTCAGAGAGAGACATCATTACAAACTGGAAACTACCATCACAGAACTTGTCATAGGGACCAAGCACCAAGCCCTCTTGTTATTTTAGGGTGTCAACATACATCAGCCAGCAAGCGCTCTGAGATTATCTCTCGCTGTCATGGCTGTTCATTAGCCACGAACCCTTAACATGCCACAAGATATTTTATTAGTATTGAGTTCGTGGCAGAGTAAAGACACACACAGCTATAAACCTGACAACACTTCGACAATATAAACAAAGTGTTAGTGAGCAGTACTCACTAAGTGAGAGGGAGGTAGAAGTTATTAAATTTATGCTTATGACTGGGGCCAAAGGAGTGGGAATACACAACACATTCTTTTGAGCCAATTCTGTATTTTACTTTGAATATAAATTCCTTCCTGATGTGGCAGGAGTTCAGTCAACAGCCGACAGCCAGCAGTCAGTTGTGTAAGTCGCCTGTTCGACTCACTTAATAAATCTAACATACCTTCTACCAGACTGGACTTTCAGTTTCTCTCGATGTGATTGGACCTCGCTCCACTCCACTTCCTCTTCGTCACCTGCAATTTCCTGGCAATCCGGTAAAACACACAACTACCGGCGATCCATGTAATTTTCCGACATACTCGTAAGAGATCTAAATTTGCTTGTATGGGACGACAAGACTGCTCTGTCCACCTACCACTTTGTCTTGCATGTCGATCCATACAACAAACTTGTTTAGATTTAAAATACATACACTTATATGCTACAATGCACAGTACGCATAAAGTAGAACAATTCACAATCACAGCAGCTTCCTGGTATTGTAAAGTTTTTAAAAGTATCTAGATATTATTTAAAAAACTGTATTGTCAATGATTAAAATTTTTTATGAACCATGTAGGTTAATGTCCGTCCTCCTATCGTCATTCTTGTATGGGGCAGATTTTGTGCTGCCTGTCTATCTTGATGAGGATATTCTTAATATAGTCCAGGGTTTGCTTGTGACTTGAACAGTGAAAACAACACAGCAAGCCATGAACAAACCCTGGACGACATCAAGAACCTCCTCATAAAGATAGACAGGCGGCACAAAATCTGCCCCATACGAGAAGGACGATAGGAAGACCGACATGAACCTGCATGGTTTATAAAAAAAATTAAATGTTGTCAATACAGGTTTTTAAATAATATCTAGAAACGTTTAAAAACTTTACAATAACAGGAAGCTTCTGTGATTTGAAATGTTTTACTTCAGTGTGGTCCAACCTTTAGTTACCCGAGGGCCAATCAAATTTTTGTATAGGAAAGTGAGGGCCAGAGTCATTAAAGAAAGAAAACGAATTACATATAACTCACTAGTTTAATATATCACTTTATTTTACAGTCGAGGAATCAATGTGATGATTGCCACTGCTTTTCTGATACAAGTTTAACAATGTCCACTGTAAGCTCAGTAAGGCAAAGTCTCAGGCTTAATGTTGTATCCCGGGGATGGGATACATTGCAGGTTGGCAGGGCGAGCGGTTCCCTTGGGAGTCAGTGCGGGGTGTGAGAGTACTGCAACTTGATATTAAATACATTTATTGATATTGTACAAAATCAGAGAGAGGAACCTGTTGGTAAGAAATCAGTGGTCTGCCTCAGCAATGGGCAGTGGCCGACTCCTGGTATCTGACAGCACCTGCTCCACTTAATGGATAGCTCAGGCAGTGTTGATATTAAAAAGCACCTTTACTTACGCCCCGTGTGGTATATATCTGGTCCAGTTAAGGCGTTACCCTTCTGAAGTAAGCTGACTAACGTCATTCATTGCATCATCACCCTCTTAAGTTTTCGGAGGGTCCACAGCTGTTCTATTCTTAGTAAGAAAGAAGCATCGTTCTCGTGACAGCATCGGTGAAGGACGAAGTTCTAATCTTTTGATCCTTCCCGAAGTTAATCCCTTAATATTTCCTGTTGGTACACTCGATTCCTCATACTGTGTATAAATGAGGTACAGTCTATTTCTAATATTACAATATAACATATTATATCAATAAAACAATTCATTTCATACTATATATCCCCATATACCACATGGGTATTAACATATACCATAGTTTATAGTAAGCATCACCATGCCTTATACAATAATCTATATCAGGTGTCACCATATACAACACCTCCCCCCTTAAAATGAGGCTCAATTAACACCTTAATTGTGCCTTTAAAAGTACGATTTATTTGTTTTCCCCCGTTTGGATCTCCGGAGGTCTGGATTGCTCTCCCTCCTTGATTCTTCATCAATGTCCCTCAATGGTATCGCTTCCGAACTTCGTGACAAACTCTCATTACTGGTTTTAATATTGATATTGATAACATTTCCAGTTCCACTGGCTTCTCCAGGAAGGCTTAAACATTCCGTTTTTGCGGCAATTGCCCTTAGTATTTTGCTTTTTCTCCAACGGGTTACAACAAATTTCACAAGTCTATATAAACCATACAATATTACTACAGTGATCACAATGTACATTAGCACTGAATAAGTTTTGTGGTACTGGATATGTTTCCATTTCCATTTTTTTTCTTTTGCAAGGTTCTCCAACTCGGAGATCTTATAACTAGCAAATTTCAGGTCTTCCGTGTGCGTTACCACATGTTTCAACTTCATATCTAATTCAATATGACTCAAGTTAATTGATGTACCGAACTGTTCACAACATTCAAATTGAGATTCCACTTTGGATAACAAATCTCCTCCGTGTTTCGAGGTATTTACTTGAACAGTGTTTTGGGTAGTCAACAGGGCTGTTTTACCATATCCCTTACATCCCGGTTGAATACTCAACTTACCAGTGCCTCTAAGCACTATGTTTACAGGTTCCTTTTCTGGACATAAAATCGTAATGTCATCACTAGATGGTATGAAATAAATCCATTCATTGTTTTTCTCTAACTGGGTCCAAACCGTATGTATGATTTGTACTACCCTTGTATCACAAATTTTTGGAATATTTAGCCGTGGTTGCAACAATTTTATTTCACATGATTCCTGCATGTGACTGTTCAATAAGGGTTGACTTTGCTTACATATGTATGCATTTGGTACGGCTGATTTACAGCGTCTTAATTCCTCTCGGCTTGTGGCAAAATAATATTGTCTTATTTGATCAACATACAATAGTTCATTACCAGTTTCAAGGTAGAGAAACCTATTTTTCTCTATACCTACTGGCAGTGGTATCAATCGAAACACCTTGAATGTACCTCTGCTGATTAAAGGTAAGCTTATTATATAACCTAATATTCCATCTTTTATGTAAATGTGAACATCACATATTTTAGAAATCAAACTGATTGAATCCTTGCTGAAGGTAAATGGTGCCATGGTATCTTTTGGAAATACTGAAGCACTTCCCTGTAATGTCTCCATAAGTAGATTTGGTGAGACTATTTGGGGCTGCAAAATACCCTTTTGTGCGTTTAGGACGCTCTCTATCATCAAATCTAAATTCCTCTGCATGGCATCAAGAGCACGATTCGCTCGAGCGATGTGTCCCTCTACTGTGACCTTCACACTCAGTATGTTCAACTGCTCTTCCGTTTCTGAGCTAAACTTTTCCATGTAAGATTTTAAGCTAGACAATCCCTCCTTAATTGCATGGTCATTGTATTCCATGTCGGAGATAGTACTATTCATTGTTCCTAGCGATGCCTTTATTATAGAGAGTTGCTGTTTCATAATGCTAGTCATGTCTTCGGTTTCTTCCTCAAAATGCTTAATCTGCTCATTGTAATAATCAGCATCATCCGAATCTAGGGTTCCAAATAATATCTTACTAATTTCTCCCACAAAATTTAGGGCTCCCCTGCGTCTGCGGATGTGTCCCGAATTTCCAATTAATTCGTGCAACAGTTTTTCAGTCCCCTTTACCTGCTTAAGTCTATCATTAGACAATGAAGAAAAATGATTACAGTCTGTCCAATTTTGAACTTCAGTAGCTTGGCATAATTTATTTATATAACTGATATACTGGCCTAACTGCTCCGTCTCACTGTCCGTTTGCCTTAGGTTGACGTACACTACAGTTTTCCACTCTGTGTTATATAACGTGGCCTCTCCTAAGAGTTCGTAATACAGTCCTGGAGAGTCATCATATCTATCTACAGAATATCCCAGTCCCTCAGCTGTTGACTTCATCTCACATATGGGAAGATGAAGTGTGATCCACACTGTGAACAGCCATAATCGCCATGGAGCCATCTGTAAAGAAATTTTGCTCTAAGTTCACGGCAATCCAAGAATTTTTTTTCTTTCTCAATAAAATGGTTTTAATCGGTTCATATGAACCTTCTGAGTTCGTTTTCCTTTCTTAATGGTGGCATTTACTCTGTCTAACCCGATTATTCATAGGGTCCTAACCACTGGGCACTAAGTTTTTTGACCTCCCTCTACGTACGGTTTCGTCGTACCTTGTCTCCTGCCCTAAATGTAGCCTCTTTTGTGGTTTTGTCATAATATTCCTTGCTCTTTTCTTTATGACCTATCAACCTTTCCCTGGCTATGCTATGGGCTGTTTGTAGCCTGCCCTTCAGTTCAACTAAAAAATTGTCAATATTATATTGGACAATAGGGTTCTCTTGTAGTGCTGATGGCATGGTTGATTTAAAACCATACACAAGCTCAAACGGCGTGTAACCTGTGGATGTGTGTACAGACATGTTGTACACGTACACTGCATAGGGTACCCAGACATCCCAGTTACTCTGATCCTCATCTATATAGTGTCGTAAATACTCCAGAATTCTATGACTTCTTTCCAAACCTCCATTACTTTCGAGGTGGAAAGGGGTCGTTTGCAACTTTTTTATATTTAACATCTTGCAGGTATTCTTGAATACCTCGCTTAGGAAGTTTGACCCTTGGTCTGTCAAAATTTTGCTAGGCGTTCCTAATTTAAAAACAACCTGCGTTACAAACTCCTGTGCTACTGTTTCAGCATCATTGTCTTTGTATCGGTATAGCTACCAGAAACTTACTTAACCCATCTTGAAAAGTTAATATATATTTATTCCCTGTCTGTGTTTCAGGCAAAGGTCCCACTATGTCCAAACAACATTTTTCAAAAGGTTGGTTGGCAGTGGTGGTAATTTCCATGGGAACTTTTCTCTGAGGACCTAACACTTTATTTATTTGGCAACTTTTACATTTTCTAACATATTCCTCAATCTCCTGCTTCATATTTGGCCATGAATACACGCTCTTTATTGCACTGTAGGTTTTGTTCATACCTCGATGTCCCCCTAATGGTGCATCATGATACTCATACAAAATTTGCCTTTTTAGTTCATCATTTATATCTGACTGTGAATGCCCTTTATTTTCTACAACAATTCCATTTATCCTACTTAACGCGTCAGCATTTGTGTTTGATGTCCCCTTTTTGTATATAATCTCGTAATCACATTCTTCCAATTCTATTCTCCATCGTAATAGCCTTGAACCTGGATCCTTTATGTACATTATCCATGTGAGAGGTTTGTGGTAAGTCGCAACCTTGAATTTCCTCCCGTATAGATACGGTCTGAAATGTTTTATTCCCCAAACTATTGCCAAAAGTTCCTTCTCACTGGTTGAATAATTTTTGTCTGCCTTATTCAGATTCCTGCTGCCATAGGCAATAGGCAAATCTTTTCCTATTTGGCCCTGGGATAACACTGCTCCTACACCTTCATTGCTAGCGTCAGTAGTTAACGTGATCTCTCTCGTAAAGTCAGGATATTGCAATATGGGTTGCGAAATCAATTTCTGTTTCAACCTGTGGAAAGCATTTTCCTGCTCGTCTAACCACTCAAAATGGGCATCCTTTTTTAGCAATTTGTATAAGGTCATGGCAATTTTACTGAAATTGGAAATAAATTTCCGATAATAACTGGCCATACCCAGAAAACTTTTCAACTGCTTAGTTGAAGTGGGTTGTGGAAAATTGTCTATGACCTCAACTTTTTTGGGATCCGGTCGCACACCTTCTTCGGTGATTACATGACCTAGATAAGTTACTTCGGTACGAAGAAACTCGCACTTGTCTGGCTGGAGTTTCAAATTGTATTTCCTAATCCTTCTAAAAACATCTCTCAGTTTTTCATCGTGCTCGCTTAGAGACTTAGCATAGATCACGATGTCATCTAGAAATACAAAGCATCTGGTACCTGTTAAGCCACATAATACATTGTTAATCATTCTTTGGAAAGTCGAAGGAGCTGTCTTTAATCCAAAGGGTAGTCTTTTGTACGCCCAGTGTCCACTTTTGGTGCTAAAAGCGGTTTTTTCTTTATCATCCTCCCTCAGCTCAATCTGATGGTAGCCCATTACCATATCCAAGCAACTAAAGTATTTCGACTTCCCTAGCTGATCTAGTATCTCCGTTATGTCTGGCAGTGGATACGCATCACCCACTGTCTTTTCATTCAACCTCCTAAAATCCACTACTAATCTCCATTTCTTTTTCCCACTCGCGTCATCTTTCTTGGGTACCACTAACAGCGGACTATTCCATGGAGAACTGCTCTCCTCAATCACCCCCTCTCGGAGTAGCTTGTCTATTTGTTTATCTATTTCAGCCTTCTGGGCTTCGGGTAACCTATAAGGTTTTGTATTTATGGGACTCGTGCCGGGAATCACATTTATAGAATGCTTTATTGCATTAGTGCAACTGAGTTTATCTCCTGGCAAATAAAATATGTCATGATAGCACCTACAAACTTTTCTGGTCATTTCCTTCTCCTCTGGATTGAGGTGATCTAACCGTAACCTTCCCAGAACCTCATCTATCCGGTTCCTTGTTTTTTGTTTTCGGATCGAGGCTAATGATCCTACGTACTCATCGGGACTTCCCTCCTGAAATTCCCCTGTACAGTAATTTTCCAATTTTACTATCGGCATTTCTATTACCACTTCATCCTCTTTTGTGTTCAACACACTGGTCACGACATGTTTACCACTTATCCTAGTTAAAGAACTAGCTAAATAAATTCCGTCAGCTATTTCTGACTTATCTATTATTCCTTCCTGGCCGTCTGTACCGCACTCTACCGGTAACTTTACTATCACTTCTGATCTCGCAGGTAGGGTTAATTTTCTCTTTTCCATAGTTCCCTGAACTATTTCCTTAATTCTTTCCGGGCCGTTTGTACTGCTTTCTACCGGTAACTTCACTATTACTTCTGATCTCCCAGTTAGGGTTAAATTTTCCTTCGTTATAGTTCCCTGAACTATTTCGTTACCCATGATTCTCTTAGTCCATTCCGCATCCCTTGCTTTGAATGTGACTGTGTTACCATCGTAACATTCTTTGGCCCTAGTATGTTGCAGAAATTCTCTACCCACGATTCCATCATAGACGAGTTCCACCTGTTTATTAACCAAATGGAAGTCGAACGGAATATTAACTTCCCCTTCGTGAATACATATACTCACTACACCATGTGTTTCCACGATAGAGCCCTCTATACTTTTGACTCTCACCTTTTGTTGGGGATCGAACTCAGTAGTCCCTAACAAACTTGTACTCTTTACGAGGCAAATATCAGCCCCCGTGTCCAGTAAGAACTTCAATTTTCCTGTCTTACTTTCCCGGACCTCTAGCTCTATGTATTCTTTCCTATTTTCACTGATACAGCCTACTGAATAGCACTGACTGCCTGCCGACTGTGAGCTGACAGTCCGCCCCCCGTTTCCCGCAGTCATTGATCCCTGGTCTTCCTGACCTGACCTTTTCCTTCCTTGATTTCTACAGTCTTTAGCAAAGTGACCCTTTTCCCCACAGGCAAAGCATATTATTTCTCGCGTCTGTTTGTTTTTCTTGACGGAGAATTGGCTTACCCTATTTTCCCGTTTTGTTTTTGAAAAACACTTGCTACTCACGTGGCCCACTTTTTTGCAAATAGTGCACTGAATTTGGCCACTATCTTGCCCTCTATATCTTTCTAGTTAGAAATAATTGCACTTTCCTCTTCAAGAGCGGTTTCTGCTATTTCGTCGAAATCATCGTGATTTCGACTGCGGACAATGGTCTGTATCCTATCGGAATATAACCCTTGTATAAAGCAAATATTTCGCAAGCGATCCGACAAGGTTAAAATACCTGCCCTCTCTTCGTCTGTGCAATCAGTAAGCGCAGCCTCTCGGAATTTTGAACCTAAGGTTTGGATTTTCTGTATCCATTCTGATATACTATCAGATTTCCCTTGCCTAGCTTTGAACAATTGATTCGCATGGAAATCTAGTGTCCGTTTCTCTATGTAGGTATTCCTCAGAAATTCCCGTAATTCCTCCCAGCTCTCCAAATGTCGATGCGCTATTGCAGTTCTCGGCTCCCCACTGATTCTAGTTAATACAAATTTGTATAATCTATTCTGGTGGTTGGGATTTATAACTTCAAATGCGGTATTCACATTGGAGATGAACGTGAGTACCTCCCTTTTATTACGACTGAATGGCGTCACTAGTTTTAGCGCCTCGCTCACACTAATGTACTCTTCAGCCATGCTATCTGAACTGTCTGCTTCCGCAACTTGTGTATTCACTTTGTTAGACCTGGCACTCATAAACGTTTAGCAAAGACTCACCGTTTCGGTTGCCTTTTCAACGACGTGTAGGGGTGGTGAATTTTGCGGCCGGTCTTCCGTAGCGCTGGCGTGCAGATCCCGCTGTTGGGGTTCCTCTGCAGTATAACTCAACGGCTGGAGGTTGTTGACCTACTTTCTCGTTCGCTGGATCGGGATGTTAACTCGTTCTCCGCTGGCCTTTCCTTTTCAGCTGTAAAATTCAGTTCTTATTAGTTAAGTTATTTATGGAAGGGTCGCCACTTTTAGACGGATTGGTCGCTTATTCCACTTTTATATTTTCAGTCCAACTCTCAGGACTTGAATTCTAAATATTCTTCTCGCCACTATTGGCTGGCTCTATACTCGAACAATAATTAATTTCTTCCTTCTGCTGAATATCTCTTCGGCTGCCCAGTTAATGAGCCTTCACTCAGTCAATGAGTTGTAGTACCACTGGAATTTTCTTACCGTTCACTTGACGTCTTCTGAAAGATGATATCCCACCTGGTATATCTCTTTCTCCCTTGGCGACGTACTGGGTTCAGTCTCTGGATGCAGCTACCACACAGGCCTGACACCAATGTTGTATCCCGGGGATGGGATACATTGCAGGTTGGCAGGGCGAGCGGTTCCCTTGGGAGTCAGTGCGGGGTGTGAGAGTACTGCAACTTGATATTAAATACATTTACTGATACTGTACAAATTCAGAGAGAGGAACCTGTTGGTAAGAAATCAGTGGTCTGCCTCAGCAATGGGCAGTGGCCGACTCCTGGTATCTGACAGCACCTGCTCCACTTAATGGATAGCTCAGTCAGTGTCGATATCAAAAAGCACCTTTACTTACGCCCCGTGTGGTATATATCTGGTCCAGTTAGGGCGTTACCCTTCTGAAGTAATCTGACTAACGTCATTCATTGCATCATCACCCTTTTGAGTTTTCGGAGGGTCCACATCTGTTCTATTCTTAGCAAGAAACAAGCATCGTTCTCGTGACAGCATCGGTGAAGGACAAAGTTCTAATCTTTTGATCCTTCACGAAGTTAATCCCTTAATATTTCCTGTTGGTACATTCGATTCCTCATACTGTGTATACATGAGGTACAGTCTATTTCTAATATTACAATATAACATATTATATCAATAAAACAATTCATTTCATACTATATATCCCCATATACCACATGGGTATTAACATATACCATAGTTTATAGTAAGCATCACCATGCCTTATACAATAATCTATATCAGGTGTCACGATATACAACATTAATTCCAGTGAAGCACATTCAATGCGATTTCTCGTTTTTGTTTTACGTAATTTGTTTGAGAGCAGAAAAAGCACTTTCACACACATATGTACTGCCATAGAGCGATAATATTTGCAGAGGGAATTTAAGCAGTTTGGGGAAACGTTCTTTATAAATCAGTTTCCAGAAAGTTTCAGGGACATCACACTTTTTATAGTCTGGTAGAATGGGTCTGCCTGAAGATCGCAAATTTCCATTTGAAGGTCGCAGGCCACCTCACTCACTTCAATCTCCATGGGGTTATTCAGCAGTGCAAGTTTTGGTTTTATGGAGTCAAAATCCTGGAATCTGTCCTNCAACATGTCACAATATTATATCAATAAAACAATTCATTTCATACTATATATCCCCATATACCACATGGGTATTAACATATACCATAGTTTATAGTAAGCATCACCATGCCTTATACAATAATCTATATCAGGTGTCACCATATACAACATTAATTCCAGTGAAGCACATTCAATGCGATTTCTCGTTTTTGTTTTACGTAATTTGTTTGAGAGCAGAAAAAGCACTTTCACACACATATGTACTGCCATAGAGCGATAATATTTGCAGAGGGAATTTAAGCAGTTTGGGGAAACGTTCTTTATAAATCAGTTTCCAGAAAGTTTCAGGGACATCACACTTTTTATAGTCTGGTAGAATGGGTCTGCCTGAAGATCGCAAATTTCCATTTGAAGGTCGCAGGCCACCTCACTCACTTCAATCTCCATGGGGTTATTCAGCAGTGCAAGTTTTGGTTTTATGGAGTCAAAATCCTGGAATCTGTCCTGGAACTCTTTCTTGATATCAAGTATTATTTCATGAAACATACTAAATTTCGTGTTATTTTCTTCTTCTTTCGACTGCTGACAGGATGGGAAGTGTGCTGTATTATTTGCCTTCAGTGCAATTTGCATTACATCACGTTTTTTGCGGAAGCCCTCAATATGCCCATAAAGCTTGGAGATATTTTGTTTTTGCCTTGTAGTTTTAGGTTTAAAGCATTTAGATGAGATGTTAAATCTGTCAGGAAAGCAAGATTATTTAAAAACTGGATTTCTTCCAGTTTTTCTTGATACTCATGCCCAATGTTTTAATTTCTGAGAAAAGCAAGAATTTCATTCCTCAACCCAAAGAACTTTTTCAGGCAATTTCCACCACTTAGCCAGCGCACTTCACAGTACAATGAAATGTCACCATACTCAGCTTCCAAATTGTCCAGTAATGCAATAAATGCACTGTGTCTCTGTGTTTTATTGCCTCACGTTATTAAATTTACAGTATTTACAAATTTTTCATTGTTTCACTGAGCCTTATAATTTTTTCACAGAGAGCCTCCTGGTGGATAATGCAGTGGAAAAACAGACAATGTATGCCTTTTTTTACACAGTCCTACTAACCCAGTTCTATGACCAACCATTGCTTTAGCTCCAGCTATTGCAATGCCAGAGCACTTCCCAAAACCTCCATATTTAGAAACGACATTATCCAGTGCGTTGAATATATCAATACCTTTGGTGCTGGTTTCTAATGATTTTAATTCCAATAGTTCTTCATGAATTTCAAATTCTTCGTTTATTGTTCTGACAAAATAAAAAGCTGGCTGTCAGCTATATCTGTGCTCTCATCTAGAGCTATAAAGTAAAATCCACATTTTTCCAAAATGCCCTTGAGAGTGCCTGAAACTTCACTACCCATATCATTAATTCTTCGACTTACTGTCTGATGAGACAAGGACAATTTTTCAAAATTTTTAGCCTTCTTATTATCTTCAAATGAAGATGCCATTTTTACAGCACGTCTTTTAATGAGCTTCCCATCCCTAAAACACTTTTTACTTTTAGCTAGATCTAAACATACCTCATTCAGAGGCCTTCAAACCAGTAGTGTTTGATGGTTGCTGAAAGATATTCTTCTGTCTAGTTAATTTCAGCTTCAAATCATTAAACACACAACTCCTGGCACTTCCCTGGTATTGGTCGTATTTTGATTTATGCAAGCTGGTATAGTGTCTACTCACATTATACCCCTTCGAAACACTTAAGACTTGAGAACAGATAACACACTGTAGTTTTCCATTATGTTCAACAAAAAAGCAACTTTCCTGCCACGTGGACTGAAATTGTCGTTTCTCATCTTCAACACGCCGTTTGTTTAGTTCCGCCATTTTAGGTACTACTGAATGAAAGTGAAAATCGCAGCATGCACGCCACAAATTATAATGGTTGAAAAGTGAAGCTCATTATCGAGGTGGCCGTTATAGGAGAAATGAAGATTATAAGGTGCTGCCATTTTATGGGCAGTGTTGCCAATGTCAGCGGTTTCCCGCTAAATCTTCTTTTTGTATGCCCTGCAGGGATGCGGGAAGAAAATAATGTTTAGCATTGGTCACTCTGTCCTGAATTGATGTTGATGCATTTCCTTGATTTTTACAAAGACGATTTATTCTGTTTACTCTTATTTAAACTTAAAACAGTAAGAAGGGTATACAATTTTTCCAAATGTTTAATATTTTTTATCCAGTAAGAAGGGCAAGTGACAACAAAATGAATAAGAGAGTCGCACGCGGCCAGCGGGTTGGACCACACTGCCATACATTATAGCTGGTGATGTAGCTTTTCCTCTTAAAAAGTACCTCATGAGACCTTATCCCAAAACTGGTCGAAGTCTCAGTGAGGCAGAGAAGACTTTTAATTATCGGCTTTCAAGAACCAGAAACACTGTTGAAAATTCTTTTGGGATCCTTGCTAATACTTGGAGGATACATCGACCGCCTTTCAAATGCCATGTTGAGCTTGCCGACAAGACAATCCAAGCTAAGTCAAAGTCAAAGTCATGTTGCAACTGACAGTCAGTCTGTCTGTCTTGCTGTCGAGCACCAGCTGGGGTTCGTGACCAGATGTTTTCTTCTTTGTGAAAGTTAATGTCCTGTCTATTCGGGGCCCCCTCTCTGACCACAGGTCGGGTCTGTCATTTGTCAGTCTTAGTCAGTCCATTGTCAGTACTGACATATATTTACAATTTAATTACTCTTATTCCTATTCTTATGTACAATACATACAAGGCCTCTGTCAATCCAGGCATTGTACAGCAGATTATGTCCTATTTCTAGTATTATTTGCTACCACTGCAGTCTAGACACCTGAACGGTCGTATGCCTGACCGCCGCCAAGTTAAACCTCTTATACTTTCTATGTTGGGCTTCACCTTGACCAATAATGCGAACATTCTCTTTTCCATGATTATGTATGACTTCTGCTTGTTGTCTGCATAATTTTGTTATGTAATCATATACGTATGGAATTTTGAATGCCATGTGCAAATCGCGGACCGATGTGCGCCTTGGAAAATTGTCAATGGTGCGGAGAACCTTGTTTTGCAGGCGCATCAATTTTATTAGATGAGTGTCTGCCGCAAACTTCCAGGCTGGACTAGCATAAGTCATTACGGTTCTTATAAGAGCTTTATGGAGGTCGAGTTTAATGTTAGCGCTCAATCGCTAACTTTTGAATAGGGAATATGCTCTAATGAATGTCCTGAAGGCCTTGGCGTCGATCATTTTTATGTGTAATCTCCATGTCACACCCTTATCGAAGATTACGTCTAGATATTTTGCACTATTTACAAATGGAATATTTCGTCCATTAAGTGTAAGACAAGACTCAGGCGGTCGACGATCATGAAAGAAGTAGACCCCCTGAGTCTTATCTTCATTAATTTTGATATTCCAGCGTTCACACCAGGTCTCCATTGAGCTGAGACTGTGCTGGATTTTTCTAACCCTAAAACCCTCCTTACGATCTGTCAATCCAAGCTACCGTTGTCTTGCACAACTATATACGGCTAGAATCACCACGGGCCAGCATTACTCCTGATGGAGAAGAACACACTCAGGCAAACGATTTCGTTCAATTGGGTGCTGCTACTGCAACAAACTCGACGAGAGAGGCACTACAAGATCGAAATTCATTCATGGAATATTTCATGTGTGATGACGGTAGAGTCGAGTGGCAACAGACAATAGTAAATCGTGTGGCTTATTAGACTGAATGTAGAAATGTGTAGTAGGTAGCATCCGAGTATGGTCGAAATATGGAGACTGTGATTTTAAAAAATTATATTTTGCAAAGCTTAGAATATATTTATAATTAAGAGTATCCTAAAACTGTAGCAAAAGCAAATCGCATAATTAAGAAAAGAAAGAAAAAATATTACTTCTAAATTCTCATAATAAATATTACTGTTTCACTGGGGTTGACGAAAATATTTTAAGCTCTTCACTTATAGATAAAAGAACAATGTTTGTACATTACATGGTGTATTCAATTCTCCAGAAATGGTGGCCCAAGCATTATCCCGCATGTCCTGGTTCTGATATTCTTCTACCCCTTTGTCCACAAACACTGATACTTCCTTACTTCTTCAAATAATTCCTCCAGTGTCATTTTCAACTAAGCGAATGTTGTGCTGAATGATACGCAACACGTATTGTATTCAGAGTGGAATATTACTGAGGCGCACAGTCGACACCTGGAAGCGGGCCCAGTGCGCATGTCCGCCCAACGCGAAGTTTTAAAAATATAGCCG
The DNA here is from genome assembly GCF_002891405.2 of Cryptotermes secundus. Lineage (NCBI taxonomy): Eukaryota > Metazoa > Arthropoda > Insecta > Blattodea > Kalotermitidae > Cryptotermes > Cryptotermes secundus. The sequence continues at coordinate 142,912 of NW_019724630.1, forward strand.
AGAATCAAACACCCGTCGACGCAGCTAACATTGCGAACATAGCGTACAGAAGTCTTTGTGGCCAGTCACATTGGCAATAAAGGGAGATTTTTCTGTTTGTATAGCGAACATAGCGAACGTAAAGTGTGTCACGTACGTAGCGATCTGTGTGGCCGCACCTTCATGCGCTGGCCGCCTTTTATCCCCCAGGTAGTTTCCTGCTACTCATTTCTGTCAGCGGCTGGGTCGATCCCAGGAACATAGTGAAGTTTCAAGGATTAGATCAATTGAAAAATCCAATGACCTAATCGGGACTTTAACCCGCGACTTTCCAGCTTGTGGCATAGTGCCTCAAGCACCTACGCTACGGCGTGCCCCCTTACTACGTGGTATTTGTAGTGTATTTAACGGCATTTAGTAACTCAGACTATATACATGGCATGGGCTGATGACAGTGAATAATGAATTTAAAGGGATTTGGAAGGAAGTTGTCTGGTCTAATTTAAGGTGCGAACCCACTTCTTGCCTGGTAGGAGTGAGAAAAACTACGATAAATCTCAGTCGGGTTAGTCTTACCGGCCGAGATTCAAAATGAAAACCTGCTGAATCGAAGCCAGAAGCGTTACTGCTCTAGCCAGCTTGCTTGGTGCCGTGTCATAACCCTGACTACACACGCACTCACGGAGCTGAGCCAGTTCTGCAGCCACTTCAAAGTCAAAGTCATGTTGCAACTGACGGTCAGTCAGTCTATCTGTCTTGATGTCGAGTTGAGTTGTGATCAGTCGCTTACCGAAGGAGTTTTTCAGCTGTCTCGGGTGATCATAGATTTGGAGTGTGTTCGTCTGCAGCTTAACTGGTTGACTATTCTGCTACCAGTATATATTAGTATATATAAACTGTATATTGCTCACGTCGAGGATGAAGTGGGCAGGGCATGTGGCACGAATGGGGGAACCGCGGAATGCCTAAAGGATACTGGTGGAAATGCAAGAAGGAAAGAGGCCACTTGACGTAGGTGGGTGGAAGATATTAAAATGGATCTTCGAGAGATAGGGTGGGAAGTTATGGATTGGATTGATCTGACTCAGAATAGGGACCTGTGGACGGCTCTCTTGATTGCGTAATTAACGATTTTCAAACTATACAGGTGTATGTGGTAAACTGAAACTAAAAACGAATTTCGAAGTGGTCGTGGCCTACTTTAATGCACTGCCACGGAATTTCCTTTCTTACCTCAGGCCGGAAAGGAGGTCTCCGCACAGGCAGGAGGTGAAAGGAATTTGGAGAAAACTGTATAATGGTCAAGTCAAGGAGGAAGAGGTGGACAGGGCATGTAGCACGAATGTTGGAGACGATGAATGCGTGTAGGATACTGTCAGGAGGAAAGAGAACACTGGGCGTATGTTCGTGGACAATATTAAAATGGATCTTAGAGAGATAGGGTGCGAAATTATGGATTGGATTGATCTGGCTCAGGATACGGACCAGTGACCGCACTCTTGAACGCGTAAATTACGACTGTCAAACTTTATGCAGTAAACTCAAGTTCAAAAAGGATTTGGAAGTGATCGTGGCCTGATATAATGAACTGTCACTGAATTTGCTTTCTTACCTCAGGCCGGAGAGCCGGTCTCCGCACAGGAAGGAAGTGAGAGGGTTTGGAGAAAACTGTATAATGGTCATGTAGCACGAATGGGGGAGTCGAGGAATGCGTCAAGGATAATGGTGGAAATGCCAGAAGGAAAGAGGCCACTTGACGTAGGTAGGTGGACAGTATTAAAATGGATCTTAGAGAGATAGGGTGGAAAGTTATGGATTGGGTTGATCTGTCTCAGAATAGGGGCCAATGGGCGGATCTCTTGAACGCGTACTTAACGATTTTCAAAATATAGAGGTTTATGTGGTAAACTGAAACTGAAAAAGCATTTGGAAATGGTCGTCGCCTACTATAATACACTGTCACGGAATTTGTTTCTTACCTCACTAGAATGCCGGTATCCACACAGGCAGGAAGTGAGAAGGTTCTCAGGAAAACTGTATAATGGTCATGTGAGGGGGTGATGAGGAGGCACGGCATATAGCACAAGTGAGGGATACAAGGATTAAGTATAAAATACTCGTGGAAAACCCAGAAGGAAGGAGACCACTGGAAGTTGGTGGGTGACAGTTTTAAAATGTATCTTAGAGAGATAGCGTGGGAAGTTATAGATTGGATTGATCTGGCTCAGTACAGGGACCAGTGGACGTCTCTCTTGAACACGTACTTAACGTGTGTCAAACTATACAGGTTTATGTGGTAAACTCAAACTTAAAAAGCATTCGGAAGTGGTCTAAGTGAGAGGAGTTTACAGAAAACTGTATAATAATGGTCATGTCAAGGATGATGAGGTGGGCAGGGTATGCAGCACGAACGGGGGAGATGAGGATTGCTTATAGGATACTTGTGGAAAAGTCAGAAGGAAAGAGACCACCGGGCGTAGTTGGGTGGACATTATTAAAATGGATCTTACAGAGATGGGGTGGGAAGTTATAGATAAGATTGATTTGGCTCAGTATAGGGACCAGTGGACGTCTCTCATGAAAGCGTACTTAAAGACTGTCAAACTATACACATCTATGTGTTAAACTGAAACTAAAAAATCATTTGAAAATGGTCGTGGCCTAATATAATGCACTGTCACGGCATATGCCTTTCTTACCTCAGGTCGGAGAGCCAGTTTCCGCACAGCAGGAAGTGGCAGGAGTTTGGAGAAAACTGAATAATGCTCATGTCAAGGAGGATGAGGTGGGCAGGGCATGTAGCACGAATGGGGAAGACAAGAATTGCGTATAGAATACTGGTGGAAAAGCCAGGAGCAAAGAGACCACTGGGAGTTGGTGAGTGGACAATATTGAAATGGATCTTAGAGAGATACGGTTGGAAAAATGGATTGGATCGATCTGGCTCAGTATAGGTACTATTGGAATACAGTTGTGAACACAGGAAGGAACGATAACAAATTGCTTTCTGTTCGTTCAAGTAGCACAGGAAGCAAGTAGGAGCTGCAGCAGGGCATTATGAGGTTTCGTTTAATTAACAACACAAGAGTCTTTGTTTAGTTGGCAGGTGGTGGTTACGTCAGCCAGTTCCTATGATCGTCTTTCATATATCAACACTCCAAGCCCGCCAGAGATCCAACTGCGTATATTGAACGTGCACGAGTCAGACATTTCTTTGTGATCACATACTGGCCGAAATGGAGTAGTATTATTTCAGAACAATGCCAGAAGTTCGGAATTTTACTTAATTACTCATGGAGCTGAGCCCTTCTGCAGGAGCCGCCCATTCTGCAGAACTCAAGAATTTCCCAGCATATTATGGAACCCGAAGGTTCATCACCGTGTTCACAAGAGCCTTCCACTGGTGTTATGTAGCCGGGCTGGTTACTCCGCCGTCGTCAGGTTAATTATAATTAATTATCTCAAGAAGGACGTTTGTCTAATATTACTGAATATCAGTAATGGTATTTTCAATATCTCGTGGGACAGGACTCTGTGTCATATATGACCCCCACTCAATTATTGTAACTTTTTCAAATGTATAATCTTTTGGTATTAAGAGTACCCTTAATATAAGCAGTCCTAAAGAGACCACACGCAGTGTTATTTGGAGCAAGAAAGATCGGCATGCAGCCTCACCCTTTCACCCGTAAGCTTTGACATACGACCAGTGGCCCCACCACTGGATGCATATGAGGTTACATAGCCACCTAAAAAACTGTAGCACATGTTGATCTCTGGGGACAAAGCCCTAGGCGTGGCAGACACAAGGCAGCTCTCCTGAGGCGAGGGTCGTTTTTCTAAATGTAAAATTACTGTGTTTCTTTCTTCAATAAACTTGGTTAGTATTATTATCAACGTGTGGAGTGTGGTTTGTTTAATTTTGGGCTTCAGCGGCAGCTCCTGCACCAAGACGAACCCCTGACTCTCAGTGACCAAAGTGAGAGTTTTTAGTGACCAGTACGCGGCGGGGGCGGGACCTGCCACCTCCCACCGGCGCCAAGTAAAGACGTTACATGGTGGCAGCGGAAAGGGATATGAACTAAGGACTTTGTACGTTGAAGCAGGCTAGAGGGGTAGATAGCCCGATATCCCGAGGGAAGCTGTCGACCTTCTTTGAGGAGACAACGCTCCAGAGGATACCCAAACCGGCCAGGGGGTCACCTGGTTCCCAGCTGAAGGACCAAGTTGGCGGTCGTGAGGCTCCGGATACGAGTGGCAGCCCGATATCCCGAGGGAAGCTGTCACAACGCCCGTTGCAGAATACACCGCGAGAGGATCACCCGACCTTCCTTGACCCAAGGCTAGAAGAGTAGATCAGCGGGAGACTGTAGACGTTGTCGCGACATCTGTGTCGTTGGCACGGCCGCCGCTACAGGCTTCGGCGCAAAGACGGTCACACTTCGACCCGAGGCAAGAGGAGTCGATCCGAACTGTGTAGCTCAACACCGCTCTACCACTACTTTGTAAAGGTTAGTCCAGATCCTTGGTAATTTAAAAATGGCAGACGAGGATCCCGAAAGGGACGATGAGGGGGCGTACATCTCAGTTACTCAGGCAATTAAGTTGATACCTAGACCGTTCGAGGGAAATCCAAAGCAGTTACGTGAGTTTATTGAGGGCGCGGAAGCTGCCATAGCGGTTACTCACCCAGGAAAACGTGAGTTGTTATTGAAATTCATCACTGCCAAGATACAGGGTGATGCTAAAGACAAGTTGTTGGCCAGAGTAGAAAGGAATACCTGGGCACAGATTAAAGGGATTTTAGAAGAAAACTATTTAGTGAAGAGGACGTTAGAATATTATACAGGTACTTTGTTCAATTCCAGACAGGGACCTACAGAAACAGTAGCACAGTGGGGCGCCAGGCTAGACGCCGTAGCTATGGACCTTAGAAGGGAAGTTAGGCAAAGGCTCCGCACTTTGGAAGAAAGGGAGCACGGTCATTATGTAGAGGGAGGATTGAAATTGATTGGTGAATTTTTGAAAGGAATTTTTGTAGCAGGTCTGAAAGACGAAAGGGTTAAAGTAATAGTTAAGACAAAAGGGGAAGAGGACTCCCTAGCGCAGATGGTTGAAACAGCCATTCAGGAAGAATGTGAATTAAAGTCCCAGAAATTTAAGGCAAATTTAGGGTCAACGACCCCTTGGTATCAACGAGATGTGAAGCAAGAAAGACAGAATTATCGACTGCCGCCAATTAAAAGGGAAGTAAATGTAACGTCCACTATGAAATGCTATAGGTGCGAAAAATTGGGACACTTCGCGAGGGAGTGTAGGAGTTTTGTCAAGTGCCGCAAGTGTGGTAGGAAGGGACACTTGGAGTCAAAATGTAGAGAACAGGGAAATTGGCAGCAGGGAAGCCTGAGCAGCCGAGGTGTACCTGCAGTAAGGACGGCTTCAGAATAAGTGAAGTTGGCGGGCATAAGAATGCCGCACCAGGGGTGATCGGCACAAAAATGCCGCACCCGGAGGCGGATGTAAGCCGAGGGGACGCTCTCGCATTCAATAAGAGGGAGGACGCTCCAAAGTCCGTGCATAAACATAGTGATGGGAATGCACGACGTGTTAGCCGGCAGGCCCTGGCGGGTGCGCCGGATAGTGCGCATGAAATAAGTGGGTACGGCGAGACCGCGCCTCAGCGAAGGCTAGAGTTGGATTTTATAAGTGAACCCAAGGGATGGTTAGGAACATATGAAGTGTTGTAACGAGCCCCCAGTTACAAAATAAAATAGGCACAGGTCTAATCGACACTGGGGCACAAGTGTCGCTTGTAAGAGAAAATAGTTTAAGGAAAAGTATCCCCAAAGAGAAATATAGAGATATAAATGTGAACATACGAGGTATTAATGGAAGCGATATGCTCATTAGAAAAGGAATAATGTTGCAAGTTAACGACAGTAAAGAAATGTTGTTTTACATTGTTGATCGTTTACCTAGAAACTTAAATTTAATATTAGGTCAAGAATGGTTGCTCCAAAATGGTTATATGATGACTTGTTCTAAAGTAGTACCTCCCTTTAGTGAAAGTGTAATTAAAGTGCCTACGAAAGAGAAGGGCATAAGATTGGTAGACAAACAAGAGTTGCTGCCAGGAGTGTATTGTGGCACTAGTTTAGGTATGTGCCATGAGGGTTATTTTTCTTGTTTGATAGTGAATATGACGTCATTCCCCATTACACAATTGCCTTTACCACGGTTAGAAAAACCGCCGACATTCAAATTAGAGGGTAAAAATTCCAAGTCTGTGGACGATGTCGAACGTATCCTTAAATTAAATGAGAAGTTGAGATTAGATCATATCACGGAAGGAGCTGAAACAATTAGGGCCATATGCAAGGAATACGTAGATATATTTAAACTGCCCGGTGACAAGTTAACCGCAGTCAGTGCAACCACTCACAGTATACCGACGCCCAGCGTGCCTGAAGGACGGGCAATAACCTTGAAGAATTATAGGTTAGCAGAAACCCATAAGCGCGAGGTCGACGAACAAATACAGCAGATTATCCGAGATGAGATAATCGTGCCAAGCCAGAGTGAATGGAATTTTCCTTTAATCGTGGTTCCGAAGAAGTTAGATGCGACAGGCAAACGGAAATGGAGAATTTGCGTGGATTTTCGTAAATTGAATGAAGTATCGATCGGTGATTGTTTTCCGTTACCGAATATTCAGGACATTTTAGATAAAGTTGGAAGGGCAAGATACTCCAGTGCTTTAGATTGTGCTTCTGTTTTTCATCAGATACCTATAAAGAAGGAAGATAGGTGTAAAACTGCTTTTTGTATTCCATCTGGTCATTTCGAGTACTTGCGTATGCCGTTTGGATTGAAGGCTGCGCCAGCGACATTTCAAAGAATGATGAATTCTATACTTCGGGACTCAATAGGAGATCGATGTTTTGTTTACGTAGATGATGTATTAATTTTAGGCGAAACACTGCCAGAGCATCATGCTAAATTGAGAGAAGTTTTTGAACAATTTAGGAAATTTAATATTAAGATTGAACCGGATAAGTGCGAGTTTCTTCGACCATAACTGACATATTTGGGTCATGTTATTTCAAAAGAAGGTGTAAAACCAGATCCGAAGAAAATAGAGGCTGTGGTTCGATTCCCAGCACCAGAGAAACAAAAAGATGTAAAAGCATTTTTAGGACTGACAGGTTACTATCGAAAATTTATCCCGCATTATAGCAGGATAGCTAAACCGTTGACTACATTACTAACGAAGGAAACCCCATGGAAGTGGAATTCAGAGGAGCAAGAGTTTTGATCTTTGAAAGCAAAACTCGTTGAATTTCCTATATTACAGTATCCGGACTTTCAGCAACCTCTCCTTCTTACAACAGACGCCAGTGGTTATGGGCTAGGAGCTGTATTAAGTCAAGGGACAGAAGGGAAAGACAAGAGTATAGCGTACGCAAGCAGAACGCTGAATTCAGCTGAACTAAATTACAGTACCGTTGAGAAAGAATGTTTAGCCATAGTATGGGCTTGCAAACACTTTAGGCCGTATTTACTAGGAAGGAAATTTCAGATTTTAACAGATCACAGAGGATTGACCTGGATATTTCGTGTGAAAGATCCCAGTTCGAGACTTTTAAGGTGGAAACTTTTGTTAGGAGAATTTTAATACGAAATTAAGTATAAGCCGGGAAGACAGAATACGAATGCAGACAGTTTAAGTAGGTATCCAGTTATGGCAATAGAAGCAGGAGAGTTGACACCGGATAGGAAGGCCAGGATAATAAAGAAATGCATTCTGACCCAGTAGGAGGACATCAAGTTATTAATCGGACTGTAGATCGAATTAAATTGTATACATCATGGTCAAACATGGCAGAGGACTTCGCTAATTATATTAAAACTTGTGAAGTTTGCCAGAAAATGAAACATAGTAAAGAAAATAGATGTCAGTTACAAATACTGATACCCAGGCAGAACTTTGGAAAAAATTGCACTTATATATTGTTGGACCATTGCCATGCACAGAAGAAGGGCACAAGTACATTCTGACGTGCCAAGACAATTTGAGCAAGTATTTGATAGCAGAACCTTTAATTAATCAAACAGTAGAAGATGTTAGTGAGGCCATAGTGCATCGAGTATTTTTAGTATATGGAATTCCAGGCATTATTCTGGCAGATCAAGGTAGTAAATTTATGTCAGAAGCGTTTAAAGAAAATTGTAAGTTATTTCGAATCGAGAAGTTAAATACTGTGGCTTACCATCCAGAGAGTAACGGTGCACTAGAGAGGTCGCATAAAATTCTGATAACGTATTTGAGGAGTTACGTTGATAGCAAACCTCCTAATTGAAATCAATGGCTACATTTCGCGTGCTTTATGTTCAATACAACGCCACATTCTATAACTCGGTATAGTCCCTATGAATTATTGTTTGGGAGAAAATGCAACTTACCTGGGGAACTAGAACAAAAGATCCAGCCACTGTATGACTATGATGATATTGTAAAGGTAATACGGCATAGGCTGCAAGTAAGTCATCATATTGTTCGGAGGAATTTAATGAAGTTCAAAGAGCACCATCACGTTAAGACTCAAAGTAAAGAGGTGTCCAAAGATATAAAATTAAATGACCTAATACTAGTAAAGAAGGAGCAAAGAAAGCATAAACTGGAACCTATATTAGAAGGCCCGTGTGAGGTGAAATTATTAAAGCATCCAAATTTAGTGATACAGAGAGTAGGTAAACGTAAACGTGAGAAAGTTCATATGAATCAAATAAAGATGTTTCATTGTTCACAGGAAAACCAAGATGAAGTTACTTCGTCTTTGGATTTTGAGTAATGTGATTATTTTGTGGAGGCATGTACGGACTCAACAAACCGAACCCCTAGCATCGGAGGCAGGTGTTTATTTTGATGAGGAGGGAATAATTTCTTTTACCCCACGACCTGGAAAGTCGTTAGCTACTTGGATATACAATCTACTAAGGAATTATTGGGGAAATGTTAAGGATCACTATAAGCAAGTGATTCAATACTGCCAAATCTTGGAAAAGGCAAAATGGTATCACTACAATGATTGCAATTCCTTTGAACAGTACTTCAGCTCAAAAGTCAAATACATAGATAAAATGGGAATAGTGGTGGAATATTTGACACCTGAGCCACAAAACCGTATAAAACGGGGTGTGTTGGATATTGTAGGGGAGATATCTAAGATTTTATTTGGAACATTAAACCAATCCGATGCCAGAGAATACAACAGGCATATAAGTCAGTTAGAAAAGGAACAGAAAGACTTCCTTCACATTTCTTCAGAGCAGATGACAATAATAAAAACTGCTATTCAATCAATAGACATGACTGTTCAAACAGTATACAAAAACGAAAAACTTTTCTAAGATACCATTTTGCGAATGAATGAACAAGTGGTTAATGCTAGCAATCTGCTGCAGGCAGAGATATAACAAGTAACAACAGCTAACATTCAAACTATGATGGTTGAGATGGGGCTAACAGAATGCCAACATTGGTTCGAAATTTTGGTAGATGCCTTGGTTCACGTCGAATAGGGGACTTTTCAACCACAATTCGTTTCTGCCGAACGAATTCGTGCCGTTTTGACATCGCAACAATTACCAAGTGGACTGGATTATCCTGATTTCCCATTTCCTGAGCTACAACGGATAGTTGTACCTCATGTCTATGCTCATGGTCCGTTTCTTGTGTATGTACTAGACATACCCCTTCTTTCTTCAGTAACCTTCTACTTGTATAAGATTTTACCCTTTCCATTTCCCAGACAAGATGCCTTTGTCTTCATTTATCCCTTAAAGGAATATATTTTTGTAAACTCTTTAAGGAGCCAATTCGGTAAGATGTCAACCAACGAGCTGGCGGGTTGTTTTCAACCCAATGCACTGCACAAGGTATGTAAAGCGGATGTTCCAATATTTTCGTACATTCCTGATGTTGATTGTGAAATGACCTTGATTCACCCCACATCCAACAAAATACCTGAGTCTTGTGAAGTAAGAGTTGTAAAACTTTTGAAAACCTATTGGATAACGTTACGTATGAGCAATCAATGGCTTTACGTAGCACCTGAACCCGAAATGTTATCTGTCCTATGCAACGAAAATGTCAAACAAGTTGACATACTTAGAAGAGGAAGGCTGACATTACAGCCGGTATGCAAAGCTTATACTTCTTATATTACTCTGTATGCAATGTCTACCACTCTAAGGAATATCTCAAATGATTTCTTTCCCACGGTTCCCATGAATTTTGATTGTTGTTTGATGTTTAGAAAGACTAAAGATTTTTCACAGTTGCCTTTGTCCATTCCTTTAAGAAATATTTTGTCTTCTGTAGATGATTTGCGAATGGCAAGTCACAAGGTGGATGAGGTTGAGAAAATGATTAAAAATTAAGAAGCAAAAGACTATTATCGGTACTATAAATATGTTACTTCATGGACTGCAATGATGAGCACCATGATATTTTTCATTGTAACTTGCTGCTGCTGCTGTTGTTGCTGCAGAGGATGTAGAGCTTTATGTTATAAATAATGGGATAAATGGTCACCCAAAGCATTCTGGAAAGAAACTGCCGGGAGACTATGCATCAATATTACAAATGTTCAAGGTAGACAACCTTCGATAAGATAATAAACCTTAAGAACCTCTCCCACTAAATCCCTAAAGTCTTCACCTAACGTTACCATAATGTCAGATGATGATGAAGAAGAAGGAGTAGAAGAACCCCTACCAGATTCCTTAAGAAAAAAAGAGAGTTTTCAGGTAAATAAAAGAGATGAGAAGAAGGATAAAAAGAATTTGATATAAGTAATCAAACCTTTTTTTAAAGGGGGGCAGTGTCATATATGACCCCCACTCACTTATTGTAACTTTTTCAAATGTATAATCTTTTGGTATTAAGAATACCCTTAATATAAGCAGTCCTAAAGGGACCACACGCAGTGTTATTTGGAGCAAGAAAGATCGGCATGCAGCCTTACCCTTTCACCCGTAAACTTTGACATACGACTAGTGGCCCACCACTGGATGCATATGAGGTTGCATAGCCACCTAAAAAAACTGTAGCACGTGATGATCTCTTTGGGACAAAGCCCTAGGCGTGGCAGATATAAGACAGCTCGCCTGAGGCGAGGGTGGTCATTCTTAAAGTAAAATTACTTTGTTTCTTTCTTCAATAAACTTGGCTTGTATTATTATCAACGTGTGGAGTGTGGTTTGTTTAATCTTGGGCTTCAGCGCCAGCTCCTGCACCAAGACGAACCCCTGACTCTCAGTGGCCAAAGTGAGAGTTTTTAGTGACAAGTACGCGGCGGCGGGACCTGCCACCTCCCACCGGCGCCGAGTAAAGACGTTACATCTGCCTAAACAAGAGTCGAAGGAAAACGGGAGAATCACAAGTTGAAGTTGAGTTGAGAAAGATGTTTATTAGAAGTTCGAAGAGTTAGATTAAGTAGTCTTCAATACAGTCGATGTTCAATAGACCAGATCTTGTTGGCCTCTCCTCTGCCCTCTCTTCATACATACATTTCATATACTTAACAAAAATTAATTGGGATAGCAAGTCAGACTGTTTTAATTAGGCTGTCTCTTAAAGTTGGAAGGGGTGAGCTATTGGTAGCGATAGACCCTTGACCTTTAACAAGTCCACTGTTTCTCTACGTCTATCTTATCGTCAGTTTTTTCTTGGTTCCTGGGTTACAGCATCGAGACAGGTTAATGGCTTCCTGTGTCTGAAAAACAATCTCAATATACAGTTAACAAAAGTTATAATCATTCAGTACCAATACCCTAATATTCTCTTTAATTACCATATCATTTTATATCCCCTACTAGTGAAGTTTTTGCAACCTAATGTCGAACTACATTACACCTTTTTGCTACCTGATGTCGAACTACACGTCATATATACACAACATCCGTCTGCATGTACCGGTTCTCACGGTCTCTTCGCATGCGAATTTCTTATTTTTCCTTCTACCCTGAAGATGGAGTCGATACGTTCATCCGAAACGTCGGTTAACACCACTGTCATAAGGAACAGAGCCCTCTCTTATTTTACGATGTTATAGGGACCAGGCACCAAGCCCTCCTGTTATTTTAAGCTGTCAAGACCCAACGATAACCACGAACTTTTAACATGCCACAGGATAACTTATTAGTATTGGGTATTCCTGCAGGGTAAAATCACGTACAGCTATAAACCTGACAGCCCTTCAACAGTATAAACAAAGCGTTAGTGAGCAGTACTCACTAATTGCGAGGGAGGTAGAGGTTATTAGTTTTCATGCTTATGACTGGGTGAAAGGAGTGGGAATACACAACACATTCCTTTGAGCCAATGCATATTTTAAACTTCTTCCTGAGGACAGTCAACAGACAGCAGCCAGTGGTGTAAGTCGTCTGTTCGACTCACTTAATAAATCTATCCTATCTACCAGATTGGACTTTGAGTTTTTCTAACTTCGATTGGACTTCACTCCACTCCACATCCTGTTCGTCACATGCAATTTCCTGGCAATCCGGTAAAACACACAACTACCGGCGATCCACGTAATTTTCGGACATACTCGCAAGAGATCTAAATTTGTTTGTATGGAACGACAAGACTGCTCCGTCCACCTACCACTTTGTCTTGCACGTCCAACCATACAACACCACATCTACACGGTGCCACATCGCAGAAGACTGCATTCTTCATAGTCACCGCCATGAAAACATCAAATCTTACATTTCCTACAAACGCTGCAGCTTTCGACGAAATCCGTGCTTCAATGTCGACAGTCATTAAATTAAACTGTTACCTTATTTATATAGGAGCTCTCTCTCCTCTTCTGTATTTCTGTATGGCAAATAGGTCAATCCACTCGCTTAATAAACCTGAGGAATTTACTTTGTTTCTAAATTCAATTAATGTAAATAACCAATCACTTTCTTCTTTTCGTGACGGAAAAATATCACTTCTGAACTGCGTCTCACTCCCATTTTAAGAGAGTGGTGCGCGTCATAAAAGTTCCCTTGCTTTCAGAAGTTAATATTACTAGAGGATATCCCCGTGCAGCTACATTTACTCTAGCCTGGTTAATACAGTGCTGTTCGCGCATCTTGTAACATGTTCCATGTCTAAGGGGCTAGTCAGCCCAAGGCCAATGGTAAAGGTTTTACGCGTGACATCCCCTCTACATTTCAGAACATTCAACCGCAGTAGTTCGATTCTCGTAAAGTGGCTCCAACTGTGCTTGGAGATCAAACTTGTCCCATTCAGCACGAAATCGTTACCGAGTACATCTAAAGTTCAAAATATAAATTAAAAAAGGAAATCATTTGGTAACATAAAGTTATGGAATTGTAATGAAATTTGAGTGGGGCTGAGCCCTATGATCCCCTAAGGAGAACTTTCGCGTTTAGTCTTCACATAAAGTAGGAAAGCAAATTCTCCCAACAGAACTAAGCCTGGATCTTACTATACAGCACACACACACTCCTAGCAGAAGGAATATTCTCGAAAATGAAACTTCACACTATATGTAAGATTTAAGGTATTCACGGCGGTGACTATGAAGAAAGCAGTTTTCTGGGTTGTAGCACCGTGTACATGTGGAGTTAACCGACGTTTCGGATAAACGTATCGCCTCCATCTTCAGGGTAGAAGGAAAAATAAGAAATCCGCAAGCGAAGAGACCGTGAAAATAGCTTTGGACCGATGATTAGGTGGGCAGGGCATGTATCACGAATGAAGAAGCATGCGTATAGAATACTTGTGGGAAAGGCAAAAGAGACCTCTGTATACTAAGACGTAGGTTGGTGAATGATATTATAAGGTATCTTAGGTTTGATGTGGCTAAGAATGGGTCCTATTGGGTAACTATTTTGAACACAGCAGGGAACATGAACAAATTACTTCTTGTTAGTTGAAGTAGCACAGAAAAGCAAGTAAGAGCTGCAGCAGGTGTCGTGAGGATCGAGCCCTTGTCCTTTCGAGTTTCATTGATATTAGTCATTTTCTTTATAATATAATATTGTAACGTGTTTCGTTACTGAATACGCCGTAGACATCGTTAATTGATTTACTTAACAACCGACAAATCACGGCTACAATTAATTATAACAATGTTACGGGTTTCCACAATTTACAAAACCTACAACCAAATCTCTTCACACTATCTTCAGTAGTCTTCACATATTAATAACGCGGGAGCTATACATGTCTCCCTGAATTACACACTTTCACTCGTAACACGTCGCTGGCAAGATTGCAACTCTGCTCGCAGGCTGCTTCCTTGAGGCCTGTTGATAACACACTCACTCTCGCTTGCTGCTCAGCCGGCTTTTATTCCGTTCGCTGTTGCTAAGGTCGCCCGCCACGTCACAGTAGGAAGCGGTGCGAGTCACGGTGTTTGCGTATAGCCTAGCAACGCTGTTACCTCGCGCCGTCTTACGTCAGCGCGCGTTGAGCGTTACGTCACCGCGGATGGGGGAGGGAGCGCTACGTTACCGCCACGTGCCGCTGGGGAGGTAGGTGTCCTCCGTTGCGCAACATGTCACACTGCTCCCTCCTTAAGGCTGTTCGTCCCGAATAGCATAACTGTGCTTCCCCCGTTCCTTTTCTTTGGAGGCTGTTCTTGCAGCATCTTCTTTGTTTCCTGCTACTGTTCCTCTTCACCCCGTTGCTTTGTTCTCCAACCGCTTCATCTTCTCCCTTTTTATTGTTGCTCGTCTCGAGCAGCTCCATGTTAAGGCGTGAGCCGGTCGAGGTGTACAACCATCATCCTCGACCTAGGGGTCTTCTGGATTCGGTAAACCACGTCATTTATCCGGGTCACTACTTTGTAAGGAACTTCACTTGATGCTTGTAGTTTCTGCGATTTTTCCTTCCTGCGGGTTGGGCGATAGAGTCAGACTCTGTCGCCTTCGTCGTAACTTGCGGAGTTGGCCAGTTTGTCGTACCCAGTTTTCATCCAGTCACTGGCGAGCTTCAGGTGTTGCCTGGCATAATTGTGGATGTCGTGCAGATGATCCACTAAGTCTGCTGCATAATCGGTAGTGGGTTGTTCTCTGTTATGGGGTACTCCAAATAGCAGGTACAGGGTGGCCGTAGTTCTCGTCCGAACACTAGGCCAGCAGGCGTCGGGCCCGTAGTGCCGTGAGTGGATGCCCTGTAAGCTAGGAGAAAGAGGGGTAACCTCTCATCCCAGTCCCTTCGGTGGGATGCGACGACCTTCCGCAAGTGCTCCTCTATTGTCCCGACGTAGCGTTCCACCATTCCATCCGACTGTGGGTGCAGGGGTATTGTGCGCGTCTTGCTCACTCCCAGGCGTTATAAAACTTCTTTCAGTAGATGAGACTCGAAGTTACGGCCTTGGTCACTGTGCAACTCTCGAGGTATGCCGAAGCGGCAGAAGAAGTTGGCAACCAGAACTTCTGCTATGGTTGAAGCCTCCTGATTCGGGATGGCGTACACTTCCGGCCACTTGGTGAAGTAGTCCATAGCGATCAGTAAGTAATGGTTTCCTTGGCCGCTTCGTGGGAAGGGCCCTGCGATATCAATGGCTATTCTCTCGAAGGGAGCACCGACATTATACTGGTGCATTTACCCACGATTCCTGGTCCGCGGTCCCCGACTGGCTGCACATACGTCACACTGTCGACACCATTTCTCAATATCGGTTCTTGCTTGGAGCCAGTAGAATCTCTGCCTAACCTTATTCAGAGTATTGTTGACAACGAAGTGACCTCCTGACGGTCCACCGTGCAGTTCGCTCAGAACGTCCTTCACCCTGCTCCGAGGAATAATTATCTGGGCTACTTGACATCTTCCGGTGGGGACTCCCAGTCACGCTCTAGTACGCCGTTTCTCACAGCGAGCGATTTCCACTGGGCCCAGTAGCTTTGGTGCGTGGGACTCACATCCGCGATGTTCTGCCATTTCGGTCGGTGGCCGTTTTCTACTTCCTGTAGAATAGGCCCTATGTCTGGGTCTTTTAGCTGTTCACCTCTTAGGGTAACAGGTTCCTAGCCGGCTGCCGGAAGGGTTCCAATAACGCGTATTTGCTTTACCTCTGCCCTCGTCTCAACTTTATGGCAGTGAGCACATTGATCTTTGCAGGGTCGTCTAGAAAGGGCGTCGGCGTTGTTATGTTTTCGGCCTTGACGATGCTGAAGTTGTACTCCTGTAGACGCTGTATCCAAAGAGCAGTTTTTCCCTCTAAGTTCTTGAAAGTCATAAGCCAGGTAAGCCCAGAGTGGTCCGCTCGCAGATGGAACTATTGTCCGTAGAGGTATCTGTGAAAATGATCCAGCGTCCTCACTATGGCAAGTAGTTCTCGACGGGTGACGCAGTAGTTTCTCTCTGCTTTGTTTAGCGTCTTGCTGAAGTAAGCTATGACATGCTCTTGTCCGTCCTGTATTTGAGAGAGAACTCCTCCAATTCCGACATTACTTGCATCTGTGTCCACAATGAATTTCTCTCCTGGCTATGGGTAGGCAAATATTGGGGCTGCACATAGGGCACCCTTTAGTGTTTGAAAAGCGACCTCCACTTCTGGAGTTCACTGGAAGTTCATTTCTCTTCCGTCTGTCTAGTTAATGGTTTCGAAATGTTGGAATACCCTTAAAAAATCGCCTGTAATACGCGCATAGTCCCAGAAAGCTTCTAACTTCATGTTTATCCTTCGGTGTCGGCTATTCTCGCACGGCTTTCGACTTCTCCGGTTCGGTGGATACCCCTTCTGGTGATACAAAATTCCCGAGGTACCTGACCTCTCCATGCAAAAGTTTACACTTTTCTGGGTTAAGTTTCAGACGGGATTCCCTGAAACTCTCAAACACTTTCCGTAATTTGAGCATGGGCTCTTGGAATGTGCGGCCTATTACGATCACGTCGTCCAAATACACAAGGCATGAATCGCACGTGAGCCCTCGTAGGACTGTCTCCATTAGCCTCTCGAAGGTTGCCGGGGAATTGCAGAAGCCAAGGGGCATGACTGTGAACTGCCGTAAACCTTGCCCTGTCGTAAACGCTGTTTTCTCTTTGTCGTCTGGGTGTATATCTACTTGCCAATAGCCACTCTTTAAATCGAGAGTTGAAAACCATTTGGCTCCGGCCAGCGTGTCCAGAGTGTCGTCAATGCGGGGTAGTGGAAAGCAATCCATCTTGGTGACGTCGTTCAGCTTTCTGTAGTCCACACAGACCGGTCCTGACCAAACGACCGGGGACGACCAAGTGCTGTCCGATTCTTCGATAACACCCTGTCCTCGCATGTTGTCGAGCATTTCCTTTACTTCTGCTTGTTTTGCCAGGGGTACTCTCGGTGGCTGTCGAATTGGTCGGGCTTCTCCCGTGTCTATGCGGTGATATACTCTGTTTGTCCTTCCATATTCTTCCTTGACTTGTGCGAAGATATCCGCGTATTCGGACACGACATCCTCTAATTCTTGAAATTCTCCAGGGCTTAGGTGTGGCTTGGCCGCTGTGGTCATGTCCTCTGATTTCAGTGTTAGGCCTGGTGCTGGTGGCTGCCCCACCTCGGGCGAAGCCACGAGTGTTACTAGCTCACAGTGCGCCAGATGAGATCCTCTCCTGAGCTTTTGGTCCTTGTGGGTAACATTCATGACCCTCACTGGTACTTCTTGACAGTCCTGAACTAGGGTCCTGACTAAGTAGATTTCTTCAGGCGGGTGGGCCTGGGGGCTTGGTTCTACTAGACCATTTTCTACTCCCAGATGATTCTTCATTTTAGCCATCACTATTCCCTCGCTCCGTGCGGGTATCACATGGTCCTTTGCCACTATTAAGCTAGAAGGACGGGGTTCTACCCCAGGACTCCATAACGATACCTCTTCTTCCGCCAGGCGCAGAGTTTGGCGCCCTGTATCCAATGAAGCATCATAGGCGAGCAGTATTTCTAGTCCCAAGATGAGCTCATCTGTGGTATTCGCGACGAAAACCCACATTGTTATAGGTTGGCGCCCCTTGGTAAGGGTCAACAGAACTTCTTTCAGGATAGGTAGGGATCCTCCAGACACGGTCTGCAGCGTGAAAACTGGGTTTGGCTGTCTTTCAGGCCATCCGGCAGTAATATCCGGTCTTACTACCGTGACGTATGCTCCAGTGTCCACTGTCACCTGGCCCGGCTTACCACCGACCCATTCCTGGGTGACCAGGCTGGTGTTGGCTTTCTCCGTCATGTCCGGAGTGCGTAGTTTGGGGGCCTTAACGCATATGCTGGCGTTCGCCCTTCTCCGCCAGCTGTCGTTCGTTTCCCGACGGTTGGTCGTTTCCCGCCTTGTTTCCCTATTGTTTCTGGGTCGCCATTCTGATTTCATCTGCGATTTCCGTTTATTTCTTGGAGGTCCTTCTTTTCGGTCCTTGTGGTCGCTATTGTCATCTCATCGCTGGGTGGGGGACGATCGGAACTTTGTGGTATCTCCGTGAGGCCTGGCTGCTACCAGCACCGCCTGCAGCTCTAACGCTTGTCGGAGGGCCGTCTTCTCCCCTCCCAGCAGCAGCTGGATATTTATATCGGTGTCTCGTATTCAGTATACGAAGGCCTTTCCTGCCTCCCTTACTATGTGGTCAGGAGGTAGATTGGGGTAGGCACGACGGGAAAGGAGTTCAGTGGCCGTGGCAAAGTCTCGCAGGGATTCTCCAGGTCCCTGCCTCCTCGTTCTTAATTGGCAGTGGTAAGCAACTGCAAAGTGTTGGTCTCCGAAACGGTCCTCTACAGCCTGAAGGGTTTCCTCGTAAGCTGTATTTGCCGGAATGCAGGGTAGTATTTCCGCCGCCCCACCCTTCAGGGCAGTAATTTAGTATGTAGATATTTCCCGCTCCGACCATTGGTTGTGTTTGGCCACGGTCTCGAATTGTCGCCGGAACACGCTCCACGTTGAATTCCCGTTGAATGTCGGTGGCTGAGCTGTTCTCGCGACGATCGTTGACGTATTTCCCTGCTCGGACTTCATTTGCACTATGTCCAATCGGGCCTGGAACTCGCGTTTGGTTTCGTAAATTGCTGCTCAGGCTTCGTTGTATCTTTTCGTCAGGTTTTCCTGGAAATTATCTGTCCGCGCGCAGAGGGACACTTCAATCTGCTCAGTTATTTCTGATCAGAGATTCGTTTGTCGTGTTCAACGATTGCCAAAATGTTTTCAACTCAATATTGGATTTTATAATCCAATTCTCTTTCCATAGATTGCACTGCGGCCTTCAATTCTTCTCTGTCGGCCGCCGCCTTTTCTTGGTTGGCGTCTAATTTGGCCATTAAATCCACTTTGTCTGTCTTCCTATTTTCTTGCATGGCCTTCATCTCTTTCAGCATATCGTCTTTATCAGTTTTCCTATGGGCGTATAATTTTGCCAGCATGATATTTGCTTTTTCTTGATTGAATTCTAACTTCGCCAGGAAATCTTCTCTGTCTTTTCTTCTATTGGCCTCCGTCTTTTCTTGGTAGGATTTCATGTTGGCGTCCATTCTTGTCAGCATTTCTTCCTTCTCTTGCCTCCTACGTTCCTCCATCTCTTTCTTCTCTTTCCTTCTACATTCCTCCATCTCTTCCTTTTCTTTCCTCCTCTCATCCTCCCTATCGTCTTTCTGTCCACTTCTGACACCAATGTAACGTGTTTCGTTACTGAGTACGCCGTAGAGATCGTTAATGGTTTATTTATCAACCCACAAATCACGGCTACAGTTAATTATAACAATCTTACGGTTTTCCACACTTCACAAACCCTACAACCAAATCTCTTCACACTATCTTCAATAGTCTTCACGTATTAATAACGCGGGAGCTATACAAGTCTCCCTGAATTACACACTTTCACTCGTAACACGCCGCTGGCTAGATTTCAAATCTGCAAGCAGGCTGCTGCCTTGAGGACTGTTGATAACACACTCACTCTCGCTTGCTGCTCACCCGGCTTTTATTCCGTTCGCTGTTGCTAGGTTCGCCCGCCACGTCACAGTAGGAAGCGGTGCCGCGTCACGGTGTTTGCGTATAGCCTAGCGACGCTGTTACCTCGCGCCGTCTTACGTCAGCGCGCTTTGAGAGTTACGTCACCGCGGATGGGGGGAGGGAGCGCTACGTTACCGCCACGTGCCGCTGGGGAGGTAGGTGTCCTCCGTTGCGCAACATGTCACAATATGTATAACTTAATATTAATAGTAACAGTGATAATGTTCACAGGTAGGCCACATCTGGCACCTTGGACTCGACGGTGATGCATACAAAAGTAAGAAAATGCTAAATTTAAGATGTGCTAATGTACTTGGTGTAATAGCGGATTTCTTGACACCCACGCATAGCAGGTTATTCTCAAATATAGCACAGTTGCATTTGCTGATGGAGGAAACAGGTACTTGACTTGCATTAACAGAGGGGAGAAATGTTTTATCTCTCCAAGTAATTGGGCTATTTCCAGTGAGGCGTGTCTGTCCAGGTTTCTGTTTTTATTTAGTTATTAGGTGACAACTTGCCCTCTCTAAGCCAGCTGATGACATCATGCGTGGATGAACTTGGAGCACACGCATCATGCCACCTGTGTAAACATCACCACGACCCTCACGAGACCGCATTGTATACTAAAAGTTTGTAACGCGGTCGCGGGAGATCATTAGTATCACAGTAGTGCCAGTGGTAGGAGTTCGGCGATTGAGTCTCGGCTTGATACGGCATGTAGTCACCAAGAAACTACTATAAACTCTGTTGTTCTATCTTCTCTTCTGTGTTGAGGACATTGAACATCTTCCACCCACGTCGATTGACTTCACCCTCATCCTGATTCACAACCAGAGCACTCGTCGAGGATACACAGCTCTCGACGAACCCATTAATAAAATTGCTATAAGATTGTCGGCGGCTGGAACAAAGCTAGCTACCCAGCCAACGCAACACTTATAACATGGTGGCAACGTGGTGGGATTTTGCTGATCAACTTGAACTCTTGTGAATCACATCAAAATGCCTGATCACCCTTGCGATAAAGGATTGAGATGTTAACACCTGAAGGAGGAGATCTTCGAGGTGATCTTCATCTTAATTCAATCAACGGAAGATTTTGAGCTAGTAGGCTGGAGCGGGCTAGGCTCGTTCTTCATCTCGCTGTTCCGGAGTTCGAGTCACCACTCCAGGTAGAACGTTCAACAGTGTCCAGAGTCCCGTTGGCTTCTGTCAACGCAGTGGGGAGGCCGAGGCAAGAACCACTGGCCTTGCGGTTGCAGTCTTGTCGCAAGACTCCAGCACCCTGAGGGGAGGCGTGAGGAATCATTGCCCATCATTACCGGACGAACTACAAGGCTTCGGACACCCTTCTACTCTTACAGGTTAGTAAAGGCCCAATCCTTTAGTTGTCAATGGTTGAAGACAGTGGTTTATAGAATTGTTTACCTTCAATAGAGCCATTGCTGATGAGCAGGTTAGACAGGTAATGCGTGAGGCTACAGAAGCCGAGCGTATTGGTGAATATTGGACAGTGATACACGCAGAAAAGTTACTTATTACCTTTGATGGGAATCCAAAAAAGTTCGAAATTTTATTTTAGCAATTGAATCTACTTTTTAAATGCTCCATGAAGTGAGAGTTAAGAGTATATTAGCTCACATTACAGGTGACGCTAAATTCAAATTGAATAATAGAATAATAAACACGTGGGAAGATATAAAGAAAGCTTTGGAAGAAAATTATACTACCAAGCACTCCTTTGATCATACAGCCGGCACTCTATTTACCGCTAAACAACATGTTCATGAATCCATAACAGAGTGGAGTAACAGACTCCTTAATATTTCGAGAGAATTACGTTTTGAGGTCAAAACAAAGTTAATTGCATTGAGTAGGGATGATCCTTCCATAAATAATCAGTTGTGTTACCTCCGGGGAGGCAATGACTTAATAACAGAATTACTTAAGGGAACATTTGTAAATGGTCTGAAAGATGACAGAATAAAATATTTGCTGAAAAGTAAGTGGGGTGATGACGTCACACTCTTACAGTTAATAGAAACAGCTGGTAATGAGGAAAGCGAATTGAGAAGTCAAAGATTTCGTTCAAATCAATCATGGTTGTCAGGTCCGATTCCTGGGCAACCTAAAGTTCAAAATGAGATGGAACAGGGAGGTACACACAGAGTTATTAAGAGGGAAGTAATGCTTGCAAATATAGATAATAGAAAATGTTTTATATGTGATAAAGTGTTGCACGTGGCCCAGAACTGCCTTCACAAGTTAATATGTGCCAAGTGGAAGGAAAGGTCATAATTCTCTAACATGCAGAGTGAGGGATGTACATAATACATCCTCCGGACAGGGCCCGAAGACGAGTAATCTTGGGCAAGGTTGTAATCCCCAAAATAAAGGCACCCATAATTACCAGGGAAACTGTGTTTAGGACCATGTGATAGGCAGTCACACATGGCTCCTGCTACTCTGATGCAAGCAGAGGTTAATTGTAATAATGAAATAAATAATGACTGTCTTAAGGAGGGTGACCTAGTTTGTGATTTAAAGGATGCTAGCATCGACATTACCCTGCCAAGAGCCTTGAATGGTGCGGCAAAGACGAACAATAATCTTGCGGTGACAAGTGAGTTCGTAGGGTCCCAATTAGTACCGGTTGAGGGTTCCCCAGAGTCAATAACATGTGTTGGCAGTCACAGCGAGACTCTGAAAATTGATCAAAAGGATGGACAATCCCTGGGTCCATATGAGATCTTTGTGACAAGCCCGCAACTCCGAACAGAAGTAGGAGTGGCACTGATAGACACCGGTGCACAGGTATCTCTCATTGCTAGGACTTCGTTGCACCCCAAGGTTACCGTGAGTGATAATGGAATATATAAAATAAGTGGGATTACTGGAAATATAATGAGTATTAAAGGAAATGTTGAAGTGAATATAAATGATAATGGTTATCATAAGTTTTATATTATAGAAAGGCTACCTCGAAAGCTAGATATTATATTAGGACAAGATTGGTTAGATAAAAACCATTCTATGATTCAGAAGGAAATCAGTTACCTGCCTTTAGCGAGAAGATTGTTCAACTCCCAACTAGAGAAATGAGAATTAGATATACTGAAAGTCAGGAAATTCAATCTGGGCTTTTCGTAGCGAGATGTTACACAGAATGTGGTGATAATGAAGTGACTTGTTTGTTAGTGAATACTACACATGTAGATCAAGTTATTGATAGTTTTCCAGTTTTAAGTAAGCCTCCCAGATTAGAAAGAGTTACACAAAATAAAAAGAGAAGTAAATTACTAAATGAGAATTTAAGGTTAAGTCACATAAACGAAGGGGCAGAAGGAATTAAACCAGACCCTAAAAGGATTTCAAGTGTAATAAATTTTCCTGTTCCCAAGAATGTAACAGACATTAAGTCATTTTTGGTCTTTCGGTGTATTACAGGAAATGTATTAGCAGGTTTTCAGCCATTGCTAAACCATTGACTGAATTACCTAAGAAAGACACCCCATGGACTTGGAGTGAAGAAACAAACAAGTTTTGAAATATTAAAGGAAAAGCTAACTACTTCTCCTGTACTCCAATACCCAGATTTCACCAAACCATTTCTTCTTACAACCGACGCTAGCGGTTATGCAAATGGTGCAGTATTGAGTGAGGGCAAGGTAGGTTGAGACCTACCTGTGGCCTATGCAAGCCGAATCTTCAATGGCGCTGAATTAAATTACAGCACCTTGGAAAAGGAATTACTAGCCATTGTATGGGCAGTAAAATATTTCCGACCTTATTTGATCCGGCGTAAGTTTCAAGTACTAACCGATCATTAGGGTCTGACCTGGATCTTTAGAGTGAAGGACCTGAGTTCGAGGCTCTTGAGATGGCGTATGCATTTAGAAAAATAAGAGTATGAAATTGTTTACAAACCAGGAAAACAGAATGTAAATGCGGATAGCCTCGGTCGCTATCCAGAAGTAAATTTATGTGACGTACAAGAACCTGAAATAAGTGAAGAAAGAAAACAAAAGATAATATCCGAAATGCATGAGTGTCCCATGGGTGGCCATTAAGGTATGTCAAGGACCCTTGAAAGAATTAAATTATACCTTGAATGGAAAGGTTTGGAACAAGACATTAGAAATTATATAAATAAATGTGTAACTTGTCAGCAAATGAAGTTAGGAAAGGTAAAGACAGAACCTTCACAACTAACGGATACTCAAGAATTCCCGTGGACCAAGTTAGCCTTAGGCATTGTAGGCCCATTAGAAGTAACAAGTGAGAAAAACAAATACGTACTGAGTTGTCAAGACAACCTAAGTCTGTATTTGATAGCCGTTCCTCTTCAAAGCCAAACAGCTGAGGAAATCGCTGAGAAGCTAGTAAAATTCATTATTTTAGTATATGGTATACCTTCAATTATCTTGACAGATCAGGGTCCAAATTTTTATTCTGATGTTTTTAAGAGATTATGTACACTCTTGAAGATAGAAAGGGTGTAAACTACTGCTTACCATCCTGAAAGTAATGGTGCACTAGAGCGTGCATATGGCACGTTAATAAATTATTTGAGATGTTATGTGAATTCTAAACAAGAATGGGACCAGTTCCTTCCATTTGCTTGTTTCTCATAAATACGACTCCGCATTCAATTACAGGCTATACAGCCTATGAGGTTCTTTTTGGAGGAAAGTCAGCATTCTTTTGAACTTTTGTTAGATGCTTTCGTTCATGCCGAACAAGGAAGCCTTCAACCACAAATATTGACACTAAGAACTGTGAGAGGTATTGTTTCCAAGCAAACTCTACCTACTCGTCTTGATTTTCCGAACTTTCAGATTTCCGAACTATCTAGATTAATTGTTCCTCATGCGTATATATACCAAGAATATTTAGTTTATGTGATAGAAATACCTTTACTCCTTTCAACTAAATTTCAGTTACATAAGATAATTCCATTTCCTGTGTCAGATCCTACTCACAAGGAGAAGGATCCCGCCACATAGAAATATATGTTTGTTGTACCCCAGAAAGAGTTAATATTTACTGATAATATGAGAAAACAATTTGGTAAGATGAATTTTGAAAATTTACAAGCATGTTATATGGCCAAAGAATTAACATATTGTAACGTGTTTGCAATCCAGGAGAGTCACTGCTATGGAAACGCTAGAATAGACCGTTACAGAGGAGACAACAATTGCTCCATTGTAGTTCTAACAGGAGTCTCCATGGTTATAACAATGGGTTATTGCGTATCAAACGCGGAGCCAACAATGCAACGTTTCCACTGCTATAACAGAGGATTCATTTGCCTAGCAGCGGCCAAGGTTATAAAAGCCCAGCTTCGACGAGAAGTCTTCAGTCTTCATCGAGCCGTCTAAGAAGCCAGTCGTTATCAAGCCTTCGGAGAAGCTAGCCTTTATCCAGCCTTCGAAGAGAGTGTCGTGGAACACCCGCCGCCGAGGACAGTTGAGGTGTCACAGTGAAGAGTGGTTGTACTCGTGATAGTGTAAGCGGAAGAACAATAAAGGTCCTACAGAATCTGAGACCCAGGGGAATTTATTTATAGCGTGCCAGCAAAACACGCTACATTGGTGTCAGAAGTGGTTTACGAGCTTAAACACGCCTTGATTTAGGAAGCAGTGTTGAATTTACAAAAAAAAAGAAGAAAAGAAAATGGAGAAGCAAGACATTCAGCTACTACTTGAGATGCTGAAAGAAATGAGGGCCGACCAGGAAAAGGAGTCGGCCGATAGAAAAGCCTACAAGGAAGAAACGGAGGCCAATAGAAAAGCTGACGAGGCCAAGGCGGAAGCCAGACACAAAGAGCTGATGGCCGATTGCAAAGCCTGGGGGAAGAGAGGAGAACTTCCCACAAGAAAATAGCGCCCGAAACAGATGAAGAGCCGAACTCCGTAGAAACGAAACCTGAGGCGGCAGAGCATTGAGAAATCCCCGTAGAAGACGCCCCGAAAATACCGGTTGGAGAACCGAAGGAGAGGCGTAGGAACCAGAAACTGGCCGCGGAGCGCCGCCGCCAGAAAGCAAAGAAGTCAACGCGGGCAATTGGCGAACCCCAGAAGGAATTGGCCATCACAAGCAGGAAGACATCCCGTCGCGCGAGAGTGGCACGACGTTGGAGAAACGACTTCAAGAAGGAAACTCCCAAGGGAACCTTCGGGTGCCAGTGGAAGAAATTGGCCGTCGACCACAGAAGAACGATACGCCGGGCGAATGTGGAAAACCTCAAGACAGACATCCTCAGGAACACCACCCAGAAAAAGTGTGGACCCCACGAGAGGTTGGGATTCGCCAGCGAGGGGACGACCTTCCGTGTCAGAGTAGCACGGCGTAACAGGATCCCCAGAAAGAACTGGGTAAGGGACAACATACCGGGAGGAAACGCGAGAGGATACATGCCCGGAAGAGACAACGGGGGCAACCGCAATAGAATAAGGGGAAAAGGAATAGAGCCCCATAGAAAAATACCCATGACATACAGGAAGACGACGGGACTAATGAT
Source organism: Cryptotermes secundus (assembly GCF_002891405.2). NCBI lineage: Eukaryota > Metazoa > Arthropoda > Insecta > Blattodea > Kalotermitidae > Cryptotermes > Cryptotermes secundus. Next base: position 169,418 of record NW_019724630.1, read on the forward strand.
CAAGAAGCGTATAGCCGGATCTCCCGTCGGCCTACGACAAGGAAAAAGTTGGAGAAAGTGGAGAGGCCGACCCCCTCCAAAACGGAAAATGGGAAACGGCCCTTATGGGAGGAACCGGTAACGTAGAAGTACCGGCCTCCCCAACACGAATGAATGGAGTACGAATGAATGTGAGACAAGGCTACCGACAAATTCTGGACCACGGGAGTGCTCGGGGGCGAGCACCACCGAAGAGAAGGGCGGATGCGGTTAGACGAACAATGCACAAAGATGCCAGCAGGACACCAAGGCCGAATGCAGACACTGTCAACAGAACACGGCGGAAACGAAACCGAGGGAGAACCGTTAGGCTGTTCGGGGACGAACAACCTTTAGAAGGGAGCAATGTAACGTGTTTGCAATCCAGAGGTGTCACTGCTATGGAAACGCTAGAATAGACCTTTACAGAGGAGACAACAATTGCTCTATTGTAGTTCTAACAGGAGTCTCCATGGTCATAACAATGAGTTATTGCGTAGGAAACGTGGAGCCAACAATGCAACGTTTCCACTGCTATAACAGAGGATTCATTTGCCTAGCAGCGGCCAAGGTTATAAAAGCCCTGCTTCGACGAGAAGTCTTCAGTCTCGGAATAGCCATCTTAGAAGTCAGTCGTGATCGAGCCATCTTGGAAGGCAGTCTTGGGATAACCGCCAGAAGAGATAGTCCAGCATCGCCGAGTTATTGTAAGCAGTGATTGTGACACTGCAGACGGGAATGATTGTAAAGTGTGTGTAATGCGAGCGAAGGGAATAAACTCGCTATACCAAAAGACGGCGTGAACTTATTTGTAGCGCGACATACCCAAACACGCTACAATATGTTTGCCAAAATAAAGTGTTGTTGTCAAATTATATCCCTGGAGAAGACTGTGAAGCTAGTTTGCTACATCCACCTCTCAATTTGTTCCAAAAGAAGTATGTGAAATCAAGAAGATAGCATTACGTTATACTTATTGGTGTCATATATGACCACCGTTCAATTATTGTAACTTTTAAATGTGTAACCATTTG
>NW_019724631.1:0-627 GCF_002891405.2 Cryptotermes secundus
ATTGTGTTAACTCCTTACAGCGTAAGCTGTGGTGGAAAGGAGGGGAACCTCCACGCCCCCCTGCACCACGGCTTTACAGTAACATTCACTTAAAATTAATGTCTGGTCATGAGCCCCAGCCGGGGCTCGACACAAAGACAGACTGACTGACTGACCGTCAGTTGCAACATGACTTAGACTTTGAATATGCTATTTACTTAGGAGTGAGTGTTGTCCGTTGGTCGGCGAAACAGCGTGATAGTTTGTGGGATGTTCCCACAATGGATTTAATTTTGTATTCACCATCTCCATTTTACATAAAGCCCAAATTTACATCAGATTTCTCAAAAATTGCTGATTCCGCTGTTGTTCATAACAACAACACTGCTTTCAGTGATTTTAGATAAAGTGATTACCTATGGATTTTATTATTTTGAGTCTCACATACACCAGCTTTACGCCATGTGTGTAGAACAACACTGATCTCTCTGGTCTTTCTTTAACCTATAGGTCTGTTGTCCTTACAGAACTGAAGCGCTTCCTTTTCAGTCAAATGGAACGTTTATATGAAAGCTTCCTACAGCAAGACCCTATCCTGACAAGGGATTTATCACAGTCTTATTGTCACTTCAGATCATACATGGAGTC
>NW_019724632.1:0-3962 GCF_002891405.2 Cryptotermes secundus
ATGGATTGATTGATCTGGAATATGTGCCTACAGAAATTATGAAGGATGATATAATGACAAAGAGTTTACCTAAGGTGAAGCATGAATATTTGCTAGATGCATTGGGCATGAAACCTTTTGATTGTATAAATTGAATTTATGTGCCCATGTGATTGTACCATAATATTTTGGTTATTATTATTAATTTGAGTTATTTAATTTACATGCTATGATTATGGGGGAATGTTGGTAATACTAATATACGCATGTTGTTTCTGTTGTATATGTTGGTAATACTTATATACGCATGTCGTACAATCTAACCACATGGCTGTCCCAGTACGGTTCCAGGCAGTGTGGTGGTAAGTTGGTTTTTCGTATGCGCACGTGCACTCTAGTGCGTATACCAGATGATATTACTGGATGTAAAAGTGGAAGTGTGTCGATCAAGAAAAAAAAATAAACGAAAGGTTTTACAACAGGAATGGGGCTCCTGTCTCTCTGCCTGAGATGAAACATGGAAATGCCCAATGTGGCTATTAAGATGCAGTGATGTGGAAGTACGCTGATGCCTCAGCACCAAGAATTTAGTCAGTTTAAGTAACCTGTCATGCAAGGAGATGGGTTTTATATTCACAAACAATTATAAATGCTTGTGTGGAGGTGGCACAAAACATACTAAATTCTCACAAGCTAATGTAGACGTTCATATGCAAATATGAGCATCATTATTGTTCTTGTATCTGGCATATATTGTGATAACTGAACTTTAGAACGGTAATTAGAAAGTCAGTATAAAACTAGTCTTGGCCAAAACTGTATCTTCAAAAATTCAGAGAACTTGCCACCAGAGTTTATTTTTGGATCATGTGTAAACTCCGAAATTGCAATAAATTGAAAGCATGTGACCAAGGCATGAGAATATTTAAATGAAAATTGCAATGACAGTTTTTATTAAAGTCTGTTTATCCAGAATAACACTGCTAATATTGTGAGACATTGTCATCTATAACTTAATTAATTTATATGACCATTACTGACCATTCCTTTCCCCCTGAATACAGTAGCCAATCCAAAGTCACAAATCTTTAGGTTATAGTGTTCATCCAGTAGGATATTTTCCGGCTTCAGGTCATGATGTACAATGCCATGGCTATGGAGGTATTCCTGATTATCAACACACAACAAGCAAGAATTAGTTCAGTTGCCGTATGTTCTACACACAGGTGTCATTAAAACAGTGTTGCATCAGCAATGAATGAAGAGTCTAGGATAACTCAGTTGGTACAGCAATAAGTTACAGTCTTCTTCCCCACAGCATCCAGGCCAACTCTGGGACCCACCTTGCCTACTATCAAATGGGTACCATGGGCTCTTTCTGGCAGTAGAGCAGCTGCTGTGTGAAGCAGACAACTCACCTTGATCTAGCACAGAGGTCAAGAATGGTGGAGCTGCACTTCCACTCCCGCATACATCTTCTGGATGTAATGCTTAATTAAGCACTGGGACAACTTTGCCTTTGTCAGGAATAAATAAACAGCAAGACCAACAGAGTGTAAACAGGCGTGAGGTTCACACAGTGAAGGGCATTCATACTGCAGCTTTTTGGAAGGTCATGGTGTGTAGTTTCGTAGATAAATAAATGCATACTGAAGGAACCTGCTGTTGCCATCTTCAGAATAAAGAGTGCAACCTCTTTTACACTGAAGATGGAGACAGCATGTTCCTCTGGAACCCTGGTACCCATCTATGAACCATGCATTCTGAAAGCCCAAAGTGATAGGTGTAGACTGTGAACACAATGGATTTACTAAATTTGTGAACTACAGCCTGGGATAGAATGTTATGCTGACTGCTATACACATTCACAATCAACAAATATTCATTCATTCATTCATTCGTATGTAAGATGCTTACGACAGGAATAAACAATACTACATGCTGCAGCCTCATTTTTCTGAATGATAATATTCCTTAAAGTGTGCATTTTCTGAAAGCAAATATTTGTAAGTTGTAAAATTTAATTACACAAGGTTTAATATGCATGAATGCATTTTGTAATGATAATACTACAGATAAACAAGTCTTGGGATTACTGGGTTTTTGGACTTTGTCCAACATCCAGTACTAGAACACGGTGTTTTATCCAGTGATTTCTAACAGACCCAAGCAAGTTAGGTGTTTCCCACCCCCAACCTGAGGACAGAAACAGATTGAGTTTCTGAAATCTGCTTTTCACAGTACCAGATGATGGGCAAAATCCAAAAACCCAGTAATCACCAGTGTTATACACCATAATCAGAACAATTTAGAATCTTAGACATACAAATTCTTATCTGTAGCATACAATATTAGAGAAAGATGAACTTCACTCACTACTCCTGAAAGTATCTCATTGAAATATCTCTGACCTGTTGAGTTTGTTATGCCACGATCAGGTTCTGGAAAATACAAATGAAAGTTTGGTTACTTTTTACATGTAACATGTAAATAGCAAAGTGCTATCTTATACACTCACCACTACATGCTACAAGAAAGCAGACTAACTACAGTTACTTAGAATTACAAGCACAATGGGAGGTGGGGAAGATTATGATATGAGGTTCTCACAACGGTGGTTATACCTTCTAGGACATAACACAATGCAGTCCACTGAAAATCAACCAGTGGTTCAGAAGCATATGTCGCTTCCATTTTCATAAAGCAGACAGAAAGCAGAGATGCTAGGTTTTTTCCCCAATCCTGAAGATGGCCACAACATGTTCCTCTAAAACTTCAGCTGGCTTTCAACAAGCAATACTGTAGAGGTGCCAGGGCATCTCAGTTAGTATAATGATGGGCTACAGGCTGGACAGCCAGGGTTTGATCCCTAGCAGGGGCAAAAGATTTTTCTCTTCTCCACAGCATCCAGACTAGCTCTTTGGCCCACAAAGCCTCCTATCCATTGGGTACTGGGGCTCTTTCCCTAGGGATAATGAGGCCAGGATCTGAAGATACCCTCCTCTCACCTCCATCTAGTGCTCAGGTCAGAAATGTAAACATTTTCATCGCTTGATGACTGAGGCATTACTTTACCTTACACATCATATCCCAGAAGGTATAACCCTTTAAAAAAGTTGTCAATACAGCAATCCTGCTTCACACAGGTCTAATTATAAACAATTTACAGTGAGACAACACAGTCAAATTTTCATTTTCTTTGGGTAAGTATGTTCAGATCTGGATGCAACTGAGATCATGGCATATTCATGTCCACAACCCAACATCCTCACTCCCATCCAATCCAGCATACAGGCTTGCAGGTCCCATTGCATGAATAAGCATATAAATGTCTCTGGAGATAAGCATAGCCAGCACTAATACAGTAGTAAAGCTATTGTATTTAAGCATCCTCATGCACTACCTTATTAATTACTAGCTGTACCTGGCCATGCGTTGCTGTGGCTCAGTCTGGTTAAATGGAAAAGAAAGAAAAGAGAAAGCGCACATTTCTAATATGTTTAATTTCACAATGCTTGTGGGTATACAATATTTTTTGTTGTTCCATTGTCTGTGCAGATATAGAGATTGTCTCGTTTGACGACTCTAGAACACGCAACATATAATTGTCCATGTGAGAAGGAATCCGTGCTTAGAACTAAACCGCAGAATTCTAAAGATTGGCACTGAGCTTTGTTGATGGTGATTGCAAACGCCAATCGAATTGGGAATTGCAATCTCTTAAATTGAAATGGTATATCCGTTGGAATCATAGGAATGCAAGGAATGAGGACATCTTCACCTTTGAAAGGTCCTGTCAAGATTGTTGCTTCTACGACGTTGCTCAATAATTTTTTTACTGCAAGCTGCATGCCGTTGCAAAGCTTTGCTGGTTGATATTTCGCAACATCATAATTGGCACACCTATTTTCAATTGCAGTACGTGCGGTGGCATCTCCGGCAGATCGAGTGAATTCAAAAATTCTGTTGGATAATTAACCGCT
>NW_019724633.1:0-1559 GCF_002891405.2 Cryptotermes secundus
ACGAAATGTATATAATTTTAGCCTAAAATTCTTTGAAATATTCAAATATAATAAAATATTTCAAACAATTTATAAAAGATTTTACTCTATATTAAGGAATTCCTTCAAATTTCTGATAATTACTATAACATTTAATGAATTTTAATAAAATGTTCAGTAATTCTAGGTTAATTAATAGAAATTACAAAAATTATGAACGAAATCAAACTATTTTTAAATGTATATTTCCGAAATTTTTTTGATTATTTCACTATAATATAAGGAATTACAGACAATATGTGAAAGATTTCTTCTTATTAAATGAAATACTGTCCAAAATATTGACAATTTCTACTCTACATTAGGGTATACTTCGTCAATTCTGATTCATATTATGTTAAATTTAACGAGTAATAACCAGGTTTTGCAATGTTTCAAGGAATTAAAGGAATTTTTACGAAGAATTATTATACAATTCAATTTAATTAAAAAATTTCAAAGGTTCCACTTTTTATTTAAGGGAATCTATCCAATTGTTTGGCAATATTTAAGGATAAAATAATTTTAATCAAATTATGAAGGATTTTACGATAATTTAAGGAATACTAAACTAATTTTTACTATCTTATACCAAATTTATTTAATTTATCCAATAATTTTTTTGTGGATTTCAAGTTAATTTAAATAAAACAATTATTTTGTGAAAGATTTCAAACTAATTTTGGAAATTCTAGTAGACTTTTCGACTATTTACAATATATATCCTGAAATTTAAAGAAACTTAAAACAATTCAATGTTAGTTTAAGGAATTTTAATTGAATTTTGAACGAATTCAACGAAATGTTTATAATTTTAACCTAAAATTCTTTGAAATGTTCAAGTAAAATAAAAAATTTCAACCAATTTATAAAAGATTTCACTCTAAATTAAAGAAATCCTTCAATTTCCTGTTATTACTATTACATTTAATGAATTTTAATAAAATGTTCGGTAATTTTAAATTAATTAATAGAATTTACACAAATAATGAACGAACTCAAACTATTTTATTAATTGTTTATTTCCGTATATACTTTGACGATTTCAAGTTAATATAAAGAATTACAGACAATATGTGATAGATTTCTTCTTATAAATGGAATTCTGTCCAAAATATTTACGATTTCTACATTACAAAGGGAAATTTTAGTCAATTCTGAATGATATTAAGTTAAATTTAACGAGTATGAATCAGGTTTTGAAAGGTTTCAACGAATTTAAAAAATTTTGACAGAGAACTATTACAGATTTCAATTTTATACAAAAAGATTTTCAAAATATTGTCAAAGATTCCACTTTTCATTTATGGAAATCTATCCAATTGTTTGATCATATTTAAGGATTAAATAATTTAAATCAAATTATTAAGGATTTTATGATAATTAAGGGATACTAAACTAATTTTGGCTTTCTTAAACCAAAATCATATAATTTATCCAATAATTCTTTCTCGATTTCAAGTTAATATAAATATATCAATTATTTTGTGAAAAATTTCACACTAATTTAGGGAATTCTAGCAGACTTTTCTACGATTTAC
>NW_019724634.1:0-1304 GCF_002891405.2 Cryptotermes secundus
AGTATCAGAAATGGCCACTCTAACTTCTTTAGCAATATTTAGCCTAGAACGATACTTTGACTTTATAGCTGCGAAAGCCGAAAAGCCTGTCTCGCATAAGTAAGTTGTTGTGAAAGGGATCAGTATCTTGAATGCCTTTTGGCTCAAAGTTGGGAATTCCTTGCCAATACGTATCCAGAACTCCAACATAGACAATTTCTTAAATTTACTTTTTAATGAAGTATCGCTAGTGAGATCGATGAGTTGTTCTTGCTCATTTACATTCAGAGATGATGGCCCAGGAGCATTTTCAAAAGGATTTTTAATCCAATTAAATTCATCAAAATAATTGCAAAAGTATTTTTAGAAATGAACTTTCAACATCATGAGATGATCAAGTAGGCAGCTTTTTATGTCCACTGGAAGCACTGGATTATCAGTGTCTTGTACCATTGACACCAGAGTAGGGAACATGTCTAGCATGTCACTTTCCATACTGTTTCTCCATAAATCTAATTTTCTCATGAATGCCTTCACGTTGTCATTCCAAGAAAGTACAGTTGCCTCATCCCCTTGAAGTTTTGAGGATATTTAGTTTCTCAAATATATCTGTGAGGTAAGCAATTTTCAATAACAAATCCCCCTTGCTGAAACTGTCTGCCAGTGAGTGATTTTCCCCATTTAATAAACAGAACACCTCATGCCTCAGCTTAAACATTCTCTTTAATACCTTGCCTCTTGAAAGCCATCAAGCATCACTAAAAAACAACAGAGCAGTGTGTTCGGCACCCATCTCCTCACACAGCATTTTAAAAAGTCTAGACTTCAGAGGATTTCAGAAGATGCGCTGCCGAACTATCAATGCTGTCTCTGGCATACACGTTTTATAATTGCCGGTAAAGAGAATAATTATTAGTTAATTTGAAATTCATGATAATTAAAGCCTGTACTCATCAAAGGTTTTTCTATATGTATTTTTATTTTTTGTTACTTTTCTAATTGATTTAGGGCAGTTTTAATTTTTATCTGTAGGAAAGTATGCTGTGCCCCTGGGGTCGCGTCCCAAAGTTTGAGAACCACTGCCCTAGGTCATTGGCTAAAGCATATGTAACATTTTAAGAATTTTTCCCACAAGAGACATATATAGTGAAAAAGTTAAATAGTCCCATCCAGTGTGACTCGTTAAGATTTTTTTTCTTTATTTCAATTATTCATGTCCTTGCATATTTCGGTCTTCAGAGGGGCACCTCTACATCAATACTGTTAGAAGCCACTATTACAGTATGTTCTAAAAGTTAAAATATATACATACAATATAAATAATT
>NW_019724634.1:4789-6836 GCF_002891405.2 Cryptotermes secundus
CCACAGCAAAGTTGAGGCCTTTGCTCAGGGCCGAGAAAGCCGCTTCATCCAATGGCACATCACTCAAGTTGACCACTGTCTTCTTGCTGTCAGGTGGGCCGGGTGGGTGCTGGGCCTCATGCAACCGTTGAAACTTCTTGCAGTGCCTGGCTCTTACGTCATCAGCGATGCGTAAAGCCTTCTCACTGGTGATGCGGTCGATCAGGTCCCAGTCATCGGCGGACAAGTCCTGGGTCAAGCGCAGGTGTAATTTAAGCAGTTCTCTGGATACAACGTCCAGCTCCCGCCTGGTGTGGTGGATGCGTTCACGGAGCAAACAGAAGCTCGTGCGTCTATAGATTCTGTCGGCAGCGTCAGAATTTATATGGTGTTTGAACTGAAGGAAACGAGGGATGGTGTTTTGGTCTCTGCATCTAAGAAGGAAGGGAAGGGTAGAGAGTACTTTAGTCTTCTTGATTCGTAGCGTCTCAAGTCTACGAATGTGTCATTGAGTAGCCTCCCCATAGAGGAACACTATGTATGATTTGAGGCACATACCACATATACACGGTGCCAAATCCCAGAAGACTGCTTTCTTCAAATTACTGAGATCATCAAACTGAAGTTTTTATGCAACAGAAGTACAGGAAGTACAGTACGCTCTGGTAATCTGACATATATGGGACTAAAGTACTACCTGATTAACAAACGGACTCATCAAAGGTAATAGAATAAATTTATTAAGTTCTACTGCACAACACAGAAGTTTCAGATTAGATTATCATTTATTTACTTTACATATATAAACAGGTACTGTGAATTTTTGTCAATTAATTCAATTTTTAAGTCTTCATTTCACTGTGTTTTTATATAAAAAAAGTAAATAGTATTCTGTCTTTTCTTTCAAAATGCCCCTTTATAAAGTTTTCTTGCAATATTTTCAATGTGAAAATGTTTTCAGCTTGGATGCTGTTTTCTTCGGCCAATTTATGACACACGTTGAAGGCACTCATGGCATATCAAGTCGTACCGTGTGGACAATCAGTGGAATACTTGACTCTTGCTCATTCTCCCTGCTGTTCTCTTCTAGCATATTGCTGATTATCTCTTCATCTGTAATGATAGAAGACTTTCGTCCCCACCTCCAGATAGCCAATTATTTATATCAGCAATTGAGGGAACTGATGAGTCTTTTTTACACAGTTCAGCTATTGCTTCTCGGAGATCAGAAGTTAGGACTGTACCATCATTTTCCAATTCTTGTGGCCCTGAGAGTTCACTGTTACCAGAGGATAATGCATGTGAAGGTCACAACTTTTTCCAAGAAGAAATTATGGTTTTAGGAGGTACATCTTGCCATGCATATACAACATTAAAAACAACATCTTTTAGGTTTGTTCATTTCAAATACTGAATGATATCATTCTGGCTCATTACACTGAGTAGACAGCTCTTTCTGTAATGTGACTTGACAAACCATATAACATTCTGATCCATCTGCTGTGGGTGGGGTGCAGTTTGACAATAAGAACATAACCTCTATCAAACCATCTCTTGATTTTAATTGTTCTTCACTTGGTGTCCAGGAGCATTATCTAAAACTAATACTGCTTTAGCTGGTAAATTCTGCCTCTTTAAGAAATATTTCTATTGATGGTTCAGAACTTCCACAGAACCACTCAGTAAACACTTCTCATGTCACCCAGTCATGACTTTGTCTTTTGTACATGACTGGAAGACTTTGATTTTTAAATGCTCTGGGCTTTGCCCCCTTACCAATCACCAGCATTTCAAGTTTGCGGGTGTCACTTGCATCTCAGCAAGGCATGAAATTCTTTGTGCATTTTGTGCTTGGTTGCACTTTCTTCAGCTCGGTGAACAAAGATTTTTGTGGGCAAGAGCCTCCAAAAGAGACTGCTTTCATCTGTGTTACAGGCCTGCTCTGGCCCAAGATCTAGATCTTAAAATTTTTCTTGGAATTTTCTCACTAAATGATCAACAGCTGAGATGTCACAAGATAATCTCTCCCACTATGGTTAGAAAATGGATTCCAAATTGCTTTTTAAAT
>NW_019724635.1:0-10142 GCF_002891405.2 Cryptotermes secundus
TTTCTAGCTTGCAAGATTTGCATTGTTACATTGCCAGATTCTTGCTAGCCTTTCGTTGCTAATTTGCTAACTTTGCGTTTCTAGGTTGCTAGTTTTGGTATCCTACCCTGCTAGCTTTGCGTTGCTAGCTTCCTAGGTTTCCGTTGCTAGCTTGTTAGTTTTCCGTTTCTAGCTTGCTACATTTGCGTTGCTAGCTTACTAGCTTTGCGTTGCTTGCTTCCTTGCTTTGCGTTTCATGCTTGCAAGCTTTGCGTTGCTAGCTTGCAAGTTTTGCGTTTCCAGCTTGATAGCTTGCTCGATTTTTGTTGATAGCTTGCTAGCATTGTGTCCCTAGGTTGCTAGCTTGCTTACTATCTTTGCTTTGCTACCTTGCTAGCTTTGCGTTTCTAGCTTAGAAGCTTTTCCTTGCTAGCTTGCTAGCTTTGCGTTATTAGCTTGCTATCTTTGCGTTGCTAGGTTGCTAGCTTTGCGTTTCTTGCTTGCTAGCTTTGCGTTTCTAGCTTGCTAGCTTTGCGTTGCTAGCTTGCTTTGTGTTGCGAGCCTTCTTTGCGATGCCTGCTTGCCTGCTTGCTTGTTTGTTTCCTTGCTTGATTTACTTCCTTTGTGTTGCTTGCTTGGTTGCTTTGGGTTCCTTGCTTGCTTTCAGTTGTTTCCTTGCTTGCTTTACGTTGCTTGCTTGTTTGCTTGCTTTGCTTCATTTGCTTTCTTGCTTGCTTTGCGTTGCTTGCTTTGTTTGCTTTGCTTGCTAGCTTGCTTTGCAGTTTTTGCTTGTTTGCTTGCTTTGTGTTGCTTGCTTGCATTCCGTTGCTTGCTTTCTTGCTTGTTTCCTTGCTTTGTGTTGCTTGATTGCTTGCTTGTTTTGCGTAATTTACTTGCTTTTTCTTCATAGTTTGCTTGCTTTCGTTGCGTGCTTGCTTTTCGTTGCTTATTTGCTTGCTATCTTTGCATAGCTAGCTTGCAAATTTTTTGTTCCTGGCTTGCTTGCTTGATTTGCTTTGCTTGCTTGCTTGCTTTATTTTTCTTGCTTGCTAACTTTGCTTTGCTAGCTTGCCATCTTTGTGTTGCTAGCTTGCTAGCTTTGCGTTGCTAGCATGCAAGCTTTGCGTTTCTAGCTTGCTTGCTTGTTTGTTTAAGGTTCTTGCTTGCTAGCTTTACGTTGCTATCTTCCTAGCTTTGCGTTGCTAGCTTGATAGATCTGCATTCCTTGCTTGCTAGGTCTGCGTAGCTAGCATGCTTGCTTTTCTTTGCTAGATTCGTAGCTTGATATATTTGCGTTGCTAGCTTGCTAGATTTGCGTTGCTTGCTTGCTTTGGATTCCTTGCTTGCTTGATATTTCTTGCTTGCTAGCTTAGTGTTGCCAGCTTGCTTACTTTGCGTTGCTAGCTTGCAATTTTTCCTTTGTAACCTTGCTAGCTTTCCGTTGCTATCTTGCTAGTTTCCCGTTCCTAGCTTGCTAGCTTTGCTTTGCTAGTTTGCTAGATTTATTGCTAAATTGTTAGTTTGGTGTGGCTAGCTTGTTAGATTTTGGTTGCTAACTTGGTTACTTTCAGTTGTCGCCCGCTAGATTTGCGATGCTAATTTGTTAGCTTCCATTTTTTAGTTGTTTCATTGCTAGCTTTGCTTTGCTAGCTTGCTAGCTTTGCGTTGTTAGCTTGCTAGCATTGCGTAGTAGCTTCCTAGATTTCCGTTGTTATCCTGCTAGTTTAGCGTTCCTTGATTACTTCATTTGCTTTGCTTTCTTGCTTGATTTGATTTTCTTGTTTAGCTCTGTGTTGCTAGGTTGCTAGCTTTGCGTTGCTAGCTTGCAAGCTTTGCCTCGTTAGCTTGCTGGCTTTACTTTGTTGGCTTGCTAGCTTAGTGTTGCTAGTTTGCGGGCTTTGCGTTGCTAACTCTGCTTTGCTAGTTTGCTAGATTTCGTTGCTAGCATGATAGTTTTCGTTGCTAGTTTCTAGCTTTGCGTTGCTATCTTTCTAGCTTTGCGTTGCTATCTTGTTAGCTTTGTGTTGCTAGCTTGTTAGCTTTATGTTGCTACCTTGCTAGCTTTACGTTGCTACCTTGCTAGCTTTGCGTTACTAACTTGTTTGCTTTGCGTTGCTATCTTGCTAGCTATGCATTGTTAGCTTGCTATCTTTGCGTTGCTAGCTTGCAACCTTTGCTTTGCAAGCTTGCTTCCTTTCTAGATTTGCGTAGCTAGGTTTCTATCTTTGCGTTTCTAGCTTAGAAGCTTTGCGTTCCAAGCTTGCTATCTTTGCGTTGCTACCTTGCTAGCTTTGCGTTTCTACCTTGCTAGCTTTGCGTTGCTAGCTTGCAAGTTTTGCTTCTAGTTTTGCTTTCTAGTTTTGCGTTGCTAGCTTGCTAGATTTTTGTTTCTTCCTTGCTTGCTTTCTTGCTTTTTTACGTTCCTTGCTTGCTAGATTTGCGTTGCTAGCTTGCTAGCTTTGCGTTGCTAGCTTGCTAGCTTTAAGTTTCTAACATGTACCTTTACGATGCTAGCTTCCTTGATATGCGTTGCCATCTTGCAAGCTTTGCGTAGCTATCTTGCTAACTTTGCGCTGAAAGCTTGCTAACTTTGCGTAGATAGCTTCCTAACTTTTACGTTGATAGCTTGCTAGCTTGCTAGATTTGAGTTGCCAGCTTGCATGGTTTGCGTTGCTAGCTTGCTAACTTTGCGTTTCTTGCTTGCTTGCTTGCTTTGGGTTGCTTGCTTGCTTGCTTTGCGTTGCTAGCTTGCTAGGTGTGCGTTGCAGCTTGATAGCTTTGCGTTGCAAGCTAGATAGCTTTGCGTTGCAAGCTTGCTAGCTTTGCGTTACAAATTTGATAACTTTTCGTTGCTAGCTTGCTAGCTTTCCATTGGTGCCTGCTAGATTTGCGTTTATAGCTTGCTGGCTTGCTAGATTTGCGTGGCTATCTTGCTAGATTTTTGTTGCTAGAAGGCTAGCTTTGCGTTGTTACCTTGCTAGTTTTGCGTTGCTACCTTGCTATCTTTGCGTTGCTACCTTGCTATCTTTGCGTTTCTAGCTTAGAAGCTTTTCCTTGCTAGCTTGCTATTTTTGCTTTGCTAGCTTTGCTAGCTTTGCGTTGCTAACTTGCTAGGTTTGCGTTGATTGCTTGCTAGATTTCCGTAGCTAGCTTGCTAGCTTTGCGTCGCTAACTTGATAGATTTTCGTTGCTAGCTAGTTAGCTTTGCGTTGCTAGCTTGCTAGCTTTGCGTCGCTAACTTGATAGATTTTCGTTGCTAGCTAGTTAGCTTTGCGTTGCTAGCTTGCTACCTTTGCGTTGTTAGCTTGGTAGCTTGCTATATTTGCATTGCTAGCTTGCTAGATTTGCATTGTTACATTGCCAAATTTGCGTTGCTAGCTTATTAGCATTGCGTAGAAACTTACTAGCCTTGCGTTGCTAGCTTGCTAGCTTTGCGTTTCTAGCTTGCTAGTTTTTGCCATTCTAGCTTGCTAGATTTGGTTGCTAGCTTGCTAGGTTTGCTTGGCTTGATAGCTTGCTTTGCGGTTCTTGCTTGCTTGCTTGCTTTGCGTTGTTTGCTTGAATTTTGTTTCTTGCTTGTTTGTTTCCTTTGAGTTGCTTGCTTTCTTTCTTGCTTCCTTTCGTTGCGTTTCTTGCATACTAGCTTGCTTTGCGTAACTTGCTTGTTTTCGTTGCTTCCTAGTTTGGTTGTTCCGTTTCTTGCATTCTTGCTTTGCGATGCTTGTTTGCTTGCATTCTTTTCGTTGCTAGCTTTCTTGCTTTGTTTGCTTGCTTCATTGTTTTGCGTAATTTGCTTGCTTTACATTTCTTGCTACTTTGCTGTTTCCATGCATGCTCCCTTGCGTTGCGTTGCTAGCTAGCTAGCTTTGCGTTACTAGCTTGCTAGTTTGGCTGTGCTAGTTTGCTCAACTTGAGTTGCAGGCTTGGTAGCTTTGCGTTGCTAGCTTGCTAGCTTTGCGTTGCTAGCTTTTCGTTGCTAGCTTGCTCGCTTCTTTCTTCTAGCTTGCTGACTTTGAGTTACTAGCTTGTGGCTTTGGGTTCTAGCTTGCTATTTTTGCATTGCTACCTTACTAGATTTGCGTTGCTAGCTTGGTAGCTTTTCGTTTCCAGCTTGCAAGCTTGCTAGATTGGCGTTGATAACTTGCTAACTTACCGTTGCCAGCTTGCTAGAAGTTTGTTGCCAGCTTGCAAGCTTTGAGTTGCCAGCTTGCTAGCTTTGCGCTGCTAGCTTTCTAGCTTTATATTTGTAGTTTGTTAGCTTTAAGTTGCTAGTTCGCTAGCTTGCTAGATTTGCGTTGTTATCTTGCTAGCTTTGCTTTTCTCTTTTGCTTGCTTTGCGTTGCAACCTTACTAAATTTCCGTTGCTAGCTTGCTAGTTATGCGTTGCTAGCTTGTTAGGTTTGCGTTGCTAGATTTGCTAGATATGAGTTTCTACTTTGCTAGCTTGGCGTTGTTATCTTGCTAGCTTTGCGATGCTAGATTGCTAGATTTGCCTTGCTAACTTGTCAGCTTTGCGTTGTTAGCTTGCTTGATTTGCGTGGCTAGCTGCCTAAATTTGAGTTGCTACTTTGCTACCTTTCCGTTTCTTGGTTGCTAGCTTTGCTTTGTTAGCTTGCTGGCTTTGCGATGCTAGCTTGTTAGCTTTGCGTTTCTTGCTTGCTTTCTTGTCGTTTATTACTTTCTAGCTTTCGTTGCTAGCTTGCTAACTTTGCGTTGCTACCATGCTAGCTTTGCGTTGTTATTTTCCTAGCTTTGTGTTGCTAGTTTGCTAGATGGTTAGATTTGCGTTGATAGCTTGCTAGCTTTGCGTTGGTGTTTTGCTAGATTTGCGTTGCTAGCTTGCTAGCTTTGCGTTGCTAGCTTGCTATCTTTGCTTGGCTATCTTGCTAGATTTGGGTTGCTTGAATGTTTGCTTTTTGTTTCTTGGTTTATATTTTTGCGTTGCTAGCTTGCTAGCTTGGCGTTTCTTGCTTGCTTGATTGCTTTTCCTTTCTTGCTTGCTAGCTTTCGTTGCTAGCTTGCTAGGTGTGCTTTGCTAGCTAGCTAGCTTTGGGTTGCTACATTGCTAGATTTCCATTGCTAGCTTCTTAGTTTGCTAGATTTGCATTGCTAGCTTTCCAGCTTTGCCTTGCTAGCTTGCTAGGTGTGCTTTGCTAGCTAGCTAGCTTTGGGTTGCTACATTGCTAGATTTCCATTGCTAGCTTCTTAGCTTGCTAGATTTGCGTTGCTATCTTGTTTGGTTTCCGTTGCTATCTTGCTAGATTTTGTTGATAGCTTGCTGGATTTGCCTTGCTACATTGCTAGCTTTGCATTCCTAGGTTGCTAGTTTTGTATTCCTAGTTTGCTAGCTTGCTAACTTTGCGTTGCAAGCTTGCTGGCTTTCAGTTGCTAGATTGCTAGATTTGGGTTGCTAACTTGCTAGCTTTCTAGCTTTGTGTTGCTAGCCTGCAACATTTGTTATTTGAGCTTGCTAGCTTTGGGTTGCTTTCTTCCTTGCTTGCTTTGCTTTGCTTGCTTCTTTTCTTGCTTGCTTGCTTTGCGTTTCTTGTTTGTTAGCTTTGCGTTTCTAGCTTGCTAACTGTGCGTTCCTAGCTTGCTAGCTTGTTAATTTGAGTTGCTAGCTTGGTACTTTTGGGTTGCTAGCTTTGCGTTGCTAGCTTGCTAGCTTTGCGTTCCTTGCTTGCTTGCTTTCTTCCTTGTGGGCATTTCTTGCTTGCTAGCTATGCGTTGCTAGTTTGCTAGCTTTGCGTTGCTAGCTTGCTAGCTTCACGCTTCTAGCTTGCTAGACTGCTAATTTTCGTTGCTAGCAAGCTAGGTTTGCGTTGTTATCTTACTAGTTTTGCGTTCTTAGTTTGCTAATTTTCGTTGCTATCTTACTAGCTTGGCTTTGCTAGCTTGCTAGACTGCTAGATATGCGTTGCTAGCTTGCTAGGTGTGCGTTGCAATCTTACTAGTGTTGCGTTGTTAGCTTGCTAGCATTGAATTGCTAGCTTGCTATCTTTGCGTTACTAATTTCCGAGCTTTGCGTTCCTATCTTGCTATCTTTGATTTGCTAGATTGCTATCTTGCTAGATTTGCGTTGCTATCTTGCTAGCTTTGCGTTGTTAGCTTGCTAGCTTTGCTATGCTAGCTTGTTAGCTTTGAGTTTCAATCGTGCTAGCTTTGAGTTTCTGGCTTGCTAGCTTGCTAGATTTGAGTTGCTAGCTTGCTAGTTTTGCGGTTCTATCTTGGTAGCTTTTCGTCGCTAGCTTTCTAGCTTTCCATTTCTACCTTGCTATATATGCGTTACAAACTTGTTAGCTTGGCGTTGCTAGCTTGACAGCTATTCGTTGCAACCTGACCAGCTTTGCATTGCTTACTTGCCTCCTTTGTATTTCAAGATTGCCAGCTTTGTGTTGCTAACTTGCTAGCTTTGCGTTGCTAGGTTGCTAGCTTTGCGTTGCTAGCTTGCTAGCTTTGCTTTGCTAGCATGATAGTTTTGCTTTGCTAGTTTCCATCTTTGCGTTGCTAGCTTGCCAGCTGTGCGATGCTAGCTTGCCAGCTGTGCCTTGCTAGCTTGTCACATTTGCGTTGCCTGCTTGCTACATTTGCTTTGCAAACTTGCTAGTTTTGCATTGCATGCTTGCTTGCTTTGCATTTCTTGCTTGCTATCATTCGTTGCTAGCTTGCTTGCTTTGAGTTATTAGCTTGCCAACTCTGCGTTTCTTGCTTGCTAGCTTTGCGTTGCTAGCTACCTAGCTTTGCGTTGCTAGCTTGCCCGATTTGCTTTGCTAGCTTCTAACTTTGCGATTCTAGCTTGCCTTGTTTGCTTTGCTAGCTTATCAGCTTTGCGTTCCTAGCTTGCTAACTTTATTTTCCTAGCTTGCTATCTTTGCGTTGGTAGCTTGTTAATTTTGCGTTACTATCTTGCTAGCTGTGCGTTGCTAGCTTGCTTGTTTTCCGTTGCTACCTTGCTAGATTTGCGTTTCTAGATTGCTAGCATTGCTTTGCTAGCTTGCTATCTTTGCGTTGGTAGCTTGTTAATTTTGCGTTACTATCTTGCTAGCTGTGCGTTGCTAGCTTGCTAGTTTTGCGTTGTTAGCTTGCTAGATTTTCGTTGCTTGCTTGCTAGATTTTTTGTTTCTAAATTGCTAGCTTTGCGTTCCTAGATTGCTAGCTTTGCGTTGCTAGGTTGATAGTTTTGCGTTGCTAGCTTGTTAGCTTGCTAGATTTCCGTTGTTAGCTTGCTAGTTTTGCGTTTCTAGCTTTCTAGATTTGCGTTGGTATCCTGATAGCTTTCGTTGCTAGATTTCTAGCTTTCCGCTGCTAGGTTGCTTCTTGCTATATATGAATTGCTAGCGCTCTAGCTTTGCCTTGCTAGCCTTCTAGAATTGCGTTGCTAGCTTGCTAGCTTTGCGTTGCAAGCTTACTTGATTTGGGTTCCTAGCTAACCAACTTTGGTTTCTAGCTGCCAGATTTGCATTGCTAGCTTGCTAGCTTATCTATGCTAGCTTGCTAGATTGTTAGATTTGCGTTGCTAACTTTGCGTTTCTACCTTGGTATCTTCGCGTTGCATAGCTTCCTAGCATGGCGTTGCTTGCTTGCTATTTTTGGGTTGCCAGCTTGCTAGCTTTGCGTTCATCTCTTGCTAGCTTTCCTTTGCTAGGTTGCTAGACTGCTAGATATGCGTTGCTAGCTTGCTATGTTTGTGTTGCTATCTTACAAGCTTTGAGTTTTAGCTTGTTAGCTTTGCGTTGCTAGCTTGCTATCTTTGCGTTTTTAAACTTCCTAGCTTTGCGTTTCTATCTTGCTAGCTTTGCGTTGCTAGCTTGCTATGTTTGCGTTGCTATCTTACAAGCTTTGAGTTTTTAGCTTGTTAGCTTTGCGTTCCTAGCTTGCTATCTTTGCGTTTCTAACTTCCTAGCTTTGCGTTTCTATCTTGCTAGCTTTGCGTTGCTAGCTTGCTAGATTTGCGTTGCTAGTTTGCTAGCTTTGCGTTGCTAACTTTCAGTTGCTAGCTTGCTAGCTTTCTAGATTTGCGTTGCTAGATTTCTAGATTTGCTTTGCTAGCTTGCCAGATTTGCGTTGCTAGCTTGCTAGATTTGCGTGGTTAGCTTGGTAACTTTGCGTTGCTACCTTGTTAGCTTTCTGTTCCTAGCTTGCTAGCTTTGCGATGCTAGCCTCGTAGCTTTGCTTTGCTAGCTTGCTAGCTTTGCGTTTCTTGCTTGCTTACTTTGCGTTTCAGGCTTGCTAATTTTCGATGCTACCTTTCTAACTTTGCGTTGCTAGATTACTAGCTTTGCGTTGCTTGCTTTCATGCATAACTGCGCTTCTTGCTTGCTAGATTTTGTTGCTCGCTTGCTAGGTTTGTGTTGCTAGCTTGCTAGATTGCTAGATTTGCATTGCTAGCTTACTAGTTTTGCGTTGCTATCTTACTAGCTTAGCGTTGTTAGCTTGATAGATTTGCGTTGCTATCTTGCTAGTTTTGCGTTGCTAACTTCAAAGCTTTGCGTTGCTCTCTTGCTAGCTTCGCCTTGCTAGCTTGCTATCTTGCTAGATTTGGTTGCTAACTAGCTAGCTTTGCTTTGCTAGCTTGCTAGCTTTTCGTTGCTAGCTTGCTATCTTTTCGTTTCTAGCTTGCTAAGTTTGAGTTGCTAGGCTTGCTAGCTTTGAGATGCTAGCTTGCTTGATTTCCGTAGCTAGCTTGCGAGCTTTGCGTTGCTAGCTCTCTAGCTATCCATTGCTAGCTTGCTAGATATGCGTTGCTAGCTTGTTAGCTTTGCGTTGCTGGCTTTCCAGGATTGAGTTGCTAGCTTTCCAGTGTTGCGTTGCTAGCTTGCCTGCTTTGCGTTTATAGATTGTCAGCTTTGCGTTTCTAGTTTGCCAGCATTGTTTTCTAGCTTGCTAGCTTTCCGTTGTTAGCTTGCTAAATTGCTAGATTTGCGTTGCTAGCTTGCCACATTTGCGTTTCTATCATGCAAGATTTGCGTATCTAGATTGCAAGGTTTGCGTTGCTAGCTTGCTATGTTTGCGTGGCTAGCTTGCTAGTTATCGTTGCTAGCTTGCAGATTTGCGTTGCAAGCTTGTAAGCTTTGCGTTGCTACATTGCTAGCTTTCCGTTGCTAGCTTGATAGCTTTGCTTTGCTAGCTTGCTTGCTTTGCGTTGCTAGATTTCTAGCTTTGAGTTGCTTTCTTTCTTGCTTATATGCTTTTCTTGCTTGCTAGCTTTCTTTGCTAGATTGCTCGATTATCGTTGCTAGCTTGCCAACTTTGCGTTACTATCTTGCAAGATTTGCGTAGCTAGCTTGCAAGTTTTGCGTTGCTATCTTGCTGGCTTTCCGTTGCAAGCTTGCTAGATTTGCCTTGCTGGCATGCTAGCTTTGCGTTGCTTGCTTGATTGCTTTGCGTTTATTGCTTGCCAGCTTTTCGTTGCTAGCTTACCAGTTTTACGATGCTATCCTGCCTGCTTTGCGTTCCTTGCTTGACAGCTTTGCGTTGCTACTATGCTAGCTTTCCGTTGCTAGCTTGCTAGCTTGCTAGATACGCGTTGCTAGCTTGCTAGATTGGCGTTGCTAGCTTTCTAGCTTTGCGTTGCTAGATTGCTAGATTTGCGTTCCTATCTTGCCAGGTTTGCGTTGTTAGCTTGCTAGATTTGCGTGGTTAGCTTGTTTACTTTGCGTTGCTACCTTGTTAGCTTTCCGTTCCGGGCTTGCTGGCTTTGCGTTGCTAGCTAGGTAGCTTTGCTATGCTAGCTTGCAACTTTGCGTTTCTTGCTTGGTTTCTGTGTGTTTATAGCTTGCTAGCTTTGATTTCCTAGCTTGCTTGCTTGCTAGATATGCGTTGCTAGCTTGCGAGCTTTGCGTTGCTAGCTTTCTAGCTATCCATTGCTAGCTTGCTAGATTTGCGTTGCTCGCTTGCTAGCTTTGCGTTTCAAGCTTGCTAAATTGCTAGATTTGCGTTGCGAGCTTGCTAACTTTGCGTTGCTATCTTACTAGATTTTCATTGCTAGCTTGCTAGCTTTGCGTTGCTAGCTAGATTACTTTGCATTTCTAGCTTGCTAGCTTGCTAGATTTGCGAAGCCAGCTTGCTAGCATTGCGTTGCTAGCTTGCTGGTTATGAGTTGTAACTTACTAGCTTTCAGTTGCTAGCTTGCTAGCTTTGCGTTGCTAGTTTGGTAGCTTGCT
>NW_019724636.1:0-5520 GCF_002891405.2 Cryptotermes secundus
TTGTATCCAATCTAATGTACTGCACTTCAATGGTATACGAGTATGTTTGTTAATATGTGTTTGGCTGAAACATGTAGCGAAACCATAGCTGGGCGCTGACCTTGACTGGGATGATCAATAAACTGTGATGTGACTGATATGAATTGTGTGCCCATACATACATAAAAATATGTTCAGTTGAAAATGTGACCAAAACCTACATGCATTTTAGTATCTAAATGTAAGGTAGTTGAACATGAAGATAAGCAGTTAGCCATTATCATCCAGGAATTGGGGATTTAACCCCCCCCACACACACATACATACACACACACACACTCTATGGTGTTAGTTTCGAAGCTATGCCTGCTGGACCTGCGAATGTGCCATCAAAATAGATTATGATAAAGACAGACAATAAAGGTTAAGGTTGAAAGTACAATTTATCTGATGGTCAAAAATAAATTCTTCTTTACCTTGTTAACTACTCCAAAAATATGGAGGGAGACATATAATTTGCGTATGTTAAATAAACCTTTAATGAGCTATTTGTGAGAAATTCTATGAAATATACCCTCATCACTTAATATGATAACAACACTCGTTGCTAGTCTGCATACCTCACTGGCATTGATGTTAATTGCAAAGTGCTGATATCACATTACGTAGTCAGAAATTATGTTGTTAAATAATCCTCATGTAAAAAAGTGAATTAGATAAACTTTTTAGGTTTTAATCAGATCCATATTTAATGTATTTATCTATTAATTTTTGTGCCAAAAATAATTCTTTAGACACTCAAAGCTTTTTTGAGCTTTAGTTAAAGTACGGTTATTAGAATTAAAATTTATATCAAACCCATAACAAAATAGTCATAACAGAAGACATCAGAAATAGAGAAAAGAAGTAACAAGAAATCATAAAGAAGATTGTGGGAAGATAATATCTTGAAGACATTTCATCCAGTGACCCATATAAAAAGCGAAAGGAGGGCAACAACAACACAAGGAGGGGGGGATGATGATAATTTAATACTTCCATGAATATCCCCAATAATACACAATATGAGTAACTTACTGTGTTTGTGATCTTCAAATGGGCCCTGTAACTTGTAGGCAGTCCCATCATGACACACAAAACAGTCAAAATCTTTACGTCGTACAACTATATCAGTTGTATGGAACGCCTCTGAGGAACAAGTGCTGACAATAAAAGCAAATTACAACTTGTTAGGAACTGCCCGTGAACTATTATTTGGATGAAGTTAAAAATGTCACCTCTGCCAAGAACTGGAGCCTCTTTCTGATTCCATATAAGACTTACCTTGCTATATAATCAAGTACATCCCCAGGCATGATGACTGTACCAGGACAAAAAGAGTGCACTTTCTCTATTTTATTCCATCACCACAATAGGAAATATGGACACACCATACATTCATCATTTCTTACATGTTTCAGCTCATTAAGCCAACACCGGGTATTCACCTGCATTTGTCTGCTAGTATATCTCTACATTGGCCAGTGTGTACATATTGGACTACTGGTTTTTTAGTAATATGTAATGTTGTTGTATATAAAAAAAAGGTGTGTTTGCCTTAAAGATTAAATATTAATTGTTAAAATGTTGAATCATTAAAATATATTTACATAGCACACTGTAGGGATTTGAGCTCTCAAAACCTAAGATTATGTTATTTGTTTCAGTTTGATGTATGATGTACACACAATATGCAAGAAGTAATCTGCAGCCACCACCAGGAACTTCCTCAATTTTCATGTAATTCCTGAAAACTATTGTGAATCTCGTGTATCAACCATGACTGTCTGCACACATCTGCTCTGGTTTGTTGACTGCTCAACATGAAAGCTGTCTGGCCTCTAACATTTTAACTTGTTTCTAAAATTTTAATGAATTTATAGACATCTGCCTTAAGCGTAACATCTCATTTCCCTGTGTTGCAAGCAGAAATAATAACATACCTTTGTAAATATCCTGTTAATTTTAATTTGCCTGGTTTTATCAGAACAGGAGCCCATCTATGAAGAACATGCAGGTTCAACTGTACAAAAAAATAAATAACTTTACGTTTAATCAGAGAAGAATTATCTTTATCAAGGGACATCAAATATAAGAAATCACAATATTAAATTTCCGTATTCACACACTTTTTTCTGTTATGGATGGGACACTGGCCACACAGGAAGACATAGTGTGAATTATTCCACCAATTATAGAAGAAAGAAACAATAAGTTGATTCAGGGTTTTTTCCAATTAGGTGACACAGCCTTAGACCATTGAACAGAGTTCCAAATTCCATTACAAGTCATGTGTTACAAATTAAGAAGACTGGTGTGGGTGTACACCATAATGTAATACACAAAATTATCATGGTGTTTTTTGACATTTCTTAAGCATACATACACAGTATGTCCAGGTTCGGTTAGGACTGTGTTCATTAAAAATACAAGACATGAATTATTTTCAAAATTTCACTCTTTTTATTCAAAATAGTCTACTTCTGAATCAATACATAGATGAAATCGATTGAAAAGTTTATGAAAACAGTCACTGTACTCCTTTTATGGAATCGCATTTAAAACCGCGGTACATTCCCTTTGGATGTCCTGGATGGTGTCGTGACGGTCTCCTTTCATCGCCAACTTAACTTTTGGGAACAACCAGAAAACTGCATGAGCCAAATCTGACGAATACGGAGAATGATCAAGGACTGTGATCCCCTTTCTGGCCAAAAAATCACGCATGATCTTCGATTTGTGGGGTGGGTTATTGTCATGGAGGAGCAACCAACAACCTTGCTCTCGATATTCAGGTCGAATTCGAAGAATTCTTGCCCACAAACGATTGAGGACTCTGAGATAATAATCAGAATTCACTGTTTGACCTTCTGGCAGAAAGTCCTTGTGAATGATTCCTTTGGAATTGAAAAAAACGGTTAGCAGTCTCTTTACTCGACTTTTTTGCATGCGCACTTTCTTTGGTTTTAGCTGGCTTCTTTGGGCTCAACCACGCTCCACTCTGCTGCTTTGTGAGAGGCTCATTTTGAAAACACCATGTCTCATCACCAGTAACAATCGATTTTGTAAATTTTGTATCACTTTGGGCCAACCGTAACATGTCTTTGCAGTGTTCCACTCTGTCATGTTTCTCATTGCCTGACAGCGCGTGACTTACAAACAGAGCACAGACCTTCCCTTTGCCCAAATCCTCGGTCAAAATTTGATGCACAGTACTTTTTGCTATTCCCAAAAGTTCCTTGATGAGTCGTGCAGAAACACATCTGTCTGATGCAACGATTTCGGTCGCTTCTATTCAAATTTTCTTCAGTGCGACTTGTTCTCGGCTTTGATGTACGTGAAGCGTCTTCAACATCCCCCCTGCCGTCACGAAATACAGCATACCATCGAAAAATGTTCAGGTGACTCAAACAATGACTACCGTACACACTTTTCATCATTTAGTATGCTTCTCCGGCTGTTTTGCCTAACTTCAAACAAAATTTGATGTTGCCTCTCTGTTCAACCGCCATTTTCCGACGAGGGTCAGAACAGTACTGTTACATTCAAGGTCAGAAGACATGATACAGCGATGCTTGCACTTTGAAATTATAGACAGCCACAGTTGAATCTTCAAGAATCTTAACGCCACAACTTGCAGGGCAAAATTTAAACAAATGAGTCTTAATGGATCCTGGGCACACCGTGTAAGTATGAGTATGAAATGTAAATTTGAGAGTCTTTTACATCAAATTCAATGAAATCTGTGGAAGAATTTGTGGGATACATGGAAAAGCCCATTTATGGTCTTGTGAAAACTTAAACTTTATTATGAATCAATAAGGTAAAGGTAAAGTTTAACTAATTACACGCCATGTCATGAAGATAAATGGTGGAATGAAGGTATAGCTCCACCATTCTTGATCCTTGTTCTAGATGGAGGTGAGTGGTCAGCTTCATGCTCTGGCTGCTTTACCCCTAGGTACACATTCGGTAGGAGGCTGTGGACATGGTCTAGACCAGTGGTTATCAATCTGTGAGGGGTCCGCGGGTTAGTTTATTTTCGTTAAATTTTATCTTATCATGTTCCTCACACCTGGGATATTTGCAACGTATATCTCTGGCTCTTGAGGCCCATGGTTGAAGTAGAATTTAACAGGACGGTTGGTACCATAACAGTACCTTCCCTTTGTAAAGCAGAGGTGAATAACTGACGATTTGTGTAGCTTTTTCGAAAGACATTTTCTTTTGGTCTGCCCATTGCATCTCAGACCCGTGTTTCAGAGTGGACTGTTGTCCTTACCTGCTGTCTGACCAGTCTCCCCCTCCCCCCCACCAAATCCATCCCTCTTTGGTTGGGAATAAAGCTGGGACCATTGACCACGTTTCTTATTCATTTCAGTGGCAGAGCGAACAATCTGTGTGTCTTTAGTTTTTGTGCAGTGAATTTTTATAATATTATACAAATGTGTTTTTCTCAGTTTAATGTTCAGTTTTTCTGCTCTTGTTCAAATAATTGAGTTCACAACGAAACTTCTGATTTTCAGTTTCTTCACGATCTTATTTAGGTATGGATTGGTGGTTAAAGTGTGGATCGTTGATTAGGTGAGTGTTAAATTAATAATATTAGGCCTAATTGATATGTTCGTAATCTTCCGAATAAGCTCCATTTATAACAGTATTTTATTGTCATAAATGACACACTTAGTGTTGTAAAATTGTAAGTTACTGCTTCACTTTTATGATATGTAAAATATAAAAAATTTCTATTTTGGGTTTTATGGGGGCCGCGGTGAATTAACATTCGGTACAGGGGGTCCGCGGCATCAAAAAGGTTGGGAAACGCTGGTCTAGACTGAATAGTCTGAACTTCATCTTGGAGCCATAAACAAAGCTGCCATGGCCCATCTCATAGCAGATTAGGGCACAGTAAAGACAGAGCATCACCATCTGGTTTTTGTCCCAAGACTGGGAACTTCAGACTTTTAAAATGTCAAATGACTGTTTACGCTTCACAACTGTCACAAGTGAGGTTAAGAAGGCCTAGAAACTTTCCAGCTGGAAATGGCAGAACACTGTTGTAGAGGAACAGTCTGGGGAGGAGGATGTAAACCCTGAAGTCTTGTCAAGTGGATATATGAGGGGGGACCCAAAAATAACCGGAAACGACCTGTTGCGCGTGCATGCTTTGTAGTTACGAGTTGTGCTGCTAGGTGGTGTTAGCTGGGGGTCTCTCGTGACTGTTAGTTAGCTGGCGTCAGTCTGAGTTAAGTGGTTTGTCTGTGGTGCTCTGTTGTGTGCGTTCCTGTTTCAACCCTTTGGCGATTAGTGAGATGGCCGACCAGAAGGAACAATTCTTTTAAGAAATTCTGGATCGTTCTGCACTTCACTCTTCAAGTCGCGGCAAACATTCACGCGGTTTTCTCTTTGGTCATCTCCGAGCAAGCGAGGAACAAATTTTGCAGACACCCGTCTCATGTGCAAACCTTCGGTTAAAATTCGCTGGACCGTGCTCCATGAGAT
>NW_019724636.1:5546-13506 GCF_002891405.2 Cryptotermes secundus
TGCAGTTTTCCCTAACAGAAAGCAAAATTTCACGCACACTCTTTGTTCCTTCTGGTCGGCCATCTCACTAATCGCCAAAGGGTTGAAACAGGAACGCACACACCAGAGCACCACAGACAAACCACTTAACTCAGACTGACGCCAGCTCACTAACAGTCGCGGGAGACCCCCAGCTAACACCACCTAGCAGCACAACTCGTAACTACAAAGCATGCGCGCGCAACAGGTCGTTTCCGGTTATTTTTGGGTCCCCCTTCGTACTGCATTTTTACTGAGAAGTAAAATCCATTCTACAGTGTGATAGATGAGTGAGAGCAATCTGTAACCTTCATGCTATTATAACTATGCTCTGGGAAATGTAATACATTGCAGTGTCATCAACATACAGTGCTGCTTAGACTGATGTATTAGCTGCACTGTCGATCGCATTGATGGCAATTGCAAACGGGTACATCTGAAACCAGCATTTGTTACACTCTGTTTCCTTTTTGATAAAGCACAGAAAAAACATTACCAAAATAAACACAGAAATAACAATTCTGGAGAAAGCTCAAAAGATACAATGGCAGCCAACCCATAGGAGTTTTGCCAGTAAAGGATCCTTAGGAAACTGTATTGTTACGTTGTGTCATACACCTCAGAATCAAAGAAGACCACAACAAAGTGTTGGAGCTGAATGAACCATAGGAGCTGGGCATGTAAATTGTGTAACTAGAAATTCTATATGAACAGTTCCTTTATACCTTAATAACTACAAGCATGGTGAAGGTGTGATGTTTGAAGCTATAATCTTACAACTGCAGCACACTGAGAATCTGTACTAGGAGGACTTATGGATAGAACTGGATCACTAAATTATAAAATTATTAATTTATGCTTATCTGACAAATATAATATATTGGTAATCTGTACTTGTGAAAATTATACATGGAAATGGACCACTAAATTCTACAGCTGCTGCTAGCCCTATCATCAGAAAGATGAGTTTTAAAGTAAGAACAGTAGGTGCCATAAGTTCATCCCAGGAACTTATTTCATCACTAAATTAGTCTCTGGAAAATTTTAAATTTTATACTAAATTGCACCAAATTTAGATCATACTAATTTGTTCTTCACAAAATATTATTAGCATAATTAAATAAAGAAGGAAGAAAAGGAAAGGACATGCAGTAAGCACGGGGCAACTGAAAATTTTAAATATTGTCACATTTCTTAAGAAAAGAGAGAACTTGGAATTCCTAGACATACATGAAAGAGGAATATTAAAATATGTCTTAAAGGAATAATGCGAGTGAATTAGATGCAGCAGGCTCAGAATGGTATGGGATGGAGGGATTTTATGAACACAGTGATGAACCTCTGAGTTCCATAAACGCAGGGAATTTCTTGACTATCGGAGTAAATATCAGCTTCTCAAGGAAGAACTGTATGATGGTGATAGTAAATTGTACTCACCAAGGCACTAGTCTCAGCAGCATTCAAAACTGTGTTAACAGGAGTGCATGAGTGTCCATCAGAAGTACCACGATTTGTCAGTGATTGAGACAATACTTTTTTAGTGACTGGAACAGCATTTGGTGGATCTACAAGTATCACTTCTATGTCATTTGACTGCGTGTCACATTCTTCTACTATGTTGGAATTCGGCTGTTTTAAACGTACTTTTGTTGCTTTAACACCTGACTGCCTGCCATATTTTTGTACAGCAGTAGAAATTCGCGTTGAACATACTTTCATTTCTCTAAAATTTGATTGCTTCAAACTTTCTTGTACGAGTTCTGTGGTAGAATTTGGCTGTATGACACACATTTCTGTTCCATCAACATCCAGCTGCTTGTCACCTTCTTGTATCATGGTGGAATTTAGTTGCTTTACACGTACTTCCACTTCTTTATAATCACACTGTTTACCATGTTGTTGGTGTACTGTAGACTTTAAATGTGACTTTCCTACACTTTTCACAGCTATTGATTGTGACTGGTAGGCAGAAAGTGATTGCACCATAGAATTTAATGCTTGTGGAGGTACTTCAGCACCCCCTCTTTCTTCAACAGGTGATGAAGTCTCTGTAGGAATTTTCTTCTTTTGCTTTGTTGAATTCTCTCTGCATTCTGAAGTACCTTCACATGTCCAACTGAAGTTACATGGCCTCCCTATAAACCAATGAATTATAATTTTACAGAAGTCATTATCACTGTCCTATTCACATATTCAATTCACAAGCACAAATTGCTTAACCACTAAGTGCTTAAATTTCCCTACATGCTTCAGCCCTTAGACCATGTTCAGGGGTATCTAACCTATTAGCCACCCTAACATTATGCAACACAGACCATCTTACCAGGGGGTAATGCAACATAACACAGTTAAACAGAGATCTGAAAGCCTGCAAACATAAGACATGAATGGCAACAAAAACTGACTGTTGATCTCTACAGTTTGTTTGTAATTATTGTACCATACTGATATTTTAGATATAGATATAGATATCATTAGGAGGTGCTTTTTAATTGGATACAAGGGAACAGAATTATAATACGCCATACTACACTCCACAGAAATGCTAGCAATTACATGCAGTGCAATGGAACACAGCATTATACATACTTGACAGAAATGCTAGTGATATACAGAGCAACAGCCTAAATTCTACAAGCAAGGCATACTCCATATCATTTGAAGATGTTATTGAGATTGTATATATTAATGGATTTAGAAGGTGGTGCATTGATGTGTGTGTGTGTGGGGGGGGGGATGAGTGCATTGTTTGTATATACAAACACACTAGTGAAAGTGAGAATTCATCATCTGGGTCTTTAAAAAAATAAAGTAAAATTGTCTTTTATTGTCAGAAATTTATGAATATACCAATATTTCCTTGCCCGCAGGGGAGAAACAAGCAAATCAAATGTATACAAATTTCCATGTACATGTGTTGAACTGCATGAAAAAGGCAATGGAAATTACCCACAAACCAAACTGAAATTGCTTATTACGTACAAGTAACATTAGGACATGGCTGCACCATAGCTCAAGTGATTAGTCACTGGCTTCCCACTGCGGCGGCCTGGGTTCGATCCCGGGTCTGGTCAAGTGGGATTTGTGGTGGATAAAGTGGCGCTGGGGCTGGTTTCCTCCGAGTTCTTCGGTTTCCCCTGCCAGTCTTCATAATCACCCGGGGCAGGCTACAATAGGCCAAGCAGTGGCCGCCATGCCGAGTGAACTCAGTTGGACTCCACCCCCCACTAAGAGAATTAAAAAAAAATTAACATTAGGAGATTGAATTCTGTGAAATGCAACAATGTTTCTTAATAATAAAATTTAGCATTTACATGTTTCAGCCAATGATGGCCATAATCAGAAGGTGACCAGCACTTCAAAGGAAATGTTTCACGTGTATTATGTGCATGTCTTGTCTCATAAAGGTTAAAAAAATAGTTTTTAAAATATGCCCCGTTAAAAATTTTTTTTGATTGATAATTGTTGAGTCCCAGTGATAGTCATATTCCTTCCCAGTATGTCATCTGTATCATGCCGTCTTGTGTGTGTGGGTGGGATTGTGGTGTTGTGTGCAATGTGTTCTGGTTCAGCAAACAACACCACAATCCCACCAACACAATACAGACAACCTACCGGATCTGTTCCTGTCCTCAGACGAGGGGGCAGGACACCTATTCTGTTTGGTCTCTTAGAAAGTGCTAACCTCAATCAGGTTGTGAGAACGGAAACAGTTCCAGCTTCCAAAACACTGTCTTTGCTAGTTCTTTTTAAAAAACAGATGATGGACAAAGTCTAAGAACCCAATAATTCTGAGTTTCAATTCACTCGTCTGTCATTCACAACAATTTCTTACTATGTGACAAGTACCCATGTGTAAAAGACACTATCATGCACAACACTTTCTCCCTCCTGTCTCTTCCTAACTCCATTCCAGCTATACTCTTTCTTTCAAATCTGGGCAGCCATTTTCTATCTGAACTCACCCTGCATTATGTATTTCTTCCACATTAATTTCACTTCTTTCCAGTCATCGGGAAATCCACATTGAAATTTGTTTCGTACATAACATGGCAAATCTGAAATTGTAGAGAAACCAGATTATTCCTTTCCCATCCACACCTACCAGCTGCAATGCTATGAAAACAGCATGCACACATATTTAACCTGTTTCTGCCTCTCTAACCATCTCTTGGTCTTCAAGTTGTAAGTAAACACTGCCTAGTAGACCACAAGCTGATTTACTTGGTATTATTTTGCAGTTCCCTGCAGGGAACATGCAAAATCTTTTACGTTACACCCCGGTCTTTTGAGATGTGCATGAAGACTGCCAGCAAATACATCACATTTTTATGCTTTATTTGTCCTGTCTTTATTATTCTTCACGAGGAACAAATACAGAAATACGATCTGAAGGATCAAACTGGACAGAGATTGCTGAAGTTTACTTCAAGACTAGTAATTTTCTTTTATCCAGAACAGGGAGGCAACATGGGTGAGGTAATCTCCCAGCCTTTTTAATCATGTACTACATGACAGAAATTCAAAAAGACCCTTTTAATTCAGGCTGAGAGCCAAAATGGGAAACTTAAAAACCAGTCAAATGAAGGTTAAGAATAACTTTTATTGTTCTTATACATGAACTACTAAATGTAAATAGTAATGACATAATATTCAGCATGTCATCATATGGAGGTAAAGTCACAAATTTGGTGGCAGAAAGCTATCAAAAGTGGACACATAGGAAAGTAATGACAGAAACCTTCCAACAGAGGACAGGAAGGAGTTAAAACTAAAACAAACAGTGAACACTTAAGAATTCACAGTTCCGTACTAAATCTCATGTAAATTTTCAACAAGACTCATACAACAAATTTCAAATTTGCTCTTTTCCACCAGTGTGATGGCTGCTACCAGGTCAACCCAGTCACCATCACAGACTGTACTGATATTGACACCAAACCCAATATTTGATCCTGGGTAACTTGGTATTTGCCTACCTGCACAAGCCAGCCATTCTGCAGCAGCATTACAAATTACAAAGCATATTTTTAAATTAATGTAATGGGAAACCTATTCAACATATTCTGATCGAGTTTTCATTACACATCTCACAACATGTCTAGTAGTGTCTGAAGGAGTAGCATACAAGCACAGGCAAATAAGTTTCAAGACTCATTTTTAATTTTGTGCCAGGTGATCTGGCAATAATACAGGGTGGGGCACAGAAACTTCCTTTTTTTGAAGGCATATAAAAGAAAAATTATTGCTGATAGACAAAATTTATATTTAGCTAATGAAAGAACATACTTTAAAGTTTTAAATCATGTAGGTTTAAACAAAATATCTTGAAGGTGGTGGCCACCATTCTTTATGCACTGATGCAACCGTTTTCTGAAGTTCCCCTCTGCACATTCCAACATGTGCACCGGAATTTGGGCTACTTCCTGCCGAATAACATTCTTCAGCTGAAGCAGGTTTGTGGGGCGATGTTTAAAAACCTCTGCCTTGAGGTATCCCCATAAAAAATCATGGGGTCTTAGATCAGGTGAGTGTGCTGCCCACGGGATGTCACCTCGAAGCAAGATGAGCCGTCCGGGGAACTTTGCCCTCAAAACTGTCATCGAAACTCGGGCTGTGTGGGCCGTGGCACCATCCTGTTGGAAGCAGACATTTCCTAGATGCATTTTTTCAAGAGCTGGTTCAACACAGTTTTAATCATGTCCACATACCGCTGTGAATTGACAGTAACTGCATGATTGTCTTCTTCAAAAAAATAAGGGCCAATAACTCCAACTCCCGACAACACACACCACACTGTCACCTTATCACTGTGAAGTGGCCTCTCATGGAGTCCTCTGGGATTGTTACCACTCCAATAGCACATATTCTGCTTGTTGACATATCCGGATAGGTGAAAATGTGCCTCATCACTAAAGGAAACAAGTGTGTCAGGGGGTAGAGTTTCCAATAACATTTCGCACGCCATTATTCGGTTCTGGAAATCATGTGGTGACAATTCTTGCACAACAACCATCTTATAGGGATGGAAATGAAGATGTTCGTGAAGAATTCGGCGCATTCAACGATTGGATATGTCTAGGGCGACTGCATTTTTGCGAGCGGAGGGTCTTGGAGATCTCAAAATCGACTGTTGAACTGCCTTCACATTTTCTGGCGTCATAACGATCTGTTGTCACCACACTCCCGGTTGTCCTAAAGTTCTCTACCCACAAAACAATCGATTTCCAGTCGGGAACCAGACCTCTGGGCTTAATTCCAAAGTCAGTATGGAACACACGCTGCACCGCTACGTAGGAATGGTTGTTCGAAAAATAGGCTTCAACAGCAAATGCACGCTGCTCACTCATCCACCTCATGTTTCCTACTGAGGGGTATTAGACAGAAACTTCCGTGACTGCTGTGTTCATCGAGCCTGTCCCCACTTTTCTGCGACCTCCCCTCCCTTCAAAATGCGTCTTCACAAAAAGGAAGTTTCTGTGCCCCACCCTGTATTACTTGCAATGTTAGGTGATGCAATGAGACAGAGGTCATGTGGAAAGTCTGGATAAGCTGCATTCAGTATCCATTGAACAACACCTTGTTAGATCACTGTGTGTTGTCAACTTTTTTTAGAAGTAAAAATAAAGCATATGATGGAACAGACAGTAATGTGAAATTTTGTGTTAAACTGCAGAAACCGTCAAGTGAAATATCAGACATGTTAAAAACAGTTCCTGGTGAATCTACTATGAGCAAGAGTAATGTTTTAAGTGGCAAAAACATTTCAGAGAAGGCAGAGATGTGAACAATAATGAAAGGCAAGGTGCTCTCATAACGAAGTGAATGGATGAAAATGTGAAAATCAAGGTACTTGTGCGATCTGACAGCTGATGAGCCTGATATGAGCAAAGAGACTATTTGGAAAAATTTTAGTGCAAGATCTTGGCATGAAAAAGTCAGCAGTGAAGCTCGTGCCATGAAACCTGACAGAAGAACAAAAGCACAGACGTTCACTTTGTTCATGGACTTTGCAGAAAAACTTCAAGAAGATAATATTATGGATCATGTCATCATTGGTGATGAAATGTGGTGTTATCAGTTTGATTCCAAGGCCAAACACCAGTACATGGTGTAGAGATCAAAGAAGCCACGGATGTCGAAGTCCGAGATCAAAACACTGTTGATCTTATCATGGATATCATCCACTTTGAATTTGTACCTGAAGGGTCCAACGTTAATCACACATTCTATGTGGAGATGTTGTAAAGGCTTATTTTTGCCATGAGGCACAAGTGAGGAGAGTTGTGGAGAGATCACTCATTGATTCTTCATATTACAACATGCTGGCACATTCTTCACTTCAGGTATTGGGGGTGTGGGAACATCCCACATACTAACACACGCTTTCGCCAGTCTAACAGACAGCACTCAACTCCAAGTCGATATCACATTGCTGCCAGCACTCGTATTTATACAGCACTCAATGTCCAGCCCACCTGTAGATCATCATGTGCGCTAGCCAATCAGCGCTCACAACCACAACTGCAAGTTTAAGCTCCGCCCAGCAAGCATGGTATAAAAGCGGAGCCCAAAGCTTGCAATCATCAGTGATCACATTCAGTCATCAGCTGTTTACTGTGCCAAAGACAGCTGCTGCATCTCTCCAGCAACTGCGCTCTGTTACCAGACAGCTAACGTAGCTGCCGCAACTCTCCAGCAACCACACTCTGCTACCAGACAGCTACAGTAACAGCTGCAGCTCTCCAGCAACTGAGCCGAGACAACGGCTCAGTCATCAGTCGCACCATAGGCAGCTGTTCCTACGGGCACACGCAGCACCAAATCACCGGCTGGAGAAACCAGCTGAATGGCCGTAAAGACTTGGTCTACTACAAAGGAGCAAATTCTGCAAGCGCATTCATGGTGGAACAAACTGCCCTTTTCAGGGCCAGCCAACTTT
>NW_019724637.1:0-375 GCF_002891405.2 Cryptotermes secundus
ATTGCAGAAGATTACAATCTTCAGGGGAGCTAATAGCACGGTAAAGTTTAATGTTGTCTGCAAAGAGTAGGTACCTGGAATGCTTAATTGAATCACATAAGTCATTTATATAGACATTGAAAAGCAGAGGCCCAAGAACAGATCGTTGTTGAACACCGGACAGTACTTCAAAGGGCAATGAAATAGTTTCACCAATACGGACCCGCAATTGTCTGTTGGTTAGGTAACTGTGTATCCAGTTTACGTAACCATCAGAAAATCCAAGGGCACTCAGTTTGTGAAGAAGCAAGGAGTGGGGAATGAGGTCGAAAGCAGAAGTTAAGTCAAAGTAAATGGCATCCACTTGACATTGAGAGCCAACTAGGGGAGTAATAA
>NW_019724638.1:0-1431 GCF_002891405.2 Cryptotermes secundus
GTGTCAAGGTAGACACTGCGGAGAATAGGAATGACCAGGGCCGAGTCTCTGTCAGTAGAGTTGCCGACTCCAACCAAGAGTTAGAGATTAAGCCCGTAAAAACAATCCTGCCACAAGGTCAGCCCATCTATAAACCTAGATCACACTCCCCCGATCGCAGGTCATTACGGGAGACCGACGTGTCCGGCTTGGTGGAACAAGTGACAAGTCTTTCAGCCCTAGAGCGAAATAGACTATGTGAAGTCTTGATCAAGTACCTGAGCCATATGACGACTAAGCCTGGGAGGTGTAATTTGTTGCAGTATAAGTTCCATGTACAGACAGATAGGCCCATTATAGGCTACTCTAGACCAATACATTTCGCGGTCCGTCCAGCCGTCCGGGAGCAAATTAATGAGATACTAGAAGATGAAATTCTGGAGCCTAGCACTTCACGTATTTTAAACCCTCTGACAGTAGTTAGCAAGGAAGGAGGAAAACTTCGAATATGCGTGGATGCCCGTAAGGTGAACCAACTTACGGTCCCCGATCACGAGAGAGCGCCACCACTGCAAGAACTATTACAGAGATTTGAGGGAGCCCAGTATTTTACTTCCCTAGATGTCAGTTCTGCTTACCTACAAATCGAACTTCATAAGGAATCTAGGAAATACACAGCCTTCCTATTTGATTCGACTGTGTACCAGTTTAAAAGGGTACCCTAGGGATTTAGAAATTGCCTACCGGCGTTTATACGCGCTATTAAATTAGCCCTGGGTGGAGACCACCTTGAAAATGTTGTGTTTTACATCGATGACATTCTCATACATATTTAACATAATCCCAAACGAAGGAAACAGCCAAACACTTAAAATAAAATAAAATATATTTTTTTTTAGATTAAGAAATTTTACAAATTCCTAGGGTCAACTAGACGTAGTAAAGAATGTGTAGGGAAACGAAAGGAATGAGGGTTACGAACTAGCAACAGTTACATTCGGTAAAAGAAAGCGGGACAATGTCGAGTACCTGACTGAAAACCCATAACAGAGAAAGGGCCATTTACCCAAATGGAGAGGGCGAGCGAGATAGAGAAAGGAAATGAGAGAGAGAATGATAGTAAACAAAGACGCTACGCTAAGTTAAAGAGGATTGTGAAAGTATTAGCAGAATTTTCAGTGTGACACCTTAGAATGAATCTACCCACTAGCTGCAGGGTAATGAGAAGTGCAAAGTAAAATGTGATGGGAGAGCCAAGTGAAGTGTGATGGGAGAGCAAAGTGAAGTGAAGTGGAAAAAAAAATAACCTTCGATGTCCAAACAGTTTAAATCAAACTTAAACAAAGTGCAAAAACACTGAATAATAACTAAGACATTGTCAAGAAGTATTTCTGTTTAGCTAATAATTTCTTTATAATAGTTAACACATAAGATTTTATGTATCAAGTTAAG
>NW_019724638.1:5170-16260 GCF_002891405.2 Cryptotermes secundus
AGTTACGGCGTTTCAAACAGTCTTTATTTCTTCTTCGTACATTCGTGTTGTATAATATTCATAAAGTCACATGACTTTACGATGTATTATTTATGATTGATAAAATATAATGTAAGTTTATTTCATACAATATATTTCCGTCTACTATGCAACTTAGGTCTCTTTTGCTTCTCACAACATGTTTCGGTCGTATATGGCCATCATCAGGTGTCTAATTCGCAAAAATTGTTGCGAATTGTCAAACTTCTCATATCACATGTGAATGCGATTTTCTTAAAATAAATGGACTTTAATTAAGATTAATAAAAACTAGTTAAAATCTAATTATAATATCAATATTTTGCTTGGGGGCGTCGTCCAGTCATCCAAATGACATTGTTTTAAGTCTCCTTGTTTGGATTTATTTGTGCAGCGGCATGGGTGTTTCTGTGTTATTGTGTAGTTCCCTAGATGTTGGTGTAGTTATCGTCTGCAATATGCAAAGAACATATTACTATCATTGTTAATTTTGCTACATTTTGTGTTTTTCTACATTACGTGGTATTTTACTTCCTTTATACTCTGACTGTGGGTTCTTCACCCTGCCTGTGTAGTAGTCCTGTTTATCGTTCTGTGTATGTAGACTTTATGAATGTCCGACATGCCTAATCCCGCCTTTACAGCGTAACTGTGTGTGTGTGATGCTGTGTTGTGTAAAGCTCGTGTAATATGTGGAATATTGGGTTGTGTGTGTCGATATACTATCATAGTCAATAAGTTCGTGAACTGGCCATAAAACGTCGTTGCAGTGCACTACAGCAGACAGGTAAGCAGAACTACGCTCTCTATTGTGAACTACAGATCAATGCAAGTGGCGGAAATCGAAAATGTGGCAGTTTGAACAGCGGGCAAACATCAAATTCTGCCAGAAAATAGGCAGATACCGTAGCGAAAGGTTTGGCGTAGGAAGAACTGGCTATTACTACACGATAACGCCCCTGCACATCGCTCTGTTCTTGTCCAAGGGGAAGTGGCAAGGCAACAGGTCACCGTTTTGCCACGCCCTCCGTACTCACCTGATCTCGCACCGTGCGATTTCTTTCTCTTTCACCGCTTGAAAGCAAAGCTACATGGTCGTAGATATCAGTCGTCCGAGGAGGTGGTCATTGTCACAAGAATTTCCCGCCAATATGTTTCAGCAACGTTTTCCGCAGCTATATCAACGTTGGTAGACTTGCATAGCGGCCAACGGCAACTATTTTGATGGCCGATGTTGACCTGTGTAAGTGTATGTGAATACATTGTAATATGATGCGATAAAACCACAGTCTACGAACATAACGACTGCACCACGTATAGAGAGTTAGATCGCGAGACACCGGATGATGGCAGTGTACGACTGAAACATGTTGAGAGAAGAAAAGGAGACAATTATAAATTGCATAAGAGACGGAAATATATTGTATGAAATAAATGATACTCGTATATTAATGCAACAGGATGCATAAATACAATAATATATAATGTAAGTAATCTAAATATTTATCGACGTAAGGTATTTAATAATTTGTAATCAACATTTTCATTGAACTGAGCTACTGTTGGGAAACTGCCAGTTGTGCAGCTACTCAAGAACTTCCCAGCATCTTATGGAACCCGAAAATTCATTAGCGTGTTCAACTTTTCCCTATCCTAAACCAGATGAATCCAGTCCATACCACCCTATCCCATTTCTCTAAATATATTTTAATGTTATCCACACACCAACGTCTTGGTCTTTCTAGTGGTCGCCACCAATATCCTATGCGCATTCTGCTTCTCCCCCCTTCGTGCTACATGCCCTTGACTTGATCACGGCGCGTCCTCAGGGTGTGGATGGAAATGGCCTCCAGATATGGAGGGTAGCTGCAAATAATGTTGAATAGGAAGTAGTGGACAGCCGACAAGGGATGGTCCTCTAGCTTGGGCGTTGGGCGTGTGGCTAACAACTCCGCATAGTAAAAAATAATCTTGTTACGAAATGTCACAAAGGGCCTCGGACCTGGACGAATGTAATCAGCAGAAGGAAGTAAATTAGATATAATTACACGGTAATTCATATCATATTTTAATATAATAAGTAAAAATGAATCCTATCTGCTATTGAATCTAACGCTTACCGAGTTCAATCCACATCGCCTCACAACTACTTACTTCCATACGAGTATTATCATACTTTCTATGGCTTTCAGTGGTGTTTTTTCAAGATGTCTGCAGGAATAATAATTAGATATGATTGAAATATATATGCAGACTTGGTCCACATTGCTCAGCCAGCGAGTGGTCAGAAGCACAGTTTTAGTACGAGGTGTGCCTAAATTACTGTCAATATAAAGTTCCCAGGGCCCATATATGAACTGAAACTAGAATTTACGTTTGGACTACTAGCTTCTGGATGTGGACCCTACACCATAGATTTGGTGTACATTTAATATTTAGATTTGAAGAAAATCTCTTGAAATATAATTTCCCTTTTCTTGTGAACTGGTGAACTAAACAGACTGACAAAATGACATAATTAAAATTCTGTTCGTGTATGTTAACGAATACGTACAGTTGACCATTACAAACACCTGACACTTTTACGGGATAGAAATATGCAGACGTGCTGTCACGCCTTTCAAAGGGCAACTAGGCAAATCCACAACAAAACTAACTGAAGAAGTGGCCTACCTTCAAGGCGATACACTTGTTTGCAAAAACATAATAGAGATACGTTTTCTGCTAAAATAATACTGTAACGTGTTTAGTTACTGAAGACGTCGTTCGGATTGTTAATTGGTTGATTAACAACCTACAAGTATCGGCTACAATTAATTATAACAATGTTATGGGTTTCCACACTTTACAAACCCTACAACCAAATCTCTTCACACTATCACGATTCACTCGTTACAACTGAAATCCGTGACAACTACAATTCAACTCACTCCTTACTGCTCACTGCTGGCTAGATTCCAACTCAACTCGTAGGCTTTTGTCTTGAGAACTGTCTTCGGCGGCTGTGTAGTTCCCTTATATAGTCGCAGTGTTTGCCTGTTACGTAATGGGTACCGCTGTTGCCTGACGCAGTGTTACGTCACCGCGAGGAGAGGGGCGGGGTGTTGACTTGCCTATTACCATAGAAACGACAGCGTTCCGATGCCGCCACGTATGGCTGGGGAGGGAGGGGGTGTCTTCCATTGCGCAACATGTCCCAATACGTTGACGAGAAACGGTGGTTTTCACACATATCGTCACATTACAGTTAAGTTCGTCGTGAGATTTTTAATGATGTTATGTCAATTTCGGAGGTTATTTAGCATTGTACGAATGAATGCACGGTAAAGTAGAAAGGAAAGCGGAAATAGTTTTGGCTGCTCACCAGGAATTCTACTAATATTTAGGAAATTATTAAACTTATACTGTCTGGTCTGTTGATTGGTATTCTGCTACTTCATGACGCTGTACCTACTTCTGAAGATATACAACATCAAATGATGGACGCCTATATTATGATCGCGAATGATGAACTAGGAGAGACGTGGGAGGAAGTGGTCGTGGCCTATTTTAAAATAACAGACGATTAAGGAAAACGGTGAAAGAACCCAAGAACCGGAGCACCTGCAGAAATTCGATCCAGGTTTCTCTCGAATTCAAGTTAGATACTTTACCGCTGTGGTAATTAGTCTGGTAGAAGAGATGATATACTGGCTTTCCATCTGATTCCTAAGTTGTAGAGCAAGGCTGTTTTGCGGGTTCACTTGTCCAAGATCTCTCGACGCGTGTATTTCTATAGGCGATGGCAGGGAGGTCATGACAGTTGAGGACACTCCAGCAGGTATGCTCATTTTATTCAATGGCCTCCGATCGTTATGTGTTACCAACCACACGCCCTGAATTTATACAGAGAAAGCTTGCATGGGCGCCAAATTTGGCCCGTCAATCTGCGAGAACACACGCTGAGAGCACTTAAAAAAACGATAAAAATAATACGTTAACCTAAGAGTCTTTCATGTATTTATTTCACGACTCTCTGTGGACCGTACAAGTGATGCAGAGCCATCAGGCAAGTTAGTCGTTGCGCTAACGCCCGCGGTTCAAACCTCTACAGGGACACTGGTTATCCTATGATTTTCCTCAGTCTATCCAAGCGGTTGCCGAGATAATGCCTAAAAACAGACCACTAAGACTTCCTTTCGCATCCCTCATAATTCATCATTCATTAATCGTCCTAACATTCTAAGCTGTATGATCTGGGGTTTGACCGCATCGTTAAACAAACTATAAATAAATAGCGCCCAAGGAAAAACTGACTATGTACGATGAAAGTAATCAGTACATACATACATAGAGGTAACGTTCTCGACTTGTATTCGGAAAGTGCTCGGATCGAATCTCGGTCGGGACATCGACAACCTTGAGGTTTTCATGATTTTCCTAGCTATCTACGGGAGAGTACCGAGAGAGGCCACGGTCGCCTCCTTCCAGATCCTTTCCACTTTAGTATTCACCAATTATCCTACCATTCTGTTCTGAGTGTAATCGATAGAGTCGCAAAATAAACCACAAAAGAACCCATTAGGTAATCCAGCCATCTATTTCTGTTGGGGCATAGGGAATCCGCGAAAAGCTTCGTTTCAATCAGGTTTCTTAATACATATAGAGTAGGTTGGACTCCTTGGACGAGGGATCAGCCCGACCCAAATCCGATACCTACACCGGGAACCACAGACGCAGAATAAACACAGAGAGACGTCAATGTTTTGAGCGGGATTCGAACCCACGATCCAGGCGTTTGAGCGGGCGAAGACGTTTCATGCCTTTGACCGCGCGGCCACTGTGATGGGTCCACTAGGTAGTACATATATTAAAATGACCAGTAGCTGGAGACCTGTAACTTGCAGTCGGTATGTCTGATGAGACTTACGCCTCTCTCTGTCGGATGTCCTGGCCCTTGTTGACCTGGCTAGCGGTGGAGATAGAAATCCACATTAGTAGTGGATGCGGATGTGATTTAAATGTTGCTATCGGAGAAAGGAATACGACGAAGATGATTACGGCCGGCAGAGGGACCTGGGGCCAAAATGAGGCAAGTTCGGCATACTAAGGAAAACATGCGGGAAGGGACAGAGCTCAGTAAATTATAATTATATTAACTATAACTGTTTTAGGACAATTACATATGTAGTTATTGTAAAAAGATGTAATATATTTTCTGTTAAATATGCATTTGAAGACAATGGCACTGCCGAAGTTGTCCCGTGCCAAGGAGCAAATTCGGTAATAATAAATAAATTGACGTTTCTCATCTAGAACTTACAATTGCAAATAAAACATAAGAGTAAATATTACATGACATTGTTTAAATAAGTCTGCATTAATATTTTGTCACTTAACTTAAAAATCGCTCAGTATATGTCACTATTATGTGTAATACCAGATCAGATACACTAGAAGAAAATATTTTCCTCTCATCATAAAGAACGTCAGGTGATAGCGTGCTCCCGCTCTGAGCTGCCTGCAGACATGTTCTTGCAACTGCCTCGCCTCTAAGCAGTCTGACTTTAGCAACAGTCCACAAAACAGCACTCAGTAACGCTTCCCCGTCCTTCCCTACGCGACACACCACACACTGTCAGGGACTTTGTCAGACATACACGGTGTGTCCAGGATCCGTTAGGACTCTTTTTTTTTATTATTTTGCCTTGAAATGCCAACTGTTGGCGAGTTGTATCGTTAAGATTCTTTAAGTTTCAGCTGTGGATGTATATAATTTCAAAGCGCAAGCATCGCTGCATCATGTGTTCTGACCTTGAATGTAACAGTACTCTTTTGACGCTCGTCGGAAAATGGTGGTTGAACAAGAGTCAACATCAAATTTTGTTTGAAGTATGACAAAACAGCCGGAGAAGGGTATGAAATGATGACAAGTGTGTGCGGTAGTGATTGTTTGAGTCGCTCGAACATTTTTTGACGGTATGCTGTATTTCGAGACGGCAAGGAGGACACTGAAGACGCTCCGCGTGCATCAAAGCCGAGAACAAGTCGCACTAAAAAAAATGAAAAAAAAGTGACTGAAATCCTTGCATCAGACAGACGTGTTTCTACAAGACTCATCGAGGAGCTTTTGGGAATACCAAAAGGTCCTGTGCATAAAATTTTGACCGAGGATTTGGGCGAACGGAAGGTCTGTGTTGGGTTGTACCGCACGCGCTGTCAGGCGATGAAAAACGTGCTAGAGTGGAACACTGCTAAGACATGTTACGGTCGGCCCAATGTGATACAAAATTTACAAAATCCATTGTTACAGGAGACGAGACATGTGTTTTTAATATGAGACTCTCACAAAGCGGCAGAGTGCAGCGTGGTTGAGCCCAAAGAAGCCGAAACCAAAGAAAGTGCGCATGCAAAAGAGTCGAGTAAAGACACTGCTAGCCGTTTTCTTATATTCCAAAGGAATAGATTATAAGGAATTTCTGCCAGAAGGTCAAACAGTGGATTCTGATTATTATCTCGGAGTCCTCGATCTTTTGTGGGCGAGAATTCTTCGAATTCGACCTGAATATCGATAGCAAGGTTCCTGGTGGCTCCTCCACAATGCCCGACCCCATAAATCGAAGATCGTGCGCGACTTTTTGGCCAGGAAAGTATCACAGTCCTTGATCATCCTTCGAATTCGCCAGATTTGGGCTCCAGCAGATTTTTGGCTCTTCCCAAAAGTTAAGTTGGCGATGAAAAGAGACGGTCACGACACCATCCAGGACATCCAAAGGGAATGTACCACAGTTTTAAGTACGATTCCACAAAAGGAGTACAGTGACTGTTTTCGAAAACTTTTCATCTGATTCCAGCTATTTATTGATTCAGAAGGAAACTATTTTGAATAATAAGGGTGATATTTTGAAAATAATTCACGTCTTGTATTTTTAATGAACAGTCATAATAGAACGTGAACACACTGTGGTCATTATCTTGCCTATCTCCAGCTCGATAACTTCTCCGCAGAGGACCTGCACCTTACCCCTAGACCAAGAGATCCCCGCGACTTCACCTGCGTTGTTAGGGTAATAAATTTGAATAGGTATGATACGTAAAGACTCACTACATTAGTCATTAGGCCCATACGGAGTGGGCGACAGACCGACTTAGTGTGTCCCACCAGTTCACTTACGTCGTCACGTAAAGAACTACGAGTATTTAAAAACTAATGTGTAATCAACTACTAACATCGCCTGCCTAGTGACAAAATTTATAGGTCAACTATTATATGGCATTACGCGCATATTGTAGGAGCATACATTGCACATTCAATAATGGCTGTGTACATGATCA
Organism: Cryptotermes secundus; assembly: GCF_002891405.2. Taxonomy (NCBI): domain Eukaryota; kingdom Metazoa; phylum Arthropoda; class Insecta; order Blattodea; family Kalotermitidae; genus Cryptotermes; species Cryptotermes secundus. The sequence goes on from NW_019724638.1 coordinate 12,503, forward strand.
GCAGAGAGTAAATAGTACAGGTGCTCACTAATGGGGGATGGCGATTAAATATGTATATATCGAATGAACTCATGATCAAAACAAGGCCCTGTGGAGATTCTGTAAGAAATAACTAATGAGTTATGAGCACGTTACGCCTGAGACACCAGAAGAAATGCATGTACGTACCTCTTCATGTAATGTGGTCGTTAAAATTCGAAGGCATTGTAACGTATATATCCATTGCTAGGGAACGGCTTGTTGAAACGCGTCTCCGAGTTTAGGGCAGAAACATCGAGTCCTAGGCATCACGTACATAAGTGTTTACGTTAGAACGGCTAGGAAGAGACAGCTCACACAGCAACGAAAGATACGTATCGACGACAACTGCAAAAAAAGAAGAAGAGTACCGTTGCACGTCCGGTCCGCGTAAAGCCAGCTTAAGTCGAGAGAACTGACCAGAAGAAGAATACAGAAGAGAAGATAGATACTGGAGGGTCCTACCGAGTAGCAGAAGCCCAGTCCGAGAACAAGACAGAAGAGAGCAGATTGGGCACAGACCTGCTCACCGAATTCGTACAAGAAGAATCTAAGATTGGAAGTGTTGTAGATTTTGTGTGCCGTTTTGAAATGTAGATCAGCCTGGTGATTGTACAATAAATCGATTCATGAATCAGAGAATACATTAATTACTTGTCGCGTTACCAGGATACGTGACAATAAGTATGGAAACTGAAACATCTTGATAAGTGTTCTTAAATTTGTTCCATGTCAGATTGAACGACAATCTCCCTAGAAATTTTCGTGTTGATTCGTGTGTGCAGATGGATGGATGGACTATGCCAGCCTACAGGCGTTCGGCGGGGCTGCGATCTCGCCTANTTTTGTACGTATTTTTTAATTTAAAATTAATGACGGATGGTACCGAATGCGGGAGCTATCCAGCACTTGTCTATTGCGCCTGCGCTAATCACTAAAGTAATCTCGGTGGATTAGTGGTTAGCGTACTTGCCTAGTATTATGAAGGTTACAGGTTCAAACCTAATCGACATCACTGATTTTAGGAGGCCACCACTCTTTCAGTATACTGGTAAATTAGGGAAGTCGGTTCGGATCCATTTCAGTACATGTACGTTTATCCATCACTTAGTACGTAACCGCTATGACACTGGACTTGGAGTTAGGTCATCCCCAATTTAAGAAGCATTCGAGAGTATCGGGAAATATACTGTCTCGGAGAAATTCTACGTTGAAAGGACCCGATCCTGGTAGGAAGAAGAGGTGGGAAGAGATGAATCTGGGAAAAATGTTTACTTGTACAATTTTTGTAGACGAGTCCTAAAGGACCGTAGAATTTTCATGATGAAGGATTCCAAATTCATGGTTTGTTCAATTCAAGGCCCCATAACGCTCTAAGAATGGCTAACTTTCACGCTTTCATAATGGTTTTGTCAAGATCTTTATAAACCGAAGAAAAATCAGACCATGAAATCTATAAAAACCTTGAAGTTATGCTTTTAGTCAATGTATTTTTAATGTCCAATTCAAATTATGAAACAAATGTGGCAATCAAAGATTAAAAAACAGATTAAGGCTTCGGTTTTAATGTGAACAACTTGCAAGTTTTAAAGGACAATTACCTTGAACACTTAACGCTTTTCTCGTGGATTTCTTCCAAGCCGGTCACCTTGCGTCACAGAAATTATATATTTGTTTCCGCACTGTAACAGCCATTTTGAAGGGAGTCTTTGTGAAACAAAGCACGTCGCTAGAAGGTACAGAAAAAACCTGTCTATAACGGAATCCAAATGGGACAGGATGTTTTAGACTACGTTCCTTATTTTGAGAAAATAAAAGGAGGTTTATGATTTCACCAGGCCGTGTGTCTGTGTATCACCCCCTCAACTCCTGAAATCCAGAACAGTGGCTCCAGAAAAGATTGTCATTAAAATACCATATAAACATATATGTGACATGACGCCTGAAAGCCGAAATAATACAGTCAGAGAAGAATCGAGAAGACGGCTAGGCAACGGCTCGTTAAACATGTTCCTACACACTCAAAACAGAAAAATTGCTGAACGTGTCGTTTTCTATGTAATCCGTGTCGTATCAAAGGAAAGTAAGCAGTAAGTTCTTACCAGAAATTCTTGTCCCATTAAACACTGCGGCCGACAGCCATTCCAGAGATGTCCTCCTCCGCACGAGGCGGAGCTGCCAGCAGCGTTGCTAAGATTTGCCACGGACTAGGATGAGAGATGAGGTCCTATCCCAGGGAAACTGGTGCGCCAGTGACCGGGATGGGAACACATTTCAGAAGTGATCAAACACCGTATCAACAGAACACCACTCCGTGCATTATTCGCATTCAGTTAGCCGAGAAGTACAGTCATGTTTGGTGTGTTATTATAATCCTCCTTCAAGCATCATCACACTGATTACACCTTTCGTCCTTAATATTGCCCTCAATATCCCTGTTCATTTAAACCCACTCTAAACGCCTCCCTACTGTAACTCCCTTCGTACTCTTCTATCACTGACTCCCTAGCCTTATATCTCGACTCTCCCTTGGCACTTATACCCACTGTAAAAGCGTCCCTACTGTAACACTTTCGTCCTCTTCTATCACTGACTCCTTAGCTTTATATCTCGACTCTCCCTTGGCACTTATACCCACTGTAAAAGCGTCCCTACTGTAACACTTTCGTCCTCTTCTATCACTGACTACCTAGCTTTATATCTTGACTCTCTGTTCACTTACTACTCACTCCCACCGTCTCCCTACTGCAACTCCCTTGACCATCTTTTATCAGTCCTCTCTAACTTTACATCTCGACTACCTATAACCGACTGACTCTTTGCCGACTTCCATACTTCTTTTCTAATTTTTATGTAGCACCCGGTTACAACCCCTAAGTGCCCATCACTTGCAAAGGGTTTCGGCTGGATTCTAATAATGAGCGCCAGTCTAGCATTTAGCTTGTCGGAGAGATGTTATCTTTAAACCTTCATTTCAGCTTTTATCTTTACAAGACTCACATTAAGTAAGGGACCAAGTCCAGTTAGGGTAACATTCTTCCTGGGAGACTCAGAATAAAAGCAAGGACTGATTTCCCTAAATGCCTCCCTTGCCCGAGGGAAGATAACATTTAAGGTCTACATTTGACGCTAATGACAATGGTGGCGCAATGGAGAGGACATCAGGCTCAAGGGCAGCGTATGCTCCTGTCTCCACGACTACCATTGTCGCCATAAGCCTGAGGATTCTGAGGGGTAACAATTTTATGGTCACGGAATGGCACCTCGCCGCAGGCGAGTATCTCATTCACGCAGAATCAATACGTGGAATTCTCTAAGCCGCTGTTAAACAATTTTAAGTGAGGGAAGTACGGTTACAACACAGCTATTTATATCTAGACAGAAGTATCGAACAGCGGGCATTCTGTGTGTTTATGGCACATACCACATGTCAGAAATTACGTATTAACATTATGTTACATACTGTTCATTATCTGAAGTACAGCTGAATACAGCTAACTTCCGAAACATCGTGTAGATCTTCATCAAAATATACCTCAGACAGTTTAAAATACCAAACATAATATCAGGATAATGAATCAACCATCATAACAAAAGTTCAGGGAATATTCTGGAGCATGTGCGTAGCCAGTATACACTGGGAAATGGACAGTGCACATAAGGGTTTGTTGGTTTAATGAGTCACAAACCTTTAAATATCTATAAGAAATCTGTGTCAAGAATAATTCGCGCAATCGGAC
>NW_019724639.1:0-848 GCF_002891405.2 Cryptotermes secundus
CGGAGGCCGCTTACACGGGACTGTAGATAGCAGGAGAGGTTTCTAAGTAACGATACTGCAGATCTCCTCAAACTGTATAAGATTAACCTTTAAACGCCGGACTTCGAAATAGTGGTAAGCTTGAGTTGGCCGGAGTTTATTTAAATGCCCGCATCTGGTGAGCGTTTAAATGCCCGTTGCTACTCTGCGTTTAAACGTCGGTTCTTATTAGGCGCTTTATCAATTTAAAGCGTTGTGTTTAAAAATGCTGTATCTTGCTCAATTTTTATGATAAATGGACGGTATTACTTTATTTATATCAGCAAAGAACCTAGTGTCGCATATTATAACGGAAGATTTGAAATTTTTAATTCAAAATGTTTACTCTATTTTAATTTTTTGTTTTAATTTTGTTGCGTACTGCAAAAATGATTTCCTAGTTCTTCACAGAGTTGTTCTGCATTATAAATTCATTTCTGTTTGTAACACTTGACGAATTTTAGCAGTCCCTGGTGTCATAAAACGGATGGAAGCAATAAAATCATTTGGTCTTCTGCTAGTCCTGCTTACACTCTTCGGATTTTTTAATCTTTTGACTGAAGGACAGAAGAATGAAAGCATGGCTATTCAAGAGAAAGCTAGAGGGGTCCCTTCTTCAGTGCTAAGACCTTCCCATAGAGCTGCAAAAGTTTATTGCCCCTAATAAAGTCACAACACACAACGCATAGGAATCATCCAACCACAAGCCTATACAACCTCAAACCGACATCTCCCAACATCGGGATGAATTAACAAGAAGGAGCCTAACATTTTACATTTTACTTCAAATGTTTTAAACTTTTAAATATTTTTAAATATTTTAATAGTGA
>NW_019724639.1:877-5205 GCF_002891405.2 Cryptotermes secundus
AAAAAACATTGTTACACTCGACGGACTTTCTATTGACTTTATGAGTGATAGTGTAACGGACCAAAAATGAAACAATTCAAAATAATTTATTGCCCCTTCTATTTGAATGAGAAGACAGCTGCATCGTAGCTAAGATACAGAGTGCGATCTGTTTTCTGTGCGTTCGTAGTGAAATCGAATACTGTAGTATAATTTCAGCCTATATATACATCAAGCAGGTAACAACAAAATAGGTATATACATCGATTTTTACAATATATTTTTAACATACCTATCTGCAGAATCTGCAATAAAATTACTGGATCGTGGATAAGTTTTGGCATAACTCATACGTATATTTTTATTTGCTGTTGTTCATTTAGATATCAATTTAATTCCTCTATTAGGGTTTTAATCAAGTCTGTCTGCTAATTACTACATTTAAAAATAAATAGTTAGGACTGTGCATGTGCTTCCACTAGTGGCGTGTGTGCGCGTTTCCACTAGCGGAGTTTCAATTCCTGACTGGCACAAACGGGGCACTTCGGCACTTAAAGTTTAATGGGTTGAGAATAGGGGAATTTCTAGTCTCAATGATGTCATCGACTAGCATCTGCCTGATTTGTTCTCTAACAGCTGGGCGGAGGGCAAACGGATTTGGCCTCGAATGACATATTATTTGGCCGTCGACATCTACCTGGAATTTGTAGATGAAAAACTTGCACTTCTCAGGTCGCGTTGTCATGTGCTGTCTATACTTGAATAGAACCTGGTATAGGCCACTTCGTTCAGCTGTGGACAAATCAGCCACTTGCTCTACTAAGGAGTGTAGATCGGTTGCTTTTAATGACCGGGGGTTTGGGAAACTGGGTTTTGGGTTGGGGATGGTTTGGCCATGTGGCAGGGCTGTCTCTACTGAGTTGACTTGTAACTCAGAAGTATTGCTGGCACTCAGATAAGCAGGAACTCTGCTGCGGCTGCTACTTACGCAAGCTGCCTCACTCGCTAGAACGCACTGTCCATTGGGGCTCAACTGATCGCGCATTGCGTCAGGGTCCGGGAACTCCTGGTTCCTGTCTGGTTTAAGTGATCCTTTGTAGATCCGAAGACCGGGTCTAGTGTCTTTGGTCGCCAATCTGCCGCATTCGGTTGGGTGACGTAGGGGTCTATTGCAGTAGTCAGCTGCTCTAGAAAGGGGAGAGGGATTTGCACAGTCAGCTGTTTGGGGGTTGGTTTGCTGACCTGCTAATGTGGATAGAATATTGTAAGAATCTTTTAACTCTCCACTGTCATTACTGCAAGCGCCTTGCGATGCTGCCCTAGTGGCAAATGTCCGCTCTCTTCTTGTACCGTTACGGATATAAGTTAACTAAGTTGAAGTTGATGATAACTGCATTCTCCCTCAGGAATTGACATCCGAAAATAGCATCATTATTCAACTGGTGTGAAACTAAAAGGATGGTCGCCTTAAAGTTGCCTCGGGCATTCATTTGGAATGCCGTCACTTACGAAGGTCTTTCTCAGTTTCAAGGAGTTTATCAATTTTTGTACGTCACATGGTCTGATCCTTTGAGCGAGTTTGATGTCTACGGTTTCGAGTAGAGCTTGAACTCTAGCCTCCACTCGCTGTTCATGGTTATCGTCGCAGAGATTGTGCGGAGTGAACTGATTTTCCAAACAATCAGCAATTGCATTGTCTTTTTCTAAAGGGTGAAATTTAATGCCATCAGCAACCTTAATAGCAGTTGGTGCCTTTGGTCCATCCCTCTTTAGGAGGGATTTTACAATTGGCCATATACCCTGGAGTGTGACTTCAGCATTACGTATTTTTGTTTCAACCGTTCAAGTGCCGTGTTTCGGGTCATTCGCCTGATTGATTTTGTGACCCAATTTAGTGCCGTCTTACTCGTTGGGGCCCTGGTTTCTTGCCACAATTTTCGTAGCCTCTGCTTATGTTTTAACAGGCGACCTAGACCAGGAAGATCGTAGTTTATGTCCGAAAGTGTACCTTTTCTTGTGGCAACCTATATGCCAAAGCAATATAGAGGCTGCAAAGTCGCGCGCCGCTTTCCCGGCTTCTATCCCAGATTTAATTTATATTTTAGGTCATATTAACTCAGAGGCGAGGCTTTGAAACCGCTCCCAATCTGTGAATTTTTCAATAGGTTCCTAAAGGTTCTTAATTTTAACATGATCCAGTATGTGGAATACAATTGGTGGGTGATCTGAATCCAGAATATCGGAGACGATGACATCTGACATTCTGATATTTTTGTGAACCACAATATCCATCACGTCACCATTTCTCTTTGGGGAATAACGAGTGGGGCATTGTGGTGCTGAGATTTCGAAATCACTCATATCAAATAAATCCATGAGTTTCAAGCCTCAGGGGTTTGAAACTTTGCTATTCCATATGGATGCTTAGCATTCAAATCACCTGCCAAAATAGACTTACGTCTAAAGCTTAAGAGCTCAGTGATGTCAGCATCACTCCAGGCCCTGCCTGTGGATTTATAAACAGCTGTAAGCAGTACTTCACTGTTAGCAATTGGTATTAAGACACTTGTCGCTTCTACTGAAATAAGGAGTGGTAGGTCTACATGGTTATGGGGGACGCCTTTGCTAACTGCAACGGCAGTTCCGCCTTTTTTGCCTGAGTGGCTGTCGGTTCTATAAATGTGGTAATTTGAAAGGAAGGATATCTCTTGAGGTTTCAAATGTGTCTCTCAAAAGAGGGCCAAATCTATGCGTAAGTCTTGCAGCTGTTTACTGAACTCATAGCGCTGCCTCCAAATGCCGTTCGCATTAAATGCTATGCTTTTGAGTGGCCTATAAACGCTAGTGGCCATTTTGTTTCATGAGATTTAATACAATTTTTGTAATGGCAATTATTTTATCTTCTTCCGACTCTGCACCATTGATCTCTGTCATGATCTGCAGTACTGTAGTCACAACACTCAACATATTGTCGAGAGGTTGACTATTTGCATTAGGAGCCAGAACTGAATGACCTGTATCTTTCTGCATTTCAGGGGCCGGTACATTTTGTGGTTTTCTTACTGTAGGCCAAGCCATTGGGGCCGGGTTTGCCTTTGGTCGCTGTTGTTCTTCGTTGCCTCGTAGTGCCGCCATGAAGGACATGCCTGTGGTGAGGAGGTTCGATGAGAACACCCATTCCGTAGAAGTTTTCGGCGTTCTCTTCGACTTCCTTTTTTGCAGTTCCTCCATGGCGTGTCTGCAACTCCGATTGTTGGTGGGTTGTGGCTTGTCTCCCTCTGCCAACCGGCTCAGTTTAATTAATCTTTATAACCACTTTGCACGGACTCCACGGAAAAACTTTATGTATTATCCTGTATTGTTTTAGGCGTGTTTACCTCACTATCGCATAGCAACCGTCGCTGCACCGACACCATAGAAAACAGCCTAGCTGTTCTTAAGTTGTGTTTACCGGGTGCACGTGTTTACCGAGTCGTTCCTAACACTGGGTAAACACTTCACACACGGTTTTCTGTTTATAGCAACTACCAAAGTTGGTCAAGTTAGAGAGATTTCTCTCTCCACCGACGTGTCACCGAGCAAATCGTTTTAGAGAGCTTGGAATTTCGACTTCGTCAACGGCTGTCCTGATCGAGGGCTTCCGTGAATTTCTTCAGTCCTTCCAGACAAGTGCTCTGATAATCCCTTGATTGGGCAACTACCGCGTCGTCCAAGTACTTTCCCATTAATCATTCATCACTGAGCACCCGTACCTATTAGATAACAGGTTGGTTGGGCCCCAGAGCCGATTTGGGCCCTGTGGAATAAAACATTTTTTGACCTTCCGGGAATCGAACTTCTGTCATCCAGCCCGTAGCCAGTCGCTATGCTGACAGGTATATTTCTACGATGTATGGTTCATTAGTTATTTATTGTCATGAAATCGGAAGCTAAATATACAATTACTGGGGTAGCCTTTTCTGTTCGTTATTCTACAAAAATATTACATTGACAGAGTTGAATATTTTTTTAGATCATTTGTACTTAACGTCAGGACCCATAGATTAATTGGCGCTAGCGTCGCTTCCATTTCACAGAGTAGTGCGAAAGCTGTGTTGTTACCAACTATAGAAAGACGAAAACGTTAAATTGGCGTCTAACAGCGTGTCGATCAAACTGCATTTTGTATAAATCGGTTGAGTGGTTTAGAAGCTGCCGCCGGGGTGGACAGAGAGACAGCGCGATGATTTTTAACTCTACTTTCCTACCCTTTTAAGGAAATAAGATGCGCTAAGTATGTAAAAATTAAGTTTGTAGCGTGAACGTTAAGCTTACTGTCAATGCGTCTGATCAGTTACGCTCTCCATTCC
>NW_019724640.1:0-61859 GCF_002891405.2 Cryptotermes secundus
AGGACAACACAAACACAGAATAAACATATACACATATCAAACACTTACATCTTGTATGGGATTCGAACCCACGATCCTGCACTCCGACCTGGCGAAAGCAGTACATGTCTTAGAACGCTCGGCTACCGTGACCGGCCAGTAATTGTTTATCTGGGAAATTGTATGTGTGAACAGTTCTTCAGATAACTGGCTCTTCAAAGGAAATCATACGTACACTATTGTATCACTATTTTATGAAATAATATTTGCTGCCCAAAGGCCTTATGTTTTCACTCCGCCAGAAGTTAAGGTTCTCATATTTGTGGGGTTACGTTCCACTGTTTGCAAACTGTATATTCCCACAACGTGATACCACAAATATGCTTCATTCTTGCCTCTAAGCAGTTTTGCTATCTAAAGAGCGCAAGCATTCTTTAATTGGTAGCAGAACCAATGTTGGCTAAACACATTGGCCACGCGATCTAAGGTATGAACTGTCTTCCTCCGCTCAAATAATGGGATCGTGGGTTCGAATCCCACTTGAAGCATGGATGTCTGTGTGAATTTATTCCGAGTTTGCGTCGTCCTGTGTGTAGGTAACGCCCTTGCGACGGGCTAATCCCTCGTCCAAGGAGTCCTACCAGGTGTGTAAAGAGATCAAGAAACTGAAACAGAGGCCAAGGTCCAACAAAGGGCTGTAGAGCCATAAATAGATTGAACTAAGTTTGTCCCTGCGCTAATTAAGCTTCACGTCATGACGATGGATGAGGAATGGCGTTGTACAGTCGCCCGCTCTTAACCTTGGTGCTATATGGGGATTGATTGGTCATATTCATGTCCCGGAACAATTTACACATGGGAAAGCATCCCAAGTAAACGGAGCCTGCAGGTACCGTATACGATAACTGAACTGAAGCAAAGAAGTTCTGGGTTCGTAGTTCTGCCTAGGAAAGTAGCTTCCAGTCGAATCCTCGGATGGGAGATCGGCTAACCGCAAGGGATGCTAAGAACCGAATGACCTTCTTTCTGAGCCCCTACAATGTCCGTGTATCTAGGACTTGACACGTTCTACAATCTCGACCAGTCAACAGTTTGACCGTTGTGACTCATTATTCAGTCATGTGTTATTTTAATATCAGTTCATGCTTCCCACTGCGGTGGACCAGTTCGAGCCCAAGTCAAGCCATGGTGTATTTATTGTGGATACAGTGGTACTGGGCGGCATTTCTGTAAGTACTTCTGTTTCCACTTCTGATTCTCATACCACTGTTGATCCACATTTATAATCTATCACCCGGGGCTGGTACAATTGACGAATTAGTGGATTCAGTCTCGTCGTACACGAAGAAACTAAAAACAGAAACTAATTTAATATCACGAGGCCGCTCTATCACAAACAAAAGCACTACTCGTATCTTTACGTGGACTAATTTCTTATTCATAAGATAGGAGATTGCGACACGGCATTCTAAGTGACTCAGCAACATTTTCAAGGTTCTTCGGACATCGCATTCTGCTTTCCCTACTTCCTATTGCTTCTTTTCCTTCTTTCTTTCTGCCTTCCATTGTTTATCTATGTATTTATTTCTTCCTAAATTATACCTTTGTTCGGCCGCGCCATAGCTCAAGCGGTTAGTCCCTGGCTTTTCACCGCGTCAGCCCGGGTTCGATTACGTACATGATAAAAAATACACAGATAAACGCTGATCTACTTCAATGCTTCTAGTGGGATTCGAATCCACGATCTCAGTGTTCGAGCAGTTGAGGTGCTTTGCGCAAGTTGACGAAGATCGGTCTTCGAAATTTTATATATGTCTTCATTTCAGGTGTGCGGATTTGTCGGTTAAGATAATATTTTCCTGCCATTTATTGACTCTTTAAATTTAAGCATCTGCAGCACAGGAAATTGTAAGTGTATAAATTAATACGGAAATATCAAAAGAAATCTTAGGGAATCGAACCCAGGACCGAATGGATTAGCAACATATAAAGAGATACGTCTGGGCCCTCGGTATAACAAATAGTATAATTAGCTTTCGGGTAAAATTTATAGAGCTGTCATCAAGGTTTACATATTTATTCACAGACTGAAGAATGTTACAAATGGCATTAGAATTGTCAATACAGAATTATGTAAAATAAATTGTTATTTAATTCCTGTGAAGTTCTATATCGGTGATATTAAATGCACATAACAGTGCGAGAAATTGGAAGATCAGTGCTCCATTCATAGTGCAGGCTGTGTGAAGAAGTCTCCATATCAATGATGTGTTGCAGTAGCGCACCAAAACAAGCGCGATTGTGCCGTCTTCTGTTGTCACATCCGCGAAGTCGAATTAAGGACCGTCTGTGGGTATCTCACTGTCTACACTGCGGGGGTAGCGTCTCGGCTGCAACAGATAACGACAAATTGATAATGATGATGAATGAAATCAAATCACTTTTTTTAATTCGCTTAGTGGGGGGTGGAGTCCAACGGGGTTCAGTCGGTACGGCGACCACTGATTGGCCTATTGTAGCCTGCCCCCGATGATTATGATGATGGGGAATTTAGTGGAATGAAGATTGCAAAGGGAAACCGAAGTACTCGGAGAAAACCCGACCCAGCGCCACTTTGTCGTACAAAAATCCCACTCGACCACACTTGGGGATCGAACACGGGCCGCCGCGGTGAGAAGCCAGCAACTAATCGCTTAAGCTATGGCGCGGCCAAATCAATTCCTTATTATTTATGTGCCAATTCAGGAGCTATAGTGCCATTTACAGACACAACACAGTGTATATACAAGTAATCTCATTGTGGACAGAGAGACAATAAATTAAGAGACAAAGTACATGCAAGCACTCGAGGAAAAACACATTAACACATAAAAAATAAACAAAACAAACAAGCAAAGATGGAAGGAGGTAATGTGAACATGATAATTTAGACTGCACAGTACAGAATGTTGGAATTTTGAACAAATACTGTTAAAAGTTTTTACGTTTATGGGTGTAAATGTAATTGAGAGAGAGGAGTCCCATTAAAAATATTTCCAGATGTTTACCCACCGCGTTGGCAGCAGAGGCGCACCGAGCAGAAGGACAATATTTATTTTTATACGGACAAACACCAAACAATGAGAAGTTGTGTCCATTTTATTAGATAACAAGTATGATTTTTGTAAGATTGGATTCCTAGGTTAAACGCCAGACGGCTGGCCGGAAGGCGAGAAGACAGAACCACGGCTGACGCCTTGCGTTCCTTGTCAGGCGATCGCGTTGTATATTTAGAAGAGATAGTTTACCGATCAGTGGAAAGACCCGGACAAGTTTTGCTTCGTGCGACAGGAAAAGTCCAACAAGTTGCCGAATTTAGGGATTTTGCGCGAGCAACTATTCCTGACTAGAAAAATGGTTGAGTTTTGGGAATTGAAAAAAATAAAGCCGCTTGGGACATTCTGTTTCTAGCGGTTACTCACAGCAGACGGATTAGAGCAAAGTGTGCCTGTGGAAGGAGTTGGGATGGAGTCATTTTTCTTCATTTTTATTATGTTCAGCATGAGTTTTCGGGTCACTGATTCATTGTTAGATTGTTAGAAATTCTGGTTAAAGTGTGTTTTAGAAAGAAATAAAAAGTGTTGGTTTGTGCCATTTAAGGTTAGGATATTATGAGTAGTTAAATGTAACAAATGAAAATGTGGGTGTAAGCGAAGGTTTTGTCTGTGTGTGTAGACAGGTTGTTTGATGTAACCGCGTTTTATTTTATTATATATTACTTTATTGTCGTTGTTTTGAGTGCTCGAATTTTGTGGATCCTCTTATATCAGCATGTTTTCCACCCTACAGATTACAAGATATCCAAGGACGTCCGATAGGGCTTGAGTAGAGTCACTGACCCCTATCAAGGTAGAACATAGTCGATGTGATAGCTGGGAGGAATAAGAAGGATAACAATTTCACAAAGGGAAATGCAGGATTTAAGGCCACGATAGACCTGAGCAAGAATAAAATACATCAAGGTGATGACCCCGTTTAGGTAAAGATTGTAGACTTAATTCCTCTAAGGAAATAGTGTTAATATATGGGATATGAAGTTAAAGAACTGTAAAAATAGACGGAACCAAACTTCTGGTGTATGAAGAAAGCAGTCTTCTGGGATTTGGCACCGTGTATATGTGTACTCGTATATACACGGTGCCAAATCCCAGAAGACTGCTTTCTTCATAGTCACCGCCGTGAAAGCCTCAAATCTTACATTCTGCAGTATGCTTTCGAGCTTACTGGCATCAGTGAACGTGACTGATTTCAAAACTACGAAGGCATAGTCCAAATTGGACCTAACTAAAATCAAAGGCCGCGCCATAGCTGAAGCGGTTAGTGGCTGACTTCCCACCGCGGCTGCCCGGGTTCGAGCCCGAGTCTGTTCAAGTGGGATTTGTGGTGGACAAAATGGCGCGGGGGAGGGTTTTCTCTTAGTACCTCGGTTTTTCCCTCCCAAACTTCATTCCACAAAAATTCTCCATCATCATAACCACCCGGGACAGGCTACAATAGGCCAATCAGTAGTCGCCGTGCCGAGTGGACCCAGTTGGACTCCACCCCCCACTAAGCGAATTAAAAAAATTAACAGAAATCAATTATAGTACATACAAACACTCCAGGGAGGAAGATCTGTAGGTAACGGAACAAATAAGACCTAAAAGCTTTATGCATTCAGAAAATACGTAAAAAACATGACTGTGAAAAAGTAACTTTGAATGAAAGGAAACACCATGATCTTTAATACACTCGGTTCGTGTAATCATAGCTTGGCAAGGCTGATACTCCTAACATTGAGAGTTTCACTTCCTGTTGTATCACACAACACGCGTTTAGCAATTTTGAGTCTCATGGAGTTGGCAGTACACAAGGTATGTCAGGTAGGAGTAAGAAGCAATCATGTGGCGGGATAATGACGCAGGAAATTTTTTAGATAATCCGCAAAAATGAAAATTTTACTCTAGTTAATAGAGTTGTAGATCATTAATGAATACACTTAGAAGAGAATGACCCAGAACTGTGCCTTGTGACACACCAGACAATACTTCAGAATGTAGGAAGAGAAATTTTCTGTTGGTCAAGTGACTGCGAAACCAGCTAATATAAACATCAGAGAATCCGAAGGAGCAATATTTATGGAAGAACATATTGTCTGGGACATGGTCAAAATCATTTGAAAGATCAAAATAGACAGCATCATCTTGAGTCTGAACGCGGACAACAGGAGTCAAAGTGTCAAGAAAATTTACCAGATTGATAATTGTAGATTAGTTATTGTAAAGTCAAATTGATTGCGATAAAATTTAGCGCAATTCAAATCATGAGCATGAATAATGCATTCAGGCAACATAGATAAACTTTTGAGAAGAGGAGTGGTTCTGTCGTTTTCTCATAGCCGAATGATTGTGTCTCTTAAATATTGGTACATAGGTTTTCTCCATGAAGCAGGGAATACTGTTAGGTCACGCTCAAGTGAAAGTAAGGGAGAACCAGGGAGGAAAACTTTACTTGCAGCTATAACGACGAAAAATTTCCTGCCCCTGGCAACTCCGATGGCAGCCTTTCATGCACTTTTGGACTACCATACGCAGATAGAATATTCTAAAGTAACATGAAGTTGCCTGCTGCGAAAATTCCATACCTGAACTCGCAATGGAAATTATTGTTAACATGGGATAGAAAGACAACAGAACTCAAATGAATGTGATGTGAATCGGGCGTGACCAATCCAGGGTCGGTAGGAACAGACATGAGATCCCGTCATATTTATAAAGATTAGGTCAAACATCGTAACAAGATGACGGGAAGGTGTATATAGCATCCCCCTTGAGTTTAGAATAATAGATTCACGAAACCATTAATAATAATTGCCGATCGATCCCCGTAGATAGAGACATGAAGTTGTTTCACAAATATGATTGAATGTGTAAATTTTTTTTTTGCGAGACACGTGCAACTAGACGGAACAGAGAGAGAAGTGCGCAGTTAAGAGCCCATATTATCTTGGGCATGTCACAATTACGGTGCAGGCCGGTTCACTGTACAAAAATCGGGGAGACTTAAGTAAGAGTGCCCTTAAGTCAAGCTCCGTCGGAGGCTTCATCGGATAGAGAAGGTGTAGGAAGTGTTTCTGCTGCTGCTAAATGCCAAAGAGGCCTTAAAATGTTAACTCACGTGTGGGTCTGCCTCCACTCCTGAAACAGAAAAGAAAATTCTTCTTTCATTACATCAGCACCAGAAGATATACACAAATATGAGTATTTAAAAAATTTACAGCTAAGCAGAGCATTCCTACTCGGTTGTAGAAAACGGAGGCAGATCCGTGCAGGCATAACTGCCATAAAATTAGAAATATTTGTGTTGAGGTCGAAGTGTATTTATATTAGTAGAAACTAACATATTTGTTCTTAAAAATCTATTGAAATCAATTCAAATATTTATAAAAAAACTTAAAATTAACACAAAACCATCCTTATTATATAGGACCGGTAACAGCTGTTACAAATCAGTAAATTTCAGAAAATCAAGTTTCATTGTATTACATGTAGCAGATATCGAAATAACTAGCGCCAGTCTAACAGTTACACGACCATTAGTCGTTAATATAAGAAAACACTGATAGAAATTTTGAGAAAATTTAAGGTAAATTTTTTTCTCATCTAACATTTGAAAGTCCATATAATTGTGAAGTCTCAGGTTACGCTTGAATGCTTGTTAATCATACGGCCTATCTCACAAGCTTAAAAACAATCCCTTGTTGTAGGTCCGTGACTGCCTATTCAGTATATTCATAAATATTCCCCACGTCTGAAGACTTTCTTCTCGAGAACGCAGAGCACTGTGGTAACGAAGGCGCCACTTAATGTGGGTCCTGTGGGTCCTCCTACAATTCTCTCTGTATCGAGATTATAGAGCGTCGGATTAAAGGAGTGACTGGTGAACTGGAAATCTTTGGAAGGATTCAGTGGTGGTCTAATTAAGGGAGGTTCCTGGCATTTTCCTGGAAGGACTGAGGAATACCGCGAAACCTCAGATTGTCCGTTTGCCGCAGTGATTAGAACCTAAGATATCCTGAATCTATCTATCTATGGCTCTACAAATCTTTTTCGGACTTTGGCCGTTTTATCAATATCTTGATTTTTACTCAGTCGGTAGCACTCTTTGAATTGGGGATCATTCCGTCGCGAGGGAGCAAATTGAACAAACAGGATAGTACAAACACAGATGAAATAAACACAGACACCCATGACATGAATGGTTTTCGAAACCACGATGCATGTGTTTGAGTGGGCGAAGACACACCATACCTCAAACCGCGCGGCCACTGTGACCGGCGAAACCTCCTGTATATAAGTCCAAACGTTCCTGCTAGACCAATCTGTTCGGTCCCACTTCGTGTAGTACTGAAAACCGGAAAACGCCCAATTAGAAAACTGCGAAGGTCATGAGAGGATAACAATTAGTTGGATCTGAGCTATATAATTTGGGAGGATCTGAAGTGGATGCTATTGGCTTATCATGGCATCGAATGGGGGACTTCGGTAATAGTGGCGTTGAATATTTGTTTTCTCTTACTGCGATGTGAAATTTTATGTTCGTACAGACGTGACCGTGAATGTTTCTGTCCTATTGAATGCGACACCGTGTAGTTTCTTAGAGAGGTTCCAACGTTTTGGAGGAGCATCCTGCCACCTTCTTCAGGGTGGAAAAGAGGAAGGAAAGAGACTCATCTACCTTGGAGATAAAGGCAAGGCATTCGTCTGTAATTCTGATACCTATTTACCAGTTTACACCGCGTCACATTGCAGAAGGCTGTAATCCTAAACTAACACAGTGTTTGTAGCTTAACCTTAGGGGATGCCTTTGATATATACCAAATCTTCTCTATTATTATTTACTTTGTCTCAATTGTTTCATTTCTAGCTCTTTTAAATCATGCTCTTCATCTTCAATTACAACAATCTGGACCTTTCCTATTTTCTGCATTCTGGCGTGCTATAACAAATTTTCTTCGGGGCTCTTATTTCATTAATTGCAATTGAATGCTCACAGACACCACACCCTTCTCCTTTTAACATTTGCTACCAAGTTAGGGGACATACGTAAGATCCCCAGTAGAGTGGATTTAAGGGAAAAGAGATATTAACATTGCTTTTAGATTTCCGTTCGTGAAATTAACACAGGGGCTACGAGATTGTGCGTTGCTTGTTTGTACTCACCCATTGACAGCAGAATGGTTGCCACCACCACGAAGACAAGCAAGATTCGACGTCCCATGTTTCTAGAATAGACTTATTCTGCCAGGTAAGTACGTGTATAGTCAGTAGTACTGGTGCCCTGTCTTTTATAGGCAATATACAAAGTATATTACCCTTTTATTTGTGTCACATGCTTGATAATTTCGAAAGTAATACTGCTACAAGATAACCAGAACCACATATCGTAGTTGAAAATTATGAAATTGTGTCTTTTTTCCACAATAGATAAGTTAACATCCAAGTATCGGTTAGTTTTCAAAGTTTCGTGAAAGTTTTTCAGTTTCTAATTGATTCGTGTGACTAAAGGCGAAGAATTTAAAAGTGTTATTGTAAAACTTTCCGAAAGCATAAGTAAATGGGACACAATCTTCCTTCTAGTGCCAACTTTCTAACCACAACAATGTTATCACTGAAGTTTTATAGAATTCTCTCGAAATTTGGTATGAATTGACATATTCTTATCCGGATCACTTTGCTATGAATTTTTATACGTATATTTTCACATGACATCTGAAAGCCGGAATAGTCCATTGCTAGACAACGGTTCGGTAAGCACTTTCCCATGCAAAAGTTTAAACACAGAAAAATAGAATAACAGAGGAACAGTACGACATGGTGACATATATTCGGTTCGCCTGGAAGTTGGTTCATCTCAGGAGGGTTCAGTTTTTCGGATTCGTATGAGAGTTCAATGGGTGAGCAGGGTTCCTTCGTTCGTCATTCTTCACAGTGAAACAGAAGACACTCGTAGTCCTGTAAGGAAAGGAGCGAGTCTTAAGCAGTCATTGACTGTGAGCTGTTTAAATTTGTTTCAATTGTAACAGAAATGCCAATATATCCAATCATCGAATCCAGGAACCGTTATTATTACTCACGCAAAGCCATTGTACCTGACAATATTTTATTTACATTTATTGATATTATATAAAACACAGTTGACACAAAATATGGATTCATATTCTGCAAATTTCAGCAACTTAATAATAAACGACACCAGATGATGCAGAGACCGTTCTTCTGGGATGTGGTGGCGTGTAGATATTGCGTTACCGAAGTTTAGAAAGGAAGTATCGCCTCCATCTTCAGGCAATACGTTCCCTCGAAACGTCGGTTAACACGATATCTACACGGCGCCACATCCCAGAAGACTGTTCTCCTCAGAGTCACCTCCGTGAAAAGCTCAAAACGACACCAGATGATAACTCAATAAATGTCGAGACACATCGTGCCTTATGACTTTAATGTAAACAATAATTTGTAATCGTATACCTCATAAGAACTGCTGTGTTAACGGAAGCAATAAATAATTTATGTATATTTCCCGTAATGCGTACATACTGGACTATATCACAAAAGGAAACTGCGTATAGACACAGAAAGTGACGTACTCGTTAGAGAAGGAGGAACGATTTAATCGACACTGGCTCTTCTGGATATATGTTTTTCTTATTGTTGATGTAATCGATATTAGCATGACAACAGTCAAAGGCGCTGTCCCATAACGGCATACAATTTTATGTTTCTGAATTTTTAATATGTTTAATTCTTAAATATTAAAATGTCCTATAGAGGAATAATTTACTTGCCGTTTATATGCGTGTGCAACTTATTTTCTCGCTTGCTTATAATTTGATCTTGTGTGCAAATGTTATTTGTTTTGCCTTTTGTAGTTTATACTTCTTTACTGACATTTCGAAGTGATCTTAATTTGTTTTTGCCCAGTTCTCAAAATATTTTTCAGGAATCCTTGTGTGATATTTTGATCTGTGTTCGGACCCACTGGCATGTAGATTGTTCTTCCAAGCACATTCATCAGAATTACCACTTAAGAAATTTTACCAGCGGGCAGATTCTTCACACAAAGCCTCTTATTCTGTAATTGTTTTTACCTTTCGCTGACTCTGCAGCCCCCTTGGGCCTGGCTTCTGATATTTCAGTCTCATGATCATTTTATAGTCGGTAGAACTCTTTCGACGAGTGGTCAACTCGTCTCAATGCCTCTACCTAAACACAGGACAACACAAACACAGAATAAACATACAAACATACATACATACATAAACACATACCAAAGAAATATACTTTTATGGGATTCGAACCCACGATCGCGGCCTTCGAGCTAGGTAAAACAGTACATGCATTAGACTGCTGGGTTACAGTGACCGGCCAGTAATGGTTTATCTCAGTTATTTTATGTGCTGGGTGAACAATTCATCGGATAACTGCCTCTTCAGAGAAAATCATACATACACTATTGTATCACAATTGTATCAAATAATATTTGCTGCCCAAAAGACTTATGTTTTCACTCCACCAGAAGTCAAGGTTCTCATATCTGTGGGGTTACGTTCCACTGTTTGCAAACTGTAGATTCCCACAAGGTGATTCAGCAAATATGCTTCATTCCTGCTTATAAGAAATTTTGCTATCTAAAGAGCACAAGTATTCTTTAATTGGTAGTAGAATCAATGTTGGCCAAACACATTCTCCACGCGGTCTAAGGAATTAACTGTCTTCGTTCGCACAAACAACGGGATCGTGAGTTCAAATCTCACTTGAAGCATGGATGTTTGTGTGAATTTATTCCGAGTTTGCCTCGTCCTGTGTGTAGGTAACGCCCTTGTGAAGGGCTGATCCCTCATCCAAGGAGTCCTACCATCTGTGTAATGAGATCACGATACTGAAACAGCGGCCAAGGTCCAACAAAGGGCTGTAGAGGCATAAATAGATCGAACTAAGGTTGTCCCTGCGCTAATTAAGCTTCACGTCATGACGACGGATGAGGAATGGAGTTGTACAGTCGCCCGCTTTTAACCTTGTCGCTATATGGGGAATGAGTGGTCATATTCATGTCCCGGAACAATTTACCCACGGGAGAACATCCCAAGTAAACGGAGCCTGCAGGTACCTTATACGATAACTGAACTGAAGCAAAGTATTTCTGGGTTCTTACGTCATCGGCGGTGGCGTTCGTAGTTCTGCCTAGGAAAGTAGCTTCCACTGGAATCCTCGATGGGAGATCGGCTAACCGCAAGGGATGCTAAGAACCAAACGACTTTCATTCCGAACTCCAGCAATGTCCGTGTATCTAGGACTTGACACGTTCTACAATCTCGACCAGTCAACATTTGACTGCTGTGACTCATTATTCAGTCTTGAGTTATTTTAATATTAGGCCATGCTTCCCACTGCGGTCCCCCGGTTCGAGCCCGGGTGAAGCCATGTGGGAATTATTGTGGAGAAAGTGGTACTGGGCGGCTTTTCTGCATGTAGTTCAGTTTCCCCTGCTAATTTTCATGCCACTCTTGATCCACATTCATAATCTATCATCCGGTGCTGGTACACTTATCGAATTAGTGGACGACGTACCGAGTGGATTCAGTCTCACCCCACACCAAGAAACTAAAAAGCAGAAAATAATTTAATATCACGAGGCCGCTCTATCACAAACAAAAGCACTACTCGTATCTTTACGTGCCTAATTTCTTATTCATAAGATACGAGAATTGCGACACGGTATTCTAAGTGACTCAACAACATTTTCAAGGTTCTTCGGACATCGCATTCTGCTTTCTTTCCTTCCTATTGCTTCTTTTCCTTTTTTCTTTCTTTCTGCCTTCCATTGTTTATCTACGTATTTATTTCTTCCTATTTTATATCTTTGTTTGGCCGCGCCATAGCTCAAGCGTTTAGTCCACGGCTTCCCACCTCGTCGGCCCGGGTTCGATTCCGGGTCGTGTCAAATGGGATTTGTGTTGGAAAAAGTGGCGCTGAGGCATATTATATCCAAGCATCTACTGGGGCTGGGACAATAGGCCAGAAGTGGCAGGAGTACAAGGGACTTAGTCCCACCCCACTAGCAATAAAAGAAATATCTGAACCAAGCCCCAAGATTGGGAGAAGAATAGTTCAAAATCCAGAGAGTGTTAGAGAAATCTTTGAGTCCATTCAAATGGAGGACGAAGACAAGACTGAATGGTGACATTAATCAAATTGGTGATAAACTCCGGGGACGTTACAGCAATGGTCAGAAACTTGCGGACAGCCTTCGAGCTTCAAGAGCAACATTATAACAAAATACAACGGGAGTCAACCAATTCAGATTGTTCATGGAACGCTAGAAGTCTGAGAGACAAGATCCTGTGAGTCCAACAGAGGAGCCAAAACATAGATGTCGCAGTACTCTCAGAGGTCCAGCTTGACGAAGCAGAAAATTTTCTACCTGGGAAGGTTTGAGTCAATTTAAACATCTATACAATTACACAACAAAAGACCAAACAGCAAAAACCGCTGACTCACGATCGTTCATCCCAGTATATGAGAAGCAAACTACTGTCAGCGATCACCGGATCGCTAAAATCTGTTGATTACTGTGCTAAGGTTTTCCATACACGAACGAGAAACATTGCTTCTCCTCTTTCTTCTTCTTCTTCTTCTTCTTCTTTGTCTTCTTCTTCTTCTTCTTCTTCTTCTTCTTCTTCTTCTCTTGGTGGATCAACCCTCTTCCCTGTTAATATTACAGAATTATCTGAACACGCTTAATCTTACATGCAGATGTTAGGAAACTTTGGAGGGAGCATCAGCTCTCACAAGGCGGCTACGTACACGAGAAACAAATACAGAGAAAATTGTAGATATGCTTAAATGCTTCTAGTGGGATTCGAATCCACAATCTCAATGTTCGGCCGGGTGAGGCGCATTTCCTACCATATTTCTCACGGTCACTGAGATCGGTTCTCGAAATTTTATATACGATTTTATCTCTGGTGTGTGGAATTATCAGTGAAGATAATATTATCCTGCCATTTATTGACTCTTTAAGTCTAAGCATCTGAGCACAGGAAATTGTAAGTGTATAAATTAATACGGAAATATCAAAAGAAATCTTAGGGAATCGAACCCAGGACCGAATGGATTAGCAACATATAAAGAGATACGTCTGGGCCCTCGGTATAACAAATAGTATAATTAGCTTTCGGGTAAAATTTATAGAGCTGTCATCAAGGTTTACATATTTATTCACAGACTGAAGAATGTTACAAATGGCATTAGAATTGTCAATACAGAATTATGTAAAATAAATTGTAATATAATTCCTGTGAAGTTCTTTATCAGTGATATTAAATGCACATAACAATGTGAGAAATTGGAAGATCAGTGCTCCATTCATAGTGCAGGCTGTGTGAAGATGTCTTCATATCATTGATGTGTTGCAGTAGCGCACAAAAACCAGCGCGATTGTGCCGTCTTCTGTTGTCACATCGGCCAAGTCGATTTAGGGAGCGACTTTGGGTGTGAATGTCGTGGTTGTCTAACGACCAAGTGACTTCAATATGTGGATAAACTTGGCATGATCCTGAAACAGATGATGACAAAATGATGATGATGATGATTCAGTTCTTTGTTATTTATGTCCTGAGTCAACAGCTACAAGGCCAACTTCAGACACAGCACAGAGAGGATACAGGTAGCCACATTAACAAAGACAATTTACGGAAAAGAACTGAAGGAAAAAGTACATTAATACAGAAAAGTAAACAAACAAGCAAACAAAGATGCAGAGTGGTAAGAAGAACATAATAACTGAGAACTGCATAACACTGAATATTAGAATTGTGATCAAATTCTATTAACACTTTTAGGTTGATGAGTATAAATGTGATAGAGAGAGACGGTCCGATTGCAAATATGTCGAGATATTTACCCCCCGCGTTGGCAGCAGAGGCGCACCTAACAGAAGGACGGTGTTTATTAGAAGGACAAACACCAAGCAATGAGAAGTCCCTGTGATTTCCCGGAGGAATAAGAAGTCTAACAATTTCCAAAATGGAAGAGCAGGTTTCAAGGCCACAATAGACCTGAGCAATGTGATGACTCAGTTTAGGTAAAGATTGTAGACTTAATTCCTCTAAGGCAATGGTGTAAGGATATGGGATATTAAGGGAAAGAAAGGTAAAATTGACGGAACAAACTTCTGCTTGGTGCGCTCAAGCTTACTGGCATCAGTGGACGTGAATGTGTTCAGATCTACTGAGGCATATTCCAACTTAGACTTGACTAAAGTAAAGTATAATACATACAAACACTCCATGGAGAAAGATCTGTAGACTTTAGAGGGAATGAGACCTAACAGCACTATGCTGTTTAATTATACTGCCGTGTTCATACACCTGAGGATGTCCTCTTGAGGTCGCAACATGTAGTGATAATATAAAACGTGTTGTGTAGTCGGTGAATTCACTCTACTATTGAGCATTATGCATTTGGAAAAAACGTAATCAACATGATTGTGAAAATGAAACTTTGAATGAAAGAAAACATCTAGGTCCTTTATACTCCCGGTGCGTGTAACGGTAACATATCAAAGCTAACACAGAAATTTATTTTTCCTCGTAAATGACACAGCCCGCGTTTTAGAAATATTAATTCTCATGGAGTTGGCATTGCACCAGTCACTGACGGAATTAAGTTCAGATTGGAGTAAGAAACAATAATGTGAAGAGTTAATGACGCGGAAAGTTTTGACATCATCGGAAAGAATTAGAAGTTTATAATATTTGATAGAGTTGCACAGATCATTAATAAATGTGTTGAAAAGAAAGGGCCCCAGAGCAGAGCCCTGTGGCACAACCGACCTTACTTGAAAAGGCAGGGAGAGAGTGCCGGAAACGTGCACCCGAAATTGTCTGTTGGTTAAGTGACTGTGAAACAGGCGAACACAAGTACCAGAGTATTCGAAGGAGGTTAATTTATGCAAGATCATATTATGAGGGACGAGGTCAAAAGCATTTGAAAGATAAAATAGACAGCATCGGCTACACCATGAACGCGGACAACAGAAATCAAAGAACCACGAAATGCCACCAAAGGGGTAATTGGAGATTTAGTTCTGGTGAAGCCATTTTGATTTGAATTAAAATTAGCGTAATGGAAAATGTGATCACGAATAATGAATTCAGACAACTAAGAGAAATTACTGAGAAGAGAATTCGATCTCCTGCAGCTCACAGGCACATGATTACCTGTTTAAATGGGGATAAAAAACAGCTTTTTCCTTACAGCAGGGAAATGTTACTGGGTGAGTCTCAAGTTAAATACGTATATATGCCTAAGAATGGGAATAATAATACACGAACAAACTTTTGTGATAAAACAGGGATATCTTCAAGTTCAATATACGTATTTTGGAGGTTTTCCTCTCTTAATGGCATTGCAGACACCCGCACCGGAAATGGGGACAGGGAATAAAAATTCAGCAGACTGCGAGAGGGGGAGAAATTCCATAGAGCAGCGGTTATTGTAAACAGACTGAAAGTGCTTAACGAAAGCATCAGCAAATGAATTAGGCCGTATTACATTTGCTATAGCTGATTGGAAACATTTCTATATTTTCTGAAATTACGAGTAAATACTTATTTCCAGACATGTTGGGGCTGTGAACCTGAATTATTCTCAATTGAATTCTACCGTGTACGCCTGTCAGACTTATGATTATAATGAGTGTTCGATAAAACGGTAATCTGTCGTAAAATTAATTTGGAGGATAGTTTTTAAAACGACAGTGGGAATACGTAGTTTTTCATAAAGATGTGGTGCCATAAGTTAAGGGAGAACCAGGGAGGAAAATTTACTTCCATCTATAACCTCGAGGAATTGCCTGCACACTGGCAAATTCGACGGCAACCTGTCAAGCACTTTTGGACAACCATACGTAGATAGAAGATTCTAAAGTAACGTGTAGTTGCCTGCTGCGAAAATTCAATACCTGAGCTCGCAATTGAAATTATTGTTAACAAGGGATAGAAAGACAACAGTACTCAAATGAATGTGATGTGAATCGGGCGTGACCAATCAAGGGTCGGTAGGAACAGACATGGGATCCCGTCATATTTGTAAAGATTAGGTCAAACATGTTAATACTGTAAACAGCTCCAACGTAACAAGATGACGGGGAGGTGCATATAGCATCCTCCTTGAGTTTAGAATAATAAATTCACGAAAATAGTAGTAGTAATAATAATAATAATAATAATATTTGCCGATCGATTCCTCATATATAGAGACATGAAGTTGTTTCACAAATATGATTGGATATGTAAATTTCAATTGCGAGACACGTGCAACTGGGCCGAACAGAGAGCGAAGTGCGCAGTTGATAGCCTATCATTTCTAGGGCGTGCCACAAATATGGAGTAGGCCGGTTGAGTGAACAAATTCCGGGGAGATTAAGCAACAGTGTTCTTGAGTCACGCTCCGTCGGGGGTTTCCTCTGATAGAAAAGGTATAGGGAGCGTGACTGTTGCTGCAAGGCCTTAAAATTTTAACTCACAGGTCGGGCTGCCTCCACTCCTGAAACAGAAAAGAATATTCTTCTTTCATTACACCAGCAACAGAACATATACACAAATATGAGTATTAAAAAAATTACAGCTAAGCAGAGCATTCATACGCGGTTTAGTAAACGGGGGCAGAACCGTGCAGGCAGAAATCCAATAAAATTAGAAATATTTGTGCTGAGGTCGAAGTGTATTTATATTAGTAGTAATTAACGTATTTGTCCTTTAATATCTATTGAAATCAATTCAAATATTTAAGAATAAACGAAAAATTAACACAAAAGCATCCTTATTATATAGGACCGGTAACAGCTGTTTCAAATCAGTAAATTTCAGACATTCAAGTCTCAATCTGTTACATTTAGCAAATATCGAAATAACTAGCGTCAGTCAAACAGTCACACGAACATTAGTCGTTAATATGAGAAAACACTGATAGAAATTTTGAGAAATTTTAAGGTAATATTTTTCGCGTCTAACATTTGAAATGCCATATCATTCTGAAGTCTTTGTTTACGCTTAATGCTTGTTAATCTTACTGCCAACTTCAAAGGCTAAAAGGCAATCCCTTGTCGGCCGCCCGCGACTGCCTATTCAGTATATTCATAAATATTCTCCACGCCTGACGACTTTCTTCTCGAGAACGCAGAGCACTGTGGTAACGAAGGCGCCACTTAATGTGGGTCCTGTGGGTCCTCCTACAATTCTCTCTGTATCGAGATTATAGAGCGTCGGATTAAAGGAGTGACTGGTGAACTGGAAATCTTTGGAAGGATTCAGTGGTGGTCTAATTAAGGGAGGTTCCTGGCATTTTCCTGGAAGGACTGAGGAATACCGCGAAACCTCGCATAGTCCGTTTGCCGGAAATGATTAGAACCTAGGTTATCCTAAATCTATCTATCTATGTCTGTACAACTCTTTTTCGGATGTTTTTTCAATTACTTGATTTTTACTCAGTCGGTAGAACCCCTTGAATGGAGGATCAGTCCTTCGCGAGGCCGCAACGTGAACAAACAGGATAGCACAAACACAGATTAAATGCAAACAGACGCCCATGACATAAGTGAGATTCGAACCCGCGATCTATGTGTTTGAGTGTGCGAAGACATTTCATGCGACCCCTGTGACCGGCGAAAACTCCTGTATATAAGTCAAAACGTTCCTGCTAGACCCATCCGTTTGATCCCAATTAGGGTAGTACTTGGGCCGCGCCATAGCTCAACCGGTCAGTCCCTGGCTTCCCACCGCGCCGGCCCGATTCAATCCCGGGTCTCGTCAAGTGGGATTTGTTGTGGACAAAGTGGCGCTGGTGCAGGTTTTCTCCTAGTACTTCGGTTTCCCCTGCCAATCTTCATTTCACCAAATGTTCCACAATCACACTCACCCCTCATCTAAGGCTGGTAAAACAGGCCAGAAGTGGCCGCAGTACAAGGGCTTAGATCCACCACACCAGCAATAAAATATGTAGTGTAGTAGGAAAAACCGGAAAAGCCCAATTAGAAAACTGCGAAGACATGCAAGGATCGCAATTTGTTGGATATGAGCTATACAACTCAGGAGGATCTGAAGTGGATGCTACTGGCTTATTATGACTTCGAGTGGGGGACTTTGGTAATAGCGGCGTTGAATATTTAGTTTCTGTTACTGTGGTGTGAAATTTTATGTTCTCACAGACGTGATCGTGAGGGTCTCTGTCTTTTGAATACGAAGCCGTGTAGTTTCTTAGAGAGGTTCCAACACTTGAAAGGAGCATGCCTCCTCGTTCTACAGGGTAGAAGGGGGGAAGGAAAGAGATTCATCTACTTTGGAGATAAAGGCAAGGCATTCTTTTATAATTTTGATACCTGTCTACAAATTTACAAGGCTTCACATTCTAGTATGTTGAGATCTTAAGCTAACCAGTGTTTGTAGCTTAACCTTAAGGGATACCGTTCTCTGGGAACCCAGACCTATGATATACAAGTTTGGGTATACGTCCAGTAGAGTGGTTTAAAGGGGAAGGAGTTATTAACATTGCTTTTTGATTTCCGTTCTTGAAATTAACCCACGCGCTACGAGATTGTGCGTTACTTGTTTGTACTCACCCATTGACAGCAAAATGGTTGCCACCACCACGAAGACAAGCAAGATTCGACGTCCCATGTTTCTAGAATAGACTTATTCTGCCAGGTAAGTACGTGTATAGTCAGTAGTACTGGTGCCCTGTCTTATATAGGCGACTTAGAAAGTATATTACATTTTATTTGTGTCACATGGTTGATAATTTCGAACAATATTACCGATACAATATAACTAGAAACACATATCGTAGTTGAAAATAACAAAAATGTGGCTTTTTCCCCACAATAGGTTGGTTAACATCCCAGTATTGGTTAGCCTTGACGGCTTCGTGAAAATTTGTCGGTTTTTAATTGATACATGTGACTAAAGGAGAAGAATTTATAAGTGTAAATCTTTCCGTAAGCGTAAGTAAATGGGACTCAATGTTCCTTCTAGTGCCAACTTTCTAAATATTACAATGTTATCACTGACGTTTTGTAGAATTCTCTCAAAATTTGGTATGAATTCACATATTTTTATCCGAATCACTTTGCTATGAATTATTTACAAGTCCATTTTTACATGACGCCTGAAAGCCGGAATAGTCTCTTGTTAGACAACGGTTCGGTAAGCACTTTCCCATGGAAAAGTTTAAACACAGAAAAAGAGAATAACAGAGAACTGTATGACAGGGTGACATATATTCAGTTCGCCTATAAGTTAGTTAATCTCAGGAGAGTTCAGTCTTTCGGATTCGAGTGGCAGTTCAATGGGTGAGCAGCATTCCTTCGTTCGTCATTCAGGGATCGTCATTCGTCAGCAAGGATCCTTCGTTCGTCATTCGTCACAGTGAAACAGAAGACATTCGAAGTCCGGTAAGAATGGAGCGAGTTTTAGATAGTCATTGATTATGAGCTGTTTAAATTTGTTTTTAATTGTAACAGAAGTGCCAATAAATCCAATCACCGAATCCAGGAACCATTATTATTAGTCACGGAAAACCATTGTACCTGACAATATTTATATTTACATTTATTGATATTATATAAAACACAGTTGACACAAAATATGGATCCATATTCTGTACAAATTCAGCAACTTAATAATAAACGACACCAGATGATGTAGAGACCGGTCTTCTGGAATGTGGTGGCGTGTAGATATTGCGTTACCGAAGTTTAGGAAGGAGGTATCGCCTCCATCTTCAGGCAATACGTATTCTCGAAACGTCGGATAACACGATATCTACACGGCGCCACCTCCCAGAAGACTGCTCTCCTCATAGTCGCGGCCGTGAAAACCTCAAAACGACACTAAATGATGACCCAATAAATGTCGAAACATATCGTGCCTTATGACTTCAATGTAAACAATCATTTTTATACCCCTTAAAGAAATATTGCGTTGACGGAAACAATAAATATTTTATTTATATTTCCCGTCTGCGTACATACTGCACTATATCACAAAAGGAAACTGCGTGTAGACACAGAAAATGACCTACTCGTTACAGAAGGATGAACGATTTAATCGACAAAGGCACTTGTGGATATATGTTTTTCTTATTGTTCACTTAATCGATATTAGCATGACAACAGTCAAAGGCGCTGTCCCATATAGACATACAATCTTAATTTTCTGAAATTTTAAAATACTTAATTCTTAAATATTAAAATGTCCTATAGAGGAATAATTTACTTGCCGTTTATATGCGTGTGCAACTCATTTTCTCGCTTGCTTATAATTTGATCTTGTGTGCAAATGTTATTTGGTTTGCCTTTTGTAGTGTATACTTTTTTACTGCCATTTCTAAGTGGCCTTAATTTATTCTTGCCCAGTTTTCAAAATATTTGTCAGGAAACCTTGTGTGATGTTTTGTTCTCTATTCGGACCCACTGCCATGTAGATTGTTCTTCCAACCACATTCATCAGAATTACCACTTAAGAAATTTTACCAGTGGCAGATTCATCAAAAAAAGCCTATTATTCAGTAACTATTTTTTCTTTCGCTGACTCTACAGCCCCTTGCGGCCGTGGCTTCTGATATTTCTGTTTCATGAACATTATACAGACGCTAGGACTCTTTTGACGAGTGATCAACTCGTCTCAATGCCTCTACCTAAACACAGGAGAACACAAACACAGAATAAAGATATACACATATGAAAAATCTATGCATTGTATGGGATTCCAACCCACGATCCTGGCCTCCGAGCTAGCGAAAATAGTACATGCCTTAGACAGCTGGGCTTCAGTGACCGCCCAGTAACCGTATATCTGGGAAATTTTAAGTGCTCGGTGAACAGTTCTTCGGATGACTGGCTCTTGATAGAAAATCATACGTGCACTATTGAATCACTATTTTATCAAATAATATTTATTGCCAAAAAATTAGGTTTTCACTACGCCAGAAGTTATGTTTCTAATATTTGTGGGGTTACGTTCCACTGTTTACAAACTGTATATTCCCACAACGTGATACCACAAATACATGTATGCTTCATTCTTGCCTGTGAGCTGTTTTGGTATCTAAATAGTGCAAATATTCTTTAAGTAGTAGTAGAACCAGTGTTGGCCAAACACATTTACCACGAGGTCTAAATCATGATCTGTCTTCGTCCGATCAAACAATGGGGTATTGAGTTTGAATCCCACTTGAATCATGGATGTCTGTGTGAGTTTATTCTGAGTTTGCGTCGTCCTGTGTGTAGGTAACGCCCTTGCGACCGGCTGATCCCTCGTCCAAGGAGTCCTACCATCTGTATAATGAGATCACGATACTGAAACAGCGGCCAAGGTCCATCAAAGGGCTGTAGAGGCATAAATAGAATGAACTAAGGTTGTCCCTGCGCTAATTAAGCTTCACGTCATGACGACGGTTGAGGAATGGAGTTGTACAGTCGCGCGCTCCTAACCTTGGTGCTATATAAGGATTGAGTGGTCATATTCATGTCCCGGAACAATTTACCCACGGGAGAACATCCCAAGTAAACGGAGCCTGCAGGTACCTTATACGATAACTGAACTGAAGCAAAGTATTTCTGGGTTCTTACGTCATCGGCGGTGGCGTTCGTAGTTCTGCCTAGGAAAGTAGCTTCCACTGGAATCCTCGATGGGAGATCGGCTAACCGCAAGGGATGCTAAGAACCAAACGACTTTCATTCCGAACTCCAGCAATGTCCGTGTATCTAGGACTTGACACGTTCTACAATCTCGACCAGTCAACATTTGACTGCTGTGACTCATTATTCAGTCTTGAGTTATTTTAATATCAGGTCATGCTTCCCACTGCGGTGGACCATTTCGAGCCCAGGACAAGCCATGTGGGATTTATTGTGGACAAAGTGGTACTTGGTGTCTTTTCTGCAAGTACTTCGGTTTCAACTTCTAATTCTCATACCACTGTTGATCCACATTCATAATCTATCACCCGGGGCTGGTACAATTTGCGAATTAGTGGATTGAGTCTCATCGTACACCAAGAAACAAGAAACAGAAACTAATTTAATATCACGAGGCCGCTCTATCACAAACAAAAGCACTACTCGTATCTTTACGTGGACTAATTTCTTATTCCTAAGATAGGAGAATTGCGACACGGCATTCTAAGTGACTCAGCAACATTTTCAAGGTCCTTCGGACATCGCATTCTGCTTTCCTTACTTCCTATTGCTTCTTTTCCTTCTTTCTTTCTTTCTGCCTTCCATTGTTTATCTATATATTTATATCTTCCTACTTTATATCTTTGTTTGGCCGCTCCATAGCTCAAGCGGTTAGTCCCTGGCTTTTCACCGCGTCAGCCCGGGTTCGATTACGTACAAGATAAACAAATGCAGAGAAAAAGTCGATATACTTCAGTGCTTCTAGCGGGATTCGAATCCACGATCTCAGAGTTCAAGCGGTTGAGTTGCATTTCGCAGGGTCACTATGATCGGTTCTCGAAATTTTATAGTCGTCCTTATCTCTGGTGTGCGGAATTGTCAGTGAAGATAATCTTGTCCTGCTATTTATTGACTTTTAATTCTAAGCATCTTCAGAACAGGAAAATGTAAGTTTATAAATTAATACGGAAACATTAAAAGTAGTTTTTTTGATCGAAACCAGGAACGAACGGATTAGGAACATAGAAAGTGATATATCTTCACTCTCGGTATAACAAATAGTGCAATTAGTTTTCCTGTAAAATTTATAGAGCAGTCAACAAGGTTCACATATTTATTCACAGACTGAAGAATGTTACAAATGGCATTAGAATTGTCAATACAGAATTATGTAAAATAAATTGTAATCTAATTCCTCTGAAGTTCTTTATCGGTGATATTAAATGCAAATAACAATGCGAGAAATTGGAAGATCAGTGCTCCATTCATAGTGCAGGCTGTGTGAAGAAGTCTCCATATCAATGATGTGTTGCAGTAGCGCACCAAAACAAGCGCGATTGTGCCGTCTTCTGTTGTCACATCGGCCAAGTCGAATTAAGGACCGTCTGTGGGTATCTCACTGTCTACACTGCGGGGGTAGCGTCTCGGCTGCAACAGATAACGACAAATTGATGATGATGAATGAAATCAAATCAGTTACTTTAATTCGCTTAGTGTACGGTGGAGTCCAACGGGGTTCAGTCGGTAGGGCGACCACTGATTGGCCTATTGTAGCCTGCCCCCCATGATTATGATGATGGAGAATTTAGTGGAATGAAGATTGCAAAGGGAAACCGAAGTACTCGG
The DNA here is from genome assembly GCF_002891405.2 of Cryptotermes secundus. Classification (NCBI taxonomy): domain Eukaryota; kingdom Metazoa; phylum Arthropoda; class Insecta; order Blattodea; family Kalotermitidae; genus Cryptotermes; species Cryptotermes secundus. Next base: position 23,362 of record NW_019724640.1, read on the forward strand.
AGAAAACCCGACCCAGCGCCACTTTGTCGTACACAAATCCCACTTGACCACACTTGGGGATCGAACACGGGCCGCCGCGGTGGGAAGCCAGCAACTAATTGCTTAAGGTATGGCTCGGCCAAATCAATTCCTTATTATTTATGTGCCAATTCAGGAGCTATAGGGCCATTTACAGACAGAACACAGGTAATAGAGGTAATCTCGTTATGGACAGAGAGACAATAAATTCAGAGACAAAGTACATGCAAGCACTCGAGGAAAAACACATTAACACAGAAAAAATAAACAAACAAATAAGCAAAGATGGAAAGAGGGAACGTGAACATGATAATTTAGAACTGCATAGTACTGAATATTGGGATTTTGAACAAATATTTTTAACAGTTTTACGTTTATGGGTGTAAATGTAATTGAGAGAGAGACAGTCCGATTGCAAATGTATCGAGATGTTTACCTACGGCGTTGGCAGCAGAGGCGCACCCAGCAGAAGGTCAGTGTTTATTAGAGGGACAAGCACCAAGCAATGAGAAGTTGTTGTGCCTATTTTATTAGATATTAAGTATGGTTCTTGTAAGATTGGATACTTAGATTAAGCGCCAGACGGTTGGCTGGAAGGCGAGGAGACAGAACCGCGGCTGACGCCTCGTATTCCTTTTCAGTCGATCGCGTTGTATTTAGAAAAGATTGTTTACCCATCACTGGAAAGATCCGGTTAAGTTTCGCATCGTGCGACAGGAAACGTCCAAATGTTGCCGAATTTAGGGATTTTGCGAGAGCAGCTTTTCGTGACTCGAGAAAAAGTTGAGTTTTGGGAACGGGGGAAAAAGCCGCTTGGGACGTTCTGTTACTATCAGTTGCTCAGAGCAGACGAATTAGAGCAATATGTGCCTGTGGGAAGGAGTTGGGCTGGAGCCATTTTTCTTCATTTTCATTATGTTCAGCACGAGTGGTCGGGCCACCGATTGATTGTTAGATTGTTAGAAATTCTGGTTCAAGGGTGTTTTGAGAAATAAATAAAAAAAGTGTTGGTTTATGCCATTTAGGGTTAGGTTATTATTAGTAGTTTTAAGCCGTGGGTCCCGTGTCGTAGCTTTACGCCACGTAAAAGAACCTCATATCTCCAAAGGAGGTCACTGAGCCAAATTACGAACGTTTCCCGCCCAACAGCAGTCTCTAATACCTCTGGTAGATGGAGGAAGCATTATAGATACCTCTCAGCTAGTAGAGCCGGTCTCGCTGGCCGGGCGGGACTGATGGTAGGCACCAGTACCGGTAGGATATAGAGACTCGTAGAGATCATAGAGGGAAGCACAATGGACCACTACAGGTCTTTGTGCATGGGGAAACCCACCCTCTCCAATAACTAACTATTATCAGTAGTTAAATGTAGAAAGTGAAGAAAAGGGGTGTAATCGAATGTTGTGTGTGTGTGTCTGTGTGTGTAGACAGGCTGTTTGATGTAACCGTGTTTTGTTTTATTATATATTACTTTATTGTTTTAAGTGCTCGAGTTTTGTGGATCCTCTTTTGCCAGCACGTTTTCCACCCTACAGGTTACAAGATATACACGGACGTCCGAGAGGACGTGAGTACAGTCATTGACCCCTATCGAGGCACAATATAGTCCCTGTGATTGCTAGGAGGAATAAGAAGGATAATAATATCCAAAAATTGAAGTACATGGTTAAGGCCACGATAGACCTGAGCAAGAATAGAATGCATCAATGTGATGACCCCGTTTAGGTAAAGATTGTAGACTTAATTATTCTAAGGCAATGGTGTAAGGATATGGGATATTAGGGGAATGAACGGTAAAAATAGACGGAAACAAACTTCAGCTGGTTGCGCTCAAGCTTACTGGCATCAATGAATATGACTGAGTTCAAAACTACCGAGGCATATTCCAAATTGGACCTAACTAAAATCAAAGGCCGTGTCATAGCTGAAGTTGTTAGTCGCTGGTTTCCACCACGGCGGCCCTGTTTCGATCCCGGGGTCGGGTCAAGTGGGATATGTGTTGGACAAAGTAGCGCTGTGGCGGGTTTCTTCCGAGTCCTTCGGATTCCCCTGACAAACTTCATTCCACCAATTTCTACATCATCATAATCACCCGGGGAAAGCTACAATAGTCAAATCAGTCGCCGCCGTGCCGAGTGGACTCAGTTAGACTCCACCCCTTACTAAGCGAAATAAAAAATTTAAAAAAATCAAGTATAGTACATACAGACACTCCAGGGAGGAAGATCTGTAGGTAACGGAGAAAATGAGACATAAAAGCTTTATGAATTCAGAAAATATGTAATCAACATGACTGTGAAAATATAACTTTGAATGAAAGAAAACACCAAGGTCTTTAATACTGACCTTTCGTGTAATGATAGCTTGGCAAGACTAATACTCCTAACACTGAGAGTTTCAAATCCTGTTGTATGACACAACACGCGTTTAGCAATTTGGGTCAGGCTCAAGTTAAAGTAAGGGAGAACCAGGGAGGAAAATTTTACTTGCAGCTATAACCACGAGAAATTTCCTACCCCACCCCCCTCCGGCTACTCCGACGGCAGCGTTTCATGCACTCCTGGGCAACCATACGTAAACAGAATATTCTAAACGCCTGCTGCGGAAGTTCGATAACTGAACTCGTAATTGAAATTATTGTTAACATGGGACTGAAAGACAACAGTACTCAGATGAATGTGATGAGAATCGGGCATGACCAATTCAGGGTCGGTAGGAACAGACATGAGATCCCGTCATATTTGTAAAGATTAGGTCAAGCATGTTAATACTGTCAAACAGCTCCAAGTAACAATATGACGGGGAGGTGTAATGGCATCCTCCTTGAGTTTAGAATAATAAATTCACGAAAATAGTAATAATAATAATATTTGCCGATCGATCCCCCGTAAATAGAGACATGAAGTTATCTCACAAATATGATTGAATATGTAAATTTCAATTGCGAGACACGTGCAACTGGGCTGAACAGAGAGAGAAGAGCGCAGTTAGTAGCCCATCATTTCTAGGGCGTGCCACAATTACGGAGTAGGCAGGTTGATTCTAGAAAATCCGAGGAGAATTAGGCGAAATTGTCCTTGAGTCATGCTCCGTCGGAGGTCTCCTCGGATAGAAAATGTGTAGGAGGTGTGAGTGTTGCTGCTAACGGCCAATGAGGTGTTGAAATTTTAACTCACACGTGGGTCTGCCTCCACTCCTGAAACAGAAAAGAACAATTTTTTTCATTACACAAGCAACAGAACATATCCACAAATATGAGTATTTAAAAACTTACAGCTAAGCAAAGCATTCATACTCGGTTGTAGTAAACGGGGGCAGATCCAAGCAGGCAGAACTCCAATAAAATTAGAAACATTTGTGTTGAGGTCGAAGTATATTTATATTAGTAGGAATTAACATGTTTGTTCTTAAATATCTATTGAAATCAATTCAAATATTTAAGAATAAACGAAAAATTAACACAAAAGCATCCTTATTATATAGGACCGGTAACAGCTGTTTCAAATCAGTAAATTTCAGACATTCAAGTCTCAATCTGTTACATTTAGCAAATATCGAAATAACTAGCGTCAGTCAAACAGTCACACGAACATTAGTCGTTAATATGAGAAAACACTGATAGAAATTTTGAGAAATTTTAAGGTAAAATTTTTTCGCCTCTAACATTTGAAAGTCCATATAATTCTTATGTCATAGTTTTCGCTTGAATGTTTGTTATTCACACGGCTAATCAAACAAGCTAAAAAGCAATCCCTTGTCGGCCGTCCGCGACTGGTTATTCCGTATATTCATAAATATTCTCCACGTCTGAAAACTTTCTTCTTGAGAACGAAGAACATTGTGGTAACGAAGGCGCCACTTAATATGGGGCCTGTGGGTTCTTGTACAATTCTCTCTGTTTCGAGATTACAGAGCGTCGGATTAAAGAATGACTTGTGAAATGGAAATCTTTGGAAGGATTCAGTGACGGATTAATCAACGTAGGTTCTTGGCATTTCCCTGGAAGGACTGAGGAATACCGCGAAACCTGAGATAGTCCGTATGTCGGAAATGATTAGAACCTAGGATATCCTTAATCTATCTCTCTATGTCTCTACAGCTCTTTTTCGGTCTTGGCCGTTCTTTTTCAACTTCTTGATTTTACTCAGTCGGTAGCAATCCTTGAATGGGGAATGAGTCCGTCGCGAAGCCCCAACTTGAACAAACAGAATAGCACAAATATAGATTAAATGCACACAGACACTCTTGCCATGAGCGGGATTCGAACCCACAATCCATGTGTTTGAGTGGGTGAATGCAGTTCATACCTTAACCTGCGCGGCCACTGTGACCTGCAAAATCTCATGAATATAAACACAAAACTTCCCTGGTAGACCAATCTGTTCAGTCCCACTTCGTGTAGTACTGAAAAGCGAAAACGCCCAATTAGGGAACTGCGAAGTTCATAAGAGGATAACAATTAGTTGTATCTGAGCTATATAAGTTGGGAGTATCTGAAGTGGATGCTACTGGCTTATGATATCGTCGAATGTGGGACTTCGATAAGAGCAGTGTTGAATATTTTGTTTCTGTTACGTAAATCGGTGTGAAATTTTATGTTCTTACAGACCTGACCATGAGGGTGTTTGTCTTATGAATGAGACGCCGTGTAGTCTCTTAGAGAGGTTCCAACGTTTTGGAGGAGCATGCTCCATCCTTCTTCAGGGTAGAAAAAGAAGGAAATAGACTCATTTACTTCGGAGATGAAGGCAAGGCATTCCTCTGTAATTCCGAAACCTAACTACCAGCTTACACAGCTTCACATTCTAGAGGGCTGTATCTTAAACTAAACAGTATTTGTAGATTAACCTAAGGGGATGCAGTTCTCTGCGAACCCAGACCTTTGATATATACCAAATCATCTGTATTATTGAAGAAAGCAGTCTTCTGGGATTTGGCACCGTGTATATACCACATATACACGGTGCCAAATCCCAGAAGACTGCTTTCTTCATAGCCACCGCCGTGAAAGCCTCAAATCTTACATCTGTATTATTATTTACTTTTTTCTCAATCTGTTTTCATTTATTGCTCTCGTATATCATGCTCTTCATCTTCAATTATATCAATCTGGAACCACCCATTTTCTCCTGCGTTCTGGCGTGCTATAACAGATTTTCTTCGGTACCCTTGTTTCATCCATTGCAATTGAATGCTCCCACCCACCGCTCCCCTCTCCTCTTAACATTTACTACCAAGTTAGGGGATATACGTAAGATCCCAGTAGAGTGGTTTTAAGGAAAAAAGGTATTAACATTGCTTTTAGATTTCCATTCGTGAAATTAACCCACACGCTAAGAGACTGTGCGTTACTTGTTTGTACTCACCCATTGACAGCAGAATGGTTGCCACCACCACGAAGAGAAGCAAGACTCGACGTCCCATGTTTCTAGAATAGACTTATTCTGCCAGGTAAGCACGTCTATAGTCAGTAGTACTGGAGCCCTGTCTTATATAGGCAACACACAAAGTATGTTACCCTTTATTTGTGTCACATGCTTGATAATTTCGAACAATATTACTGATATCGGTTAGTGTTCAAGGTTTTGTGAATGTTTTTCGGGTTTTAATTGACACGTGTGACTAAAGGTGAAGAATATAAAAGTGTTATATGTAAATCGTTCCGAAAGCGTAAGTGAATGGAACACAATTTTCCTTCTAGTGCCAACTTTCTAACCATTACAATGTTATCACTTTAGTTTTATAGTAATCTCTCGAAATTTGTTATGAATTGACATATTTTATCCGAATCATTTTGCTATGACATATTTATACGTGTATTTTCACATGCCGTCTGAAAGGTGGAATAGTCCATTGCTAGACAACGATTCGGTAAGCACTTTACCATGGAAAAGGTTAAACACAGAAAAATAGAATAAGAGAGAAACTCTATGACATGGTGACATATATTCGGTTCGCCTGAAAGTCAGTTCATCTTTGGAGCGTTCAGTCATTCAGATCGTATGGGAGTTCAATGGGTGAGCAGGGTTCCTTCGTTCATCACTTAACACTAAACGACAACAGATGAGGAAAGGAGCAGTCTTCTTGAATGTGACGCCGTGTACATATTGTGTTAACCGATGTTTATGAAGAACGTGTCGCCTCTATCTTCAGGCAATACGTTCTCTCAAACGTCGGTTAACACATCTACACAGCGCCACATCCCAGAAGACGGCTCTCTTCATAGTCCCCGCCGTGAAAACCTCAAAACGACACTAAATGATGACTCAATAAATGTCGAAACATATAGTGCCTTATGACTTCAATGTAAACAATCATTTTTATACCTCTTAAAGAACTGTTCTCTTAGCGGAAACAATAAATATTTTATTTATATTTCCCGTCTGCGTGCATACTGGACTATATCACAAAAGGAAACTGCGTATAGCCACAGAAAGTGACGTACTCGTTAGAGAAGGAGGAACGATTTAATCGACACTGGCTCTTCTGGATATATGTTTTTCTTCTTCCTGATCTAGTCGATATTAGCATGACAATATTCAAAGACGCTGTCCCATAAAGACATACAATTTTAATTTTCTGAAGTTTTAAAATATTTAATTCTTAAATTTTAAAATGTCCTATAGAGGAATAAATTACTTGCCGTTTATATGCGTGTGCAACTTATTTTCTCGCTTGCTTATAATTTGAGCCTGTGTGCAAATATAATTCGGTTTGCCTTTTGTAGTTTATACTTCTTTACTGACATTTCAAAGTGATCTTAATTTGTTTTTGCCCAGATTTCAAAATATTTGTCAGGAAACTTTGTGTGATGTTTTGTTCTGTGTTCGGACCCACTGGCATGTAGATTGTTCTTCCAACCACATTCATCAATATTGCCACTTAAGAAATTTTACCGGTGGCAGATTCATCAAAAAAAGCCTATTATTCAGTAACTGTTTTTTCTTTCGCTGACTCTACAGCCCCTTGCGGCCGTGGCTTCTGATATTTCTGTTTCATGAACATTATACAGACGCTATGACTCTTTTGACCAGTGATCAACTCGTCTCAAGACCCCTACCTAAACACAGGACAAGACAAACACAGAATAAACATATACACATATGAAAACTCTATGCATTTTATGGGATTCCAACCCACGATCCTGGCCTCCGGGCTAGCGAAAATAGTACATGCCTTAGACAGCTGGGCTACAGTGACCGCCCAGTAACCGTATATCTGGGAAATTTTAAGTGCTCGGTGAACAGTTGTTCGGATAAATGGCTCTTGATAATAAATCATACATACACTATTGTATCACTATTTTATCAAATAATATTTATTGCCAAAAAATTAGTTTTTCACTACGCCAGAAGTTATGTTTCTTATATTTGTGGGGTTACGTTCCACTGTTTGCAAACTGTATATTCCCACAACGTGATACCACAAATACATCTATGCTTCATTTTTGCCTGTGAGCAGTTTTGGTATCTAAATAGTGCAAATATTCTTTAAGTAGTAGTAGAACCAATGTTGGCCAAACACATTTACCACGAGGTCTAAATCATGATCTGTCTTCGTCCGCTCAAACAATTGGGTAGTGAGTTTGAATCCCACTTGAAGCATGGATGTCTGTGTGAGTTTATTCTGAGTTTGCGTCGACCTGTGTGTAGGTAACGCTCTTGCGACCGGCTGATCCCTCGTCCAAGGAGTCCTACCATCTGTATAATGAGATCACGGTACTGAAACAGCGGCCACGGTCCATCAAAGGGCTGTAGAGGCATAAATAGAATGAACTAAGGTTGTTCCTGCGCTAATTAAGCTTCACGTCATGACGACGGATGAGGAATGGAAGTGTATAGTCGCGCGCTCCTAACCTTGGCGCTATATGGGGATTGAGTTTTCATATTCATGTCCCGGAACAATTTACCCACGGGAAAACATCCAAAATAAACCGAGCCTGAAGTAACGGAGTTCTGGGTTCTTGCGTCATCTGCAGCGGCGTTCGTAGTTCTGCCTAGGAAAGAAGCTTCTATTGGAATCCTCGGATGGGAGATCGGCTACCCGCAAGGGATGCTAAGAACCGAATGACCTTCATTCTGAGCCTTTCAATGTCCGTGTATCTAGGACTTGACACATTCTACAGTCTCGACCAGTCAACATTTTGACTACTGTGACTCATTATTCAGTCATGAGTTATTTTAATATCAGCCATGCTTCCCAGTGCGGTGGTCCGGTTGGAGCCCAGGTCAAGCCATGGTGTATTTATTGTGGACACAGTGGTACTGGGCGGCATTGCTGCAAGTACTTCGGTTTCCACTTCTAATTCTCATACCACTGTTGATCCACATTCATAATCTATCACCCGGGGCTGGTACAATTGGCGAAGAAGTGGATTCAGTCTCGTCGTACACGAAGAAACTAAAAAGCACAAAATAATTTAATATCACGAGGCCGCTCTATCACAAAACAAAAGCACTACTCGTATCTTTACGTGGACTAATTTCTTATTCATAAGATAGGAGATTGCGACACGGTATTCTAAGTGACTCAACAACATTTTCAAGGTTCTTCGGACATCGCATTCTGCTTTCTTTCCTTCCTATTGCTTCTTTTCCTTCTTTCTTTCTTCCTTTCTGCCTTCCATTGTTTATCTATGTATTTATTTCTTCCTGTTTTATATCTTTGTTTGGTCGCAGCATAGCTCAAGCGGTCAGTCCACGGCTTCCCACCGCGTCGGCCCGGGTTCGATCCCGGGTCTGTTCATGTGAGATTTGTGGTGGAAAATGTGGGGCTGCGGCAGGTTTTCTCCGAGCATCTTCTGGGGCTGATGCAATAGGCCAGAAGTGGCCGCAGTACAAGGGACTTAGTGCCACTCCAAGAGCAATAAAAGAAATATCTGAACCAAGCCCCAAAATTGGGAGAAGAAAAGTTTAAAATCCATAGTGTTAGAGAACTCTTTAGAGTCCATTGAAATGGAGGACGAAGACTGAATGGTGACATTAATCAAATTGGTGATAAACACCGGGGAAGTTACAGCAATGGTCAGATACTTGCGTACAGCCTTCGAGTTTCAAGAGCAACATTACAACAAAATTCAACGGGAGTCAACCAATTCAGATTGTTCAATGGAACTGTAGAAGTCTGAGAGACAAACTCCTAGGATTCCAACAGAGGAGCCAAAACGTAGATGTCGCAGTACTCTCATACGTCCAGCTTGACAAAGCGGAAGATTTTCTACCTGGGAGGGTTTGAGTCAATTTAAACATCTATACCATTACACAACAAAACCAAACAGCAAAAACCGCTGACTCACGATCGTTCATCCCATTATATGAGCAGCAAAATACTGTCAGCGTTCAGCGGATCGCTAAAATCTGTTGATTACTGTGCTAAGGTCTTCCATACACGAACGAGATACATTGCTTCTCTTTCTTCTTCTTCTTCTTCTTACTTTGGTGGATGAACCCTCTTCCCTGTTCCTATTTCAGAATTATCTGAACACTCTTAATCTCTCAGACAGATGTTAGTATATTTTGGAGGGTGCATCAGCCCTCACCTAGCCGCTACGTACACGAGAAACAAATACAGAGAAAACCGTAGATATACTTCAATGCCTCTGGTGGGATTCGAATCCACGATCTCAGTGTTCGGCTGGGTGATGCGTATTTCCTATCATTTTTCTCACGATCACTGAGATCGGTTCTCGAAATTTTATATACGTTTTTATCTCTGGTGTGTGGAATTATCAGTGAAGATAATATTATCCTGCAATTTATTGACCCTTTCAGTCTAAGCATCTGCAGCACAAGAAAATGTAAATGTATGAATTAATACGGAAATATTAAAAGAAGCCTTAGTAGATCGAACACAGGGCCGAAAGTATTACGAACATATAAGAGATACGTCTGGGCCCCCGGTATAACAAATAGTATAGTTAGCTTTCGGGTGAAATTTTTAGAGCATTCATCAAAGTTCACATATTTATTCACAGACTGAAGAATGTTACAAATGGCATTAGAATTGTCAATACAGAATTATGTAAAATAAATTGTAATATAATTCATGTGAAGTTCCTTATCGGTGATATTAAATGCAAATAACAGTGCGAGAAATTGGAAGATCAGTGCTTCATTCATAGTGCAGGCTGTGTGAAGAAGTCTCCATATCAATGATGTGTTGCAGTAGCGCACCAAAACAAGTCATCATAAGTCACATCGGCCAAGTCGAATCACGGAGCGACTGTGGTTGTGGATGTCGTGGTTGTCTAGCGATCATGTGGCTTCTTTTTGTAGAAATAATGGTGAAACATCTGAAACAGATGATGACAAAATGATGATGATGATGATGATTCAATTCTTTGTTATTTTTGTGTCGAGTCAACAGCACAAGGCCAACTTCAGACACACCACAGAGACGATACAGGTAACCACATTAAGAAAGACAATTTACCGACAAGAACTGGAGGAAAACTACATTAATACAGAAAATTAAACAAACAAGCAAACAAAGATGCAGAGTGGTACGATGAACCTAATAACTCAGAACTGCATATCACTGAATATTAGAATTGTGAACAAATTTTATTAACGATTTTAGGTTGATGAGTATAAATGTGATAGAGAGAGACAGTCCGATTGCAAATATGTCGAGATCTTTACCCACCGCTTTGGCAGCAGAGGCGCACCGAGCAGAAGGGCAGTGTTTATTAGAGGGACAAACACCAAGCAATGAGAAGTCCCTGTGATTGCTCGGAGGAATAAGAAGTCTAACAATTTCCAAAATGGAAGAGCAGGTTTCAAGGCCACAATAGACCTGAGCAATGTGATGACTCAGTTTAGGTAAAGATTGTAGACTTAATTCCTCTAAGGCAATGGTGTAAGGATATGGGATATTAGAGTAAAGAAAGGTAAAAATTGACGGAACAAAACTTCTGCTGGGTGCGCTCAAGCTTACTGGCATCAGTGAAAGTGAATGTGTTCAGATCTACTGAGGCATGTTCCAACTTAGACTTGACTAAAGTAAAGTATAATACATACAAGCAGTCTATGGAAGAAGATCTGTAGATTATAGAGGGAATGAGACCTAAAAGCATCATGCATTTGGAAAAAACGTAATCAACATGGCTGTGAAAATGAAACTTTAAATAAAAGAAAACATCTAGGTCCTTAATACTTCTGGGGCGTGTAATGTTAGCATGGCAAAACTAACACAGAAACTTATTTTTCATGGCAAACGACACAACCCGCGTTTTAGAAATATTAATTCTCATGGAGTTAGCAGTGCACCAGTCACTGACGGAATTAAGTTCAGATAGGAGTAAGGGGCAATAATGTGAAGAGTTAATGACGCGGAAAGTTTTTGATATCATCGGAAAAAATTAAAGGTTAAATTAAAATAAATTAAAGGCAGGGAGAGAGTGCCAGAGACGCGAACCCGATATTGTCTGTTGGTTAAGTGACTGTGAAACCAGAGAACAGAAATACCAGAGAATTCGAAGGAGGTTAATTTATGCACGATGATATTATGAGGGACGAGGTCAAAAGCTTTTGAAAGATTAAAATATACATCAACAGCTTGACAATGAACGCGGACAACAGAAATCAAAGAATCACGAAATGCCAGCAAAGGTGTAATTGTAGATTTAGTTCTGGTGAATCCATGTTGATTGGAATTAAAATTAGTATAATGCAAAACATGATCATGAATAATGAATTCAGACAACTTAGAGAAATTACTGAGAAGAGAATTGGATCTCCTTTTGCTCACAGCCACATGATTGCCTGTTTTATATAGGGATATAAAAAATCAGACTTTCCTTACAGCAGGGAAATGTTACTGGGTCAGGCTCGAGATAAATACGTATATATGCCTAAGAATGGGAATAATAATACCCGAACAAACTTTTATGATAAAACCAGGGAAATCGTCAAGTTCAATATATTTGGAAGGTTTTACTCTCTTAATGGCTTTGCAGTCATCCGCAACGTAAATGGGGACAAGGAATAAAAATTCAGAAGATTGCGAGAGGGGGAGAAATTCCATAGAGCAGTGGTTATTGTAAACAGACTGAAAGTGAAAGAAAGCAGTCTTCTGGGATTTTGCACCGTGTATATGTGGTGTTAACCGACGTTTCGGAGGAACGTATCGCCTCCATCTTCAGGGTAGAAGAAAAAATATATAAGAAATCTGCAAGCAAAGAGACCGTGAGAACCGGTAAAACCAGTCTGCTTTTACCGGTTCTCACGGTCTCTTTGCTTGCAGATTTCTTATATATTTTTTCTCAAATCCCAGAAGACTGCTTTCTTCATAGTCACCGCCGTGAAAGCCTCAAATCTTACAGACTGAAAGTACTTAACGAAAGCATCAGCAAATGAATTAGGCTGGATTACATTTGCTATAGCTGATTGGAAACATTTCTATATTTCCTGAAATTACGAGTAAATATTTATTTCCAGAAATGTTGGGGCTGTCAACTTGAATTACTCTCAATTGAATTCTACTGTGTACGCCTGTCAGACATACGGTTTTATGAGTGTTCGGTAAAACGGTTATCTGTCGTTAGACTAATTGGGAGGATACTTTTTAAAACGACGGTGGAAATACGTAGTTTTTCTTAACGATGTAGTGCCATAAGTTAAGGGAGAACCAGGGAGGAAAATTTTACTTGCGGCTATAACCTCGAGGAATTGCCTGCACACTGGCAACTCCGACGGCAGCTTGGACAACCATACGTAAATAGAATATTCTAAAGTAACGTATAGTTACCTGCTGTGAAAATTCGATACCTGAATTCGCAATTGAAATTATTGTTAACATGGGATAGAAAGACAACAGAACTCAGATGAATGTGATGTGAATCGGGCGTGACCAATCCAGGGTCGGTAGGAACAGACATGAGATCCCGTCATATTTATAAAGATTAGGTCAAGCATGTTAATACTGTAAACAGCTCCAAGTAACAATATGACGGGGAGGTGCATATAGCATCCTCCTTGAGTTTAGAATAATAGATTCACGAAGAGAGTAATATTAACAATAATAATTGCCGATCGATCCCCCGTAAATAGAGACATGAAGTTGTCTCACAAATATGATTGGATATGTAAATTTCAATTGCGAGACACGTGCAACTGGGCCGAACAGAGAGAGAAGAGCGCAGTTAATAGCCCATCATTTCTAGGGCGTTCCACAATTACGGAGTAGGCAGGTTGATTCAACAAATTCCGAGGAGAATTAGGCAAAATTGTCCTTGAGTCACGATCCGTCGGAGGCTTCCTCGGATAGAAAAGGTGTAGGAAGTGTTTCTGCTGCTGCTAAATGCCAAAGAGGCCTTAAAATGTTAACTCACAAATGGGTCTGCCTCCACTCCTGAAACAGAAAAGAAATTTCTTGTTTCATTACACCAGCAACAGAACATATACACAAATATGAGTATTTAAAAACTTACATGTAAGCAGAGCTATAATACTCGGTTGTAGAAAACGGGGGCAAATCCGAGCAGGCAGAACTCCAATAAAATTAGAAATATTTGCGTTGAGGTCGAAGTGTATTTATATTAGTAGAAATTAACATATTTCTTCTTAAATAACTATTGAAACTAATTCAAATATTTATGAATAAACAAAAAATTAACACAAAAGCATCCTTATTATATAGGACACGTAACAGTTGTTTCAAGTCAGTAAATTTCAGAAAATCAATTTTCAATGTATTAAAATTCGCAGATATGGTCACTAGCGTAGTCAAACAGTCACACGACCATTAGTCGTTAATATGAGAAAACATTCATAAAAATTTTGAGAAATATAAGGTAAATTATTTTCGAGTCTAACATTTGAAAGTCCATATAATTCTGAAGTCTTAGTTTACGCTTAATGCTTGTTAATCATACGGCCAATCTCACAAGCTAAAAAGAAGTCCCTTGTCGGCCCTCCGCGACGGCTTATTCAGTATATTCATAACTATTCTCCACGTCTGAAAACTTTCTTCTCGAGAACGAAGAACATTGTGGTAACGAAGGCGCCACTTAATGTGGGTCCTGTGGGTTCTCGTACAATCCTCTCTGTTTCTAGATTATATAGCCTCGGATTAAAGAATGACTGGTGAACTGGAAATCTTTGGAAGGATTCAGTGATGGCCTAATCAAGGTAGGTTCCTGGCATTTTCGCGGAAGGACTGAGGAATACCGCGAAACGTAAGATAGTCCGTTCGCCGGAAGTGATTAGAACATAGAATATCCTGAATCAATATATCTATATCTGTACAGCTCTTTTGTCGGACTTTGGCCGTTATTTCATTTTCTTGATTTTTACTCAGGCGGTAGCACTCCTTGAACAGGGGATCAGTCCGTCGCGAGGCCGCCACGTGAACACACAGGATAGCACAAACACAGATTAAAGGCAAACAGAGGCCCATGATATAAGTGGGATTCGAACCCACAATCCAAGCGTTTGATTGGACGAAAACATTTCATAAGACCACTGTGACCGGCGAAATCTCCTGAGTAAAGTCCAAACTTCCCTGCTAGACCCATCCGTTTGATCCCAATTAGAGTAGTACTTGGGCCGCGCCATAGCTCAACTGGTTAGTCGCTGGTTTCCCACCGCGCCAACCCGATTCAATCCCGGGTCTCGTCAAGTGGGATTTGTTGTGGACAAAGTGGCGCTGGGGCAGGTTTTCTCCTAGTACTTCGGTTTCCCCTGCCAATCTTCATTTCAACAAATGTTCCACAATCACCCTCAATTCTCATCTGGGGCTGGTAAAACAGGCGAGAAGTGGCCGCAATACAAGGGCTTAGACCCACCACACTAGCAATAAAAATGTAGTGTAGTAGGAAAAAGCGGAAAAGCCCAATTAGAAAACTGCGAAGACATGCGATGATTGCAATTTGTTGGATATGAGCTATACAACTCAGGAGGATCTGAAGTGGATGCTACTGGCTTATTATGACTTCGAGTGGGGGACTTTGGTAGTAGCGGCGTTGAATAATTTAGTTTCTGTTACTGTGGTGTGAAATTTTATGTTCTTACAGACGTGATTGTGAGGGTTTCTGTCTTTTGAATACGAAGCCGTGTAGTTTCTTAGAGAGGTTCCAACACTTGAAAGGAGCATGCCTCCTCGTTCTACAGGGTAGAAGGGGGGAAGGAAAGAGAGTCATCTACTTTGGAGATAAAGGCAAGGCATTCTTTTATAATTTTGATACCTATCTACAAATTTACAAGGCTTCACATTCTAGTATGTTGAAATCTTAAGCTAACCAGTGTTTGTAGCTTAACCTTAAGGGATACCGTTCTCTGGGAACCCAGACCTATGATATACAAATTTGGGTATACCACCAGTAGTGTGGTTTTAAGGGGAAGGAGATATTAACATTGCTTTTAGATTTACGTTCTGGAAATTAACACACGGGCTACGAGATTGTGCGTTACTTGTTTGTACTCACCCATTGACAGCAGAATGGTTGCCACCACCACGAAGACAAGCAAGATTCGACGTCCCATGTTTCTAGAATAGACTTATTCTGCCAGGTAAGTACGTGTATAGTCAGTAGTACTGGTGCCCTGTCTTATATAGGCGACTTAGAAAGTATATTACATTTTATTTGTGTCACATGGTTGATAATTTCGAACAATATTACCGATACAATATAACTAGAAACACATATCGTAGTTGAAAATAACAAAAATGTGGCTTTTTCCCCACAATAGGTTGGTTAACATCCCAGTATTGGTTAGCCTTGACGGCTTCGTGAAAATTTGTCGGTTTTTAATTGATACATGTGACTAAAGGAGAAGAATTTATAAGTGTAAATCTTTCCGTAAGCGTAAGTAAATGGGACTCAATGTTCCTTCTAGTGCCAACTTTCTAAATATTACAATGTTATCACTGACGTTTTGTAGAATTCTCTCAAAATTTGGTATGAATTGACATATTTTTATCCGAATCACTTTGCTATGAAATATTTACACGTCAATTTTCACATGACGCCTGAAAGCGGGGATAGTGCATTGCTTGACAACGGTTCGGTAAGCACTTTCCCATGCATAAGTTTAAACAGAGAAATATAGAATGACACAGGAACTGTACGACATGGTGACATATATTCGATTCGCCTTGAAGTTAGTTCATCTCAGGAGGGTTCAGTTTTTCGGATTCGTATGAGAGTTCAATGGGAGAGCAGGGTTCCTTCGTTCGTCATTCGTCACAGTGGAACAGAAGACACTCGTAGCGAGTCTTAGTCAGTCATTGCTTGTGAGCTGTTGCATTTGGTTGTAATTGTAACAGAAGTGCCAATTAATCCAATCATGTAATCCAGGAACCGCTATTATTAGTCACGCACACCATCGTACCTAACAATATTTATCTTTATATTTATTGATACTGTAACTTGTCGGGAATCCAGAAGAGTCACTTCTATGGAAACGCTAGAATAGACCGTTGCATCGGAAACAACAATCGCTCGCTATTGTAATTCTAACAGGAGTCTCCATGGTTATAACAGAGGGTTTGTTGCATAGCAGCGACCGAGGTTATAAAACGGGGTTGAATGCATTCGCACAGTGAGTCTGCTGTAAACCGCCAGAGAAGACAGTCCAGTACCGCCGAGATATTGTAAGCAGTAATTATAACACTGCAAGAGCAAATGATTGTAAGGTGTGTAGGGTGAGCGAGTGGACTAAATTCGCTATATCAAACACCACGGCGTAAACTTATTTGTAGCCTGACACACACAACACGCTACAATATTATATAGCATACAGTTGACCCAAAATATGGATTCATATTCTGTACAAATTCAGCACCTTAACACTAAACGACACCAGATGAGGAAAGGAGCAGTCTTCTTGGATGTGACGCCGTGTAGATATTGTGTTAACCGATGTTTATGAAGAACGTGTCGCCTCCATCTTCAAGCGGTACATTCTCTCGAAAAGCACAAGTATTCTTTAATTGGTAGTAGAACCAATGTTGGCCAAACACATTGGCCACGCGGTCTAAGGCATGAACTGTCTTCGTCCGCTCAAACAATTGGGTAGTGAGTTTGAATCCCACCTGAAGCATGGATGTCTGTGTGAGTTTATTCTGAGTTTGCGTCGTCCTGTGTGTAGGTAACGCTCTTGCGACCGGCCAATCCCTCGTCCAAGGAGTCCTACCAGGTGTGCAAAGAGATCACGATATTGAAACAGCGGCCACGGTCCAACAAAGGGCTGTAGAGGCATAAATAGAATGAACTAAGTTTGTCCCTGCGCTAATTAAGCTTCACGTCATGACGACGGATGAGGAATGGAATTGTATAGTCGCCCGCTTTTAACCTTGTCGCTATATGGGGATTGAGTGGTCATATTCATGTCCCGGAACAATTTACCCACGGGAAAGCATCCCAAGTAAAGGGAGCCTGCAGGTACCGTATACGATAACTGAACTGAAGCAAAGAAGTTCTTGGTTCTTGCGACATCGACGGTGGCGTTCGTAGTTCTGCCTAGGAAATTAGCTTCCATTGGAATCCTCGGATGGGAGATCGGCTAACCGCAAGGGATGCTAAGAACCAAATGACCTTCATTCTCAGCTTCTGCAATGTCCGTGTATCTGGGACTTGACACGTTCTGCAGTCTCGACCAGTCAACATTTTGACTAGTGTGACTCATTATTCAGTCATGAGTTATTTTAATATCAGGCCATGCTTCCCACTGCGGTGGTCCGGTTCGAGCCCAAGTCAAGCCATGTGGGAATTATTGTTGAGAAATTGATACTGAGCGGCTCTTCTGCAAGTTGTTCAGTTTCCTTGCTAATTCTCATACCCCTGTTGATCCACATTCGTAATGTATCATCCGGTGCTGGTACAATTGTCGAATTACTGGCCGACGTACCAAGTGGATTCAGTCTCACCCCACACCAAGAAACTAAGAACAGAAACTAATTTAATATCACGAGGCCGCTCTATCACAAAACAAAAACATTAATCGTATCTTTTTTTTCCTGTGGCGCTACAGCCCCAATTTGGGCCTAGGCCTACCTCCATGATACTCTCCGTTTCTCTTCGGTTTACTAGAGCTTACACATACGGTAGGACACCTTGGGCGAGGGATCAGCTCGTCGCAAGGCCACTACCTGTAGAGAAACACAGAAAAACGCACACAAACATCTATGCCCTGAGTGGGATTCGAACACACGATCCCGGCTTCCGAGCGAGCGAAGACAGTTCATGCCTTAGACCGCTCGGCTACCGTGACCGGCACTCGTTTCTTTATGTGGGCTAATTTCTTATTCATAAGATACGAGAATTGCGACACGGTATTCTAAGTGACTCAACAACATTTTCAAGGTTCTTCGGACATCGC
The DNA here is from genome assembly GCF_002891405.2 of Cryptotermes secundus. Lineage (NCBI taxonomy): Eukaryota > Metazoa > Arthropoda > Insecta > Blattodea > Kalotermitidae > Cryptotermes > Cryptotermes secundus. The sequence continues at coordinate 41,700 of NW_019724640.1, forward strand.
ATTCTGCTTTCTTTCCTTCCTATTTCTTCTTTTCCTTCTTTCTTTCTTTCTGCCTTCCATTGTTTATCTGTGTATTTATTTCTTCCTAAATCATACCTTTGTTCGGCCGCGCCATAGTTCAAGCGGTTAGTCCCTGGCTTCCCACTGCGTCGGCCCTGGTTCGATCACTTGTCGGGTCAAGTGGGATTTGTGGTGGACAAAATGGAGGTGAGGTAGGTTTTCTCCGACCATTTTCTGGGACTGGGACAATAGGCCAGATGTGGCAGCAGTACAAGGGACTTAGTCCCACCCCACTAGCAATAAAAGAAATATCTGAACCAAGCCCCAACAATTGGAGGAAAAAAGTTCAAAATCCAGGGAATGTTAGAGAAATCTTTGGAGTTCATTCAAATGGAGGAGGAAGACAAGACTGAATGGTGACCTTAATCAATTTGGTGATAAACTCCGGGGATGTTACAGCAATCGTTAGAAACTTGAGGACAGCCGTCGAGCTTCAAAAGCAACGTTACAACAAAACTCAACGGCAGTCAACCAATTCAGCTTGTGAAATGGAACTGTAGAAGTCTGAGAGACTAGGTCCTAGGATTCCAACAGAGGAGCCAAAACACAAACGTCGCAGTACTCTCAGAGGTCCAGCTTGACGAAGCGGAAGATTTTCTACCTGGGAGGGTTTGAGTAAATTTAAACGTCCAAACGATTACACAACGAAAGACCAAACAGCAAAAACCGCTGACTCACGATCGTTCATCCCAGTATTATAATTTATTATTATTATTATTATTATTATTATTATTATTATTATTATTATTATTATTATAAGAGGGAATGTGTTTCCCCATGCACCGCCACCAGTGGTCTACTGTACGTCCCACTGTGATATTCTACCAGTCTCTATACGCTACCGATACTGGTACGTCCCATCAGTCCCGACGCAGCCAGCGAGTTCGGCCTCTACTGTCTCAGCGGTATCTAGATGCTTCCCCCATCTACCAGAGGCGTTAGAGACTACTGTTGGGCGGGAAATGTTCAGAATTTTAGCTCAGTGGTCCCATTAGCACATGAGGTTCTTTTACGTGCCGTAAAGCTATGACACGGGACCCACGGCTTGTTTTCTGAATTTTTCCGACCTTAAAATTTCCACGAACTCCGCCGGGTTTGAACCCGCGTACCACGAGTCATGAGGAGGGAACGTTACCTCTATACTACGGAGTCCGCTTTCATCCCAGTACATGAGCAGCAAAATTCTCTCAGCGGTCACCTGATCGCTAAAATCGGTTGATTACTGTGCTAAGATTTTCCATACACGAACGAGATACATTGCTTCTCCTTCTTCGCATCTTCTTCCTCTTCCTCTGTCAGATGAATCCTCTTCCCTGTTCCTATTTTAGAATTATCTGAACACTCTTAATCTTACTTAGAGATGTTAGGACACTTTGGAGTGAGCATCAGCCCTCACAAAGCCGCTACGTACACGAGAAAGAAATACAGAGAAAATCGTTGATATACTTCAGTTCTTCTAGTGGGATTCGAATCCACGAGCTCAGTGTTCGGCCGGGTGAGGTCCATTTCCTACCACATATCTCACGATCACTGAGATCGGTTCTCGAAATTTTATATATGTTTTTATCTCTGGTGTGTGGAATTATCAGTGAAGATAATATTATCCTGCCATTTATTAGCTCTTTAAGTCTAAGCATCTGCAGCACAGGAAAATTTAAATTTAAATTTACAGGAAATATAAAAAGAAGCCTTATTTGATCGAACCCCGGAACGAAAGAATTAGGAACATATAAATAGATACATCGCCGGTCACGGTAGCCGATCGGTCTAAAGCATGCACAGTATTCGCTCGCTCGGAAGCCGGGATCATGGGTTCGAATCCCACTCAGGGCATGGATGTTTGTGTGAGTTTTTCTGGGTTTGTGTACAGGTAGAGGCCTTGCGACGAGCTGACCACCCGCCCAAGACGTCCTACCGAATGTGTAAGATCGAGAAAAACCGAAGTGAACGGAGTTCATGGAGGTAGGCCTAGACCCCTGGGGCTGTAGTGCCAAGGAAAAAAAATAGATACATCTGGGCTATCGTATAACAATTAGTATAATTAGTTTCGGGTAAAATTTATAGAGCATTCATCAAGGTTCACATATTTATTCACAGACTGAAGAATGTTACAAATGGCATTAGAATTGTCAATACAGAATTACGTAAAATAAATTGTAATTTAATTCCTGTGAAGTTCTTTATGGTGATATTAAATATACATAACAATGCAAGAAATTGGAAAATCAGTGCTCCATTCAGAGTGCAGGCTGTGTGAAGAAGTCTCCATATCAGTGATGTGTTGCAGTAGCGCACCAAACAAGCGCGATTGTGCCGTCTTCTGTTGTCACATCCGCGAAGTCGATTTAGGGAGCGACTGTGGTTGTGGATGTCGTGGTTGTCTAACGACCAAGTGACTTCACTCTGAGTCTATACTGTAAAAAAATTCAGAAAAAAAAATGACAAAATGATGATGATAATTCAATTCTTTGTTATTTATATGCCGAGTCAACAGCACAAGGCCAACTTCAGACACACCACAGAGAGGATACAGGTAACCACATTAAGAAAGACAATTTACCAACAAGAACTGGAGGAAAAAGTACATTAATACAGAAAAGTAAACAAACAAACAAAGATGCAGAGAGGTAAGATGAACCTAATAACTCAGAACTGCATATCATGGAATATTAGAATTGTGAACAAATTTTATTAACGATTTTAAGTTGATGAGTATAAATGTGATAGAGAGAGACGGTGCGATTGCAAATATGTTGCGATATTTACCCACCGCGTTGGCAGCAGAGGCGCACCGAGCAGAAGGACAGTGTTTATTAGAAGGACAAACACCAAGCAACGAGAAGTTCCTGTGATTGCTCGGAGGAATAAGAAGTCTAACAATTTCCAAAATGGAAGAGCAGGTTTCAAGGCCACAATAGACCTGAGCAAGAATAAAATGCATCAATGTGATGACTCCGTTTAGGTAAAGATTGTAGACTTAATTCCTCCAAGGCAATGGTGTAAGGATATGGGATATTAAGGTAAAGAAAGTAAAAATTGACGGAACAAAACTTCTGCTGGGTGCGCTCAAGCTTACTTGCATCAGTGGACGTGAATGTGTTCAAATCTACTGAGGCATGTTCCAACTTAGACTTGACTAAAGTTAAGTATAGTACATACCAACACTCCATGGAGGGAGATCTGTAGATTATAGAGCGAATGAGACATAATATCATAATGCATTTGGAAAAAAAACGTAAGCAACATGGCTCTGAAAATGAAACTTTGAATGAAAGAAAACATCTAGGTCCTAAATACTGCCGGTGCGCGTAACGGTAACATATCAAAGCTAACACAGAAATTTATTTTTCCTGGTAAATGACAAAACCCGCGGTTTAGCAATATTAATTCTCATGGAGTTAGAAGTGCACCAGTCACTGACGGAATTAAGTTCAGATTGGAGTAAGAAGCAATAATGTGAAGGGTTAATGACGCGGAATATTTTTGATATCATCGGAAAAATTTAAAAGTTTATAATATTCTATAGAGTTGCAGAAATCATTAATGAATATGTTGAAAAGAAAGGACCTCATAACAGCCTTGTGGCACGAACGACCTTACTTGAAAAGGCTGGGAGAGAGTGCCAGAAACGCGAACCCGAAATTGTCTGTTGGTTAAGTGACTGTGAAACCAGAGAACAGAAGTACCAGAGAATTCCAAGGAGGTTAATTTATGCACGATGATATTATGAGGGACGAGGTCATAAGCATTTGAAAGATTAAAATAGACATCATCTGCTTGACGATAAACGCGGACAACAGAAATCAAAGAAGCACGAAATGCCAGCAAAAGTGTAATTGTAGATTTAGTTCTGGTCAAGTTATGTTGATTGGAATTAAAATTAGCATAATGCAAAACATGATAATGAATAATGAATCAGACAACTTAGAGAAATTACTGGGAAGGGAATTGGATCTCCAGGTGCTCACAGACACATAATTGCATGTTTTAAATGGTGATATAAAAATCAGCTTTTTCTTACATCAGGGAAATGTTACGGGCTCAGGCAGAAGTTAAATATATGCTTAAGAATAGTAATAATAATACCCGAACAACTTTTATGATAAAACCAGGGACATCGAAAGTTCAATATATTTGGAAGGTTTTCCTCTCTTAATGGCATTGCAGACATCCTCACCGGAAATGGGGACAAGGAATAAAAATTCAGAAGATTGCGAGAGGGGAAGAAATTCCATAGATCAGCGGTTATTGTAAACAGACTGAAAGTGCTTAACGAAAGCATCAGAAAATGAATTAGGCTGGATTACTTTTGCTATAGCTGATTGGAATCATTTCTATGTTTCCTGAAATTACGAGTAAATATTTATTTCCAGAAATGTTGGGGCTGTCAACTTGAATTACTCTCAATTGAATTCTACTGTGTACGCCTGTCAGACATACGGTTTTATGAGTGTTCGGTAAAACGGTTATCTGTCGTTAGACTAATTGGGAGGATACTTTTTAAAACGACGGTGGAAATACGTAGTTTTTCTTAACGATGTAGTGCCATAAGTTAAGGGAGAACCAGGGAGGAAAATTTTACTTGCGGCTATAACCTCGAGGAATTGCCTGCACACTGGCAACTCCGACGGCAGCTTGGACAACCATACGTAAATAGAATATTCTAAAGTAACGTATAGTTACCTGCTGTGAAAATTCGATACCTGAATTCGCAATTGAAATTATTGTTAACATGGGATAGAAAGACAACAGTACTCAGATGAATGTGATGTGAATCGGGCGTGACCAATCCAGGGTCGGTAGGAACAGACATGAGATCCCGTCATATTTATAAAGATTAGGTCAAGCATGTTAATACTGTAAACAGCTCCAAGTAACAATATGACGGGGAGGTGCATATAGCATCCTCCTTGAGTTTAGAATAATAGATTCACGAAGAGAGTAATATTAACAATAATAATTGCCGATCGATCCCCCGTAAATAGAGACATGAAGTTGTCTCACAAATATGATTGGATATGTAAATTTCAATTGCGAGACACGTGCAACTGGGCCGAACAGAGAGAGAAGAGCGCAGTTAATAGCCCATCATTTCTAGGGCGTTCCACAATTACGGAGTAGGCAGGTTGATTCAACAAATTCCGAGGAGAATTAGGCAAAATTGTCCTTGAGTCACGATCCGTCGGAGGCTTCCTCGGATAGAAAAGGTGTAGGAAGTGTTTCTGCTGCTGCTAAATGCCAAAGAGGCCTTAAAATGTTAACTCACAAATGGGTCTGCCTCCACTCCTGAAACAGAAAAGAAAATTCTTGTTTCATTACACCAGCAACAGAACATATACACAAATATGAGTATTTAAAAACTTACATGTAAGCAGAGCTATAATACTCGGTTGTAGAAAACGGGAGCACATTCGAGCAGGCAGAACTCCAATAAAATTAGAAATATTTGTGTTGAGGTCGAATTGTATTCATATTAGTAGAAATTAACATATTTGTTCTTAAATATCTATTGAAATCAAATAAAATATTTATGAATATACGTAAAATTAACACAAAATCATACTTATTATATATGATCGGTGACACTGTTTCAAATCAGTAAATTTCAGACATTCAGGTTTCAATCTGTTACATTTAGCAAATGTCGAAATAACTAGCGTCAGTCAAAGAGTCACACGAACATTAGTCGTTAATATGAGAAAACACTGATAGAAATTTTGAGAAATTTTAAGGTAACATTTTTCGTGTCTAACATTTGAAACTCCATATAATTCTGAAGCGTTAGTTTACGCTTAATGCTTGTTAATCATACGGCCAATCTCACAAGCTAAAAAGCAGTCCCTTGTCGGCCGTCCGCGAGTACCTATTCAGTATATTCATAAATATTCTCCACGTCTGAAGACTGTATTCTCGACAACGCAGAGCACTGTGGTAACGAGAGCGCCACTTAATGTGGGTCCTGTGGGCTCTTGTACAATTCCCTCTGTATCGACAATACGTAGTATTTTCCTGGAAGGACTGAGGAATACCGCGAAACCTCAGATAGTCCGTTTGCCGCAGTGATTAGAACCTAGGATATCCTGAATCTATCTATCTATGTCTCTACAGCTCTTTGTCGGACTTTGATCTTTTTTTTTTTCAATTTCTTGATTTTACTCAGTCGGTAGCACTCCTTGAATGGGGGATGAGTACGTCGCGAGGCCGCAACTTGATGAAACAGGATAGCACAAACACAGAATAAATGCACACATACACCTATACCATGAGTGAGATTCGAACCCACGATCCAAGTTTTTAAGTGGGCGAAGACATTTCATGCCTTAAACCGCGCTACCATTGTGACCGGCGAAATCTCCTGACTATGTTTTTTTTATTGCTAGTGGGGTGGGACTAAGTCCCTTGTACTGCGGCCACTTATGGCCTATTGTACCAGCCCCAGATGACAGTGAGGGTGATTGTGGAGCAGTTGGTGGAATGAAGATTTGCAGGGGAAACCGAAGTACTCGGAGAAAACCTGCCCCAGCGCCACTTCGTCCAACACAAATCCCACTTGACCAGACCCCGGGATCGAACCCAGGCCGCCGCGGTGAGAAGCCAGCGACTAACCGCTTGAGCTATGGCGCGGCCACCTCCTGAATATAAGTCCAAACTTTCCTGCTAGACCAATCTCTTCGGCCCCTCTTAATGCAGTACTGAAAACGCCCAATTAGAGAACTGCGAAAGACATGATTTGGATCTGAGCTATATAAGTTGGTAGTATCCGAAGAGGATGCTACTGGTATATCATGGCGTCGAATGGGGGACTTTGGTAGTAGCGACGTTGAATATTCGGTTTCTGTTACTGCGATGTGAAATTTTATGTTCTTACAGACGTGACCGTGAGGGTTTCTGTCCTATTGAGTGCGAGGCCGTGTAGTTTCTTAGAGAGGTTCCAACGTTTTGGAGGAGCATTCTGCCACCTTTTTCAGGGTGGAAGAGAGGAAGGGAAGAGACTCATCTACCTTGAAGATAAAGGCAAGGCATTACTCTGTAATTTTGATACCTATCTACTAGCTTACACTGCGTCTCATTCTAGAAGGCTGTAATCCTCAACTAATCAGTGTTTCTAGCTTAACCTTAGGGGATGCCGTTCTCTGCGAACCCAGACCTTTTATATACACGTATGCCCAAACTTGTGTATTGTTATTTACTTTTGCCTCAATTAGTTTTTATTTATAGCTCTCGTAAATCATGCTCATCACTTTCAATTATATCAATCTGAACCTACCCACTTTTCTCCTGCGTTCTGGCGTGCTAAACCGATTTTCTTCAGCACTCTTGTTTCATCCATTTCAATTGAATTCTCACAGCCACCGCTCCCCTCTCCTCTTAACATTTGCTACGAAGTGAAGGGACATACTGTAGCCGTACCACTTACACTCCAACTTTATTTGTAATCAAGATTTCTTTTTAGAGTAATTAAGCATAGGATGTAGTCAGGAACATTCAAGGGTGACTTAGCCCGATTCTTGGTTTCAAGAATAAGGCCTGCTTCACTGCTACAAAGACCAGAAAGCACCCCGCAGAGTTTTCTTGGAAATTCAGTTCGAAAATTGACCGGCGTGATCCTTTGGTAAAGTTACACTTGACAGGTTTTGAACCCCGTAAGTCAAAATTGGGAAGGCCAGCAACTCACGCTACTGGTATAATTTTTCAAGCAGCTGTCAAAAACGACGTTAGGACTTTAAGGTCCAAAGTCCCAAATTAAAACTAGGTGACTGGAGCAGTGAGAATTATGGTAACTCCCCAAATTCGAATTGTTCCAATCAGCCGTAATGAGAGTAGTAACTTGGAGGCGGAGTTGAAGCTGTGAAGATTTCTTGCTTCAAAGCAGGGTCAGTCTGCAAAAGCAGTCTCTGAACAACTCTCCAGTTGTACAGCCGAAAAATTAGCGTCACTGGCAGTTGGTTTAAAAGTCAAAGTTAAAAAAGAATTATGTTTAAATGTGTTACGGGAACAATCTCTGAATAACTCTGTAAAATTTAATGTGAATCCTAATTTGTCTTAAATGTTTAAGTGAAATTGAAATTACTTCTCTGTGTTGTGCTAAAAGAAGCAGTCGCTAAATAACTAGCCAGGGATCTGGTGGCCAAAGGTTGAGGGATTTCAAGTTGGTTTAAGGGATTAAGGACAAGTGCTGTTACCTGTATATCAAGATCTGCTCATTAAACAGTGTGTGGTAGTGCCTAGCTATAAACACTCTTATCTTTCCCGCTGACGCGAGGCCCATATCCACCCTGAGACAGAATCTCATTGCTCTAGTGCGAATGCGGTACCCATCACCTATAGTTTCCGGTTCATCCCCCCTTTTTCCTGAAAAGTAAGCCTGTATAGTAAGCTTACTGGCGCCAAGCATTCCAAAATCCATACCCCGCAAACAATTATTAACAACAACAACAACAAAAAGGGAAGCAGAACTGGATAAGAAGGACGCAGCAGCAACCTGCAAACTCAGAGTACCAACAGGTGAGAAGGAACGGTTAGAGGAACAGCTGCAACCAGCAACCAAGGAGCCAGAAGGACGGTAAGAGAGTAGGTGCAGCTCAAAGTGTAAACAATCGGTTACAATACGTAAGACCCCCAGTAGAGTGGTTTTAAGGGAAAAGAGTTATTAACGTTGCTTTCAGATTTCCATTCGTGAAATTAACCCACGCGCTTCGAGATTGTGCGTTACTTGTTTGTACTCACCCATTGACAGCAGAATGGTTGCCACCACCACGAAGAAAAGCAAGACTCCACGTCCCATGTTTCTAGAAAAAGACTTATTCTGGTAGGTAAGTACGTGTATAGTCAGTAGTACTGGAGCCGTGTCTTATATAGGCAACATACAATGTATGTTACCCTTTATTTTTGTCACAGGCTTGATAATTTCGAACAATATTACTGATGCAAGATAACCGAAACCACATACCGTAGTTGAAACTTGCGAAAATATGTTCTTTTCCCACAATAGAATAGTTAACATCCGAATATCGGTTAGTCTTCAAGGTTTCGTGAAGGTTTTTCGGTTTTTAATGGACACGTGTGACTAAAAACGAAGAATTTAAAAGTATTATATGTAAATCTTTCTGAAAGCGTAAAAAAATGGAGCTCAATCTTCCTTTAAGTGCCAACATTCTAACCATTACAATGTTATCAGTTAAATTTTATAAGTTGTCTCAAAATTTGGTATGAATTGACATATTTTTATCCGAACAATTTTTCTATTAATTATTTATATGTGTTTTTTCACATGACGCCTGAAAGACGGAAGAGTCCATTGCCAGACAACGGTTCGGTAAGCACTTTCCCATGCAAAAGTTTAAACAGAGAAATATAGAATAACAGAGGAACAGTAAGACATGGTGACATATATTCGGTTCTCCTGGAAGTTAGTTCATCTCAGGAGGGTTCAGTCTTTCGGACTCGTATGAGAGTTCAATGGGTGAGCAGGGTTCCTTCGTTCGTCATTCGTCACAGTGGAACAGAAGGCACTCGTAGTCCGGTAAGAATGGAGCGAGTCTTAGGCAGTCATTGATTGTGAGCTGTTTAAATTTGTTTTAATTGTAACAGAAGTGCCAATATATCCAATCATCGAATCCAGGAACCGTTATTATTAGTCACGCAAAACCATCGTACATGACAATATTTATATTTACATTTATTGATATTATATAAAACACAGTTGACACAAAATATGGATTCATATTCTGTAAAAATTCAGCAGCTTAATAATAAACGACACCAGATGACGTAGAGACCGTTCTTCTGGGATGTGGTGGCGTGTAGATATTGCATTACCGAAGTTTAGGAAGGAGGTATCGCCTCCATCTTCAGGCAATACGTTCCCTCGAAACGTCGGATAACACGATATCTACACGGCGCCACCTCCCAGAAGACGGCTTTCTTCATAGTCCCCGCCGTGAAAACCTCAAAACGACACCAGATGATGATACAATAAATGTCGGAACATATCGTGCCTTATGGCTTCAACGTAAGCAAACATTTGTGTACCTCTTAAAGAAATATTGTGTTGACGGAAACAATAACTATTGTATTTATATTCCCCGCCTGCGTAGATATTGGACTATATCACAAAAGGAAACTGCGTGTAGTCACAGAAAGTGACCTACTCGTTACAGAAGGAGGAACGATTTAATCGACACTGGCACTTCTGGATATATGTTTTTTTTATTGTTGATCTAGTCGATATTAGCATGACAACAGTCAAAGTTGTTGTCCCATAACGACATACAATTTTAATTTTCTGAAGTTTTAATATATTTAAGTCTTAAATGTTGAATGTTCTATAGAGGAATAATTTACTTGACGTTTATATGGGTGTGCAACTTACTTTCTCACGTTCTTATAATTTGATCGTGTGTGCAAATATTATTTGTTTTGCCTTTTGTAGTGTATACTTTTAACTGACATTTCGAAGTGACCTTAATTTGTTTTTGCCCAGTTTTCAAAATATATGTCAGGAAACCTTGTCTTCCAAGCACATTCAACAGAATTGCCGCTTAAGAAATTTTACCAGAGGATAGATTTTTCACACAAAGCCTGTTATTCAGTAATTGTTTTTTTCTTTCGTTGACTCTACAGCGCCCTGGCTTCTGATGTTTCACTTTCATGATCATTTTATAGACCGTAGGACTCTTTGGATGAGTGATCAACTGGTCATAAGGCCTCTACCTAAATACACGACAACACAAACACAGAATAAACATATAAACATATGAAACATCTATGCATTGTATGGGATTCCAACCCACGATCCTGGCCTCCGAGCTAACGAAAATTGTACATGCCTTAGACTGCACGGCCACCGTGACCGGCCAGTAATTTTTTATCTGGGAAATTTTATGTGCTGGCTGAACAGTTCTTCGGATAACAGGCTCTTCGATGTAAATCATACATACACCATTGTATCACTATTGTATCAAATAATATTTATTGCCAAAAGGCTTATGTTTTCACTCCGCCAGAAGTTAAGGTTCTCATATCTGTGGGGTTACATTCCACTGTTTGCAAACTGTAAATTCCCACAAGGTGAATCAGCAAATATGCTTCATTTTTACCTATAATCAGTTTTGGTATCCGTCCATTTCTCTATCCATCTGTCTATCGATCCACCTCTCCATCTATTCATCAACCATCCAACTCTCTATCCACCTATCTATTTATCTATACATCCATCAATGTCTATCTATACATAAATGCCTCTAGAGCCTTTCTGTTGAAACTTGGCCGCTTATCAGTTCCTTCATCTTTTACACAGTCCGTAGGACCCCTCTGACGGGGGATCGGCCCGTCGCAAGGCCACTATCTGAATACACATGACAGCCCAAACACAGAGTAAACGCACAGACATCCATGACTCAAGTGGAATTCGAACCTACTATCCCAGTGTTCGAGCGAGCGAAGACAATTCATGCCCTAGGTCGCGCGGCCACTGTGATCGGCACCATTCGGAACTATGAACCTATATTCTACCTATGTCAGAATCATGTGATTTCTTTTTCGAAAATATAATTATATGCATAATTAGAAGAACGTATGGGGATTTGAAATTTCACGAGATCAGTCCGATTAAATTGGTCAGGAATCCGTTTCTTCAGTTTTAATGTGAGCATATTTCTTGATATGGAATATCCTACGCTTCTCTGGCTTCCAATTAATGTTAATGGGGGGCTAGTTCTTTGTACAAGAAACGGCAGTAACATGAAGCTGGGCATTCAAACGTAGAATAAGTTTTCAAGTGATGAAGACTCTACTTGCTCTTACGGAACCATAAATTTGATCACCCCGAACAGAGAAGACCGGCATTGAATCTTGTGTCACACCAGTTCACTTCTTGCAACAAATACGTATTTCTTATTATGAATTTTAATATTTTCCTGCTGTTTCCTATCGTGTGGTAACATAATTCTGTAACTGAAACTTTCCTTAGGATAGTCGATATGTTCACATCGTATTTACTGACGTTCCTTTTTTTTAATATTATCCTCTTATCTCTCACGTTCATGGGTACCACTCTTTACGCAAATGAAACCCAGTACCAGGTTATTTTATGAATGGTTTTGCCGATATTCGCAAATGTTTAGAATCATCTGTAATAAGGAACATTATCGAAGTTAGCAGTGTCACTGACTGTCCTTCACATAATTCCACGCAATAATTCAAGAAGTGCAAAGTCTAGAATTGACCAGAAACCAAGGAAGCATCCCACGCAGCTCAATCCACCTCCCAGAAGACAATGCAGAGAATTTCATACTGCAATGGAATATCCCTAATTAAATTTAAAATGTTTAAATTCGCTTAGTGTGGGGTGGAGTCCAACTGGATTTACTCGGCACGGCGGCCACTGATTGGCCTATTGTAGCCTGCCCCGGGTGATTATGATGATGGAGCATTTGGTGGAATGAAGATTGGTAGGGGAACCGAAGTACTGAGAGAAAACCCGCCCCAGCGCCACTTTGTCCACCACAAATCCCACTTGACCAGACCAGGGATCGAACCCGGGCCGCCGCGGTGGGAAGCCAGCGACTAACCCCTTGAGCTATTGCGCGGCCCATAGGATTATTTAAGTTGAGGGTCTCTCAACAGTGACTCATTGTAAAAGATAAAATTATTCTTGTGCTGGATTATCTAAGAACCACGCCATGAAATTGCTTGTGGAAGCGGAGGTATAGCTCCACCATTCTTGACTTCGGCACTAGAACGAGAAGAGTGACCAGCTTCGTTCTTCAGCCGTTTTACCCCCGGGCAAAGAGCCCCCTACATCAATTGGATTCGAGGTTTAGTGGGCCCCAGAATCGGTCTGGACACTGTGGAGCAGAGAAAAATCTCTTTCCCTTGCCTGGAATCGAAAAACTTTCTTCCCGTATGTACGAAACTATTTCAGCCTACCTTAAATTTGTAACATATCTAAATATATACTTGCAAACACTGTAGACTCCACAAAGAATAATATTTCATGTGGTCTGCTCTGTAACAATCAGAATCACATCTTAAATTTTGGCGAATTTTTCTCATATTTGAAAATAGCTTGTATATTGTGACACTAGTCACTAATACGTTTTTTTTCACATATTTATTATACATAATCTGAAGAATCTACAACAAATGTGTATGTTCAACAAGTACTGGCTCCTGAACGAGTTTTCCCAGTGGCGTGACTCATATTTTTTCACTTACGTATCATTTTAATTCTTGTATTGGGGTCTTACTCAGGTCTGTTTGGTAGAATTAGGACGGTATCTTCCCATTGTATTTGTAGTTTCGTTATTATCTAATCCATGTGACAATACTATCAGTCTTCATATGCTGGAGCTATGCCTAACGAGCTTCCCGCTGACATAAAATATGTACTTATCTGAGCATTAAAAAAAACAGCTCACTTAATATCTTCATAGTGATAAAGGGCGCTCATATGAAAATGCCTTAGCACCTTATCATAGGTCACATGATATATTTTCCAATACCGTACACGACTATCTAACATACTGCCTTCTACTCTTATGCAATTAATGAAGTCAGCGTCACGAAATTATAAATGTACTAACTCCTTTTATGGACACGCTGTAATATAAAACAACTTGAGAATATGTATAAATTATCCACTTCCTTCTTTTTCAATTCTCCCTCCATTTCGGTTCCTTAAATCAAACGCTCTCGTCTTGTTCCCCTCTTGGATCTTCTAAAATACCAAGGTCCCCTTGTTTCTCACCTTTTATTATCCTAAGGGGGTTGACAAAAATTATTTTTAATTTATTAACCAAATTAATGAACAACGTTTCCAATGAATGCATTACTTTTGAATTACAAAATAAAGACCAATTGGTGAAAAAGCAAATTTAATCATCGGGACGGGAATGATGACCAGCTCTCTCTCTCTCTCTCTCTCTGTCTATGGTTCAACAGTCCTTTGGACCTTGGCCGCTTTTTCAGGTTCTTAATCCTATACACAGCCGGTGGGACTCCTTGGACGAGGGATCAGCCCGTCGCAAGGCCGCTACCTACACACAGAACAACACAAACACAGAATAAACGCACACAGATATTCATGTCTTGATTGGGAATTGGACCCACTATCCCTGCTTTCAAGCGACCGAAGACAGTTCATGCCTTAGACCGCGCGGCCACTGTGAGCTTCAATGATGGTGATAATCTTCTAAAATTATGATAACATAATTAACTAGGTGTTCCGGTTTGTTTGCTCACAATCCAATCATAATATCCAATACTTAAAAAATCTCCGTAGCTTTAGTCCGCAAGCGAACTATACCGACCGAGCTACAGCCGCTTGTCGGTGAAGTTAGTGCCTACTTTAGCGGATAGAGAGTGTCGCGTGGTCAGTGCAACAAATCCCCACGGCCATTAATTTCGGTTTTATAGACAGACTCTTATAATTTTCCATTCAAATAGCTCCTCAGTTATCATGACGAAGCTAAGTGGTCCCCGTTCCAGACCCAGTAATTCTTAGAATATCTGGTAGCCCCGGCAATCGAGCCCGAGATCTCTGGATGTGTAGCCAGGAACTCTGATCATTAGACCACAGAGGCGGTCATCCAATACTGAAACAATATAAAATTCGAGACAGTAATGGTAGATCTGCAGCCGACAGAATTATTACTACCTGCAACCAGTGCGTGCTGCGCTCTATCTGCATATTCTGTTACCACAACCCTCATGCAGCATCATCACAATTTTATTGTGTACACAGGAAAAGGAAAGGTAAAGTTGTCCCTGTCCTTAATTAATTGAACACCTCACAGTTAAGACGTATGGGGAAGCGGAGGTATAGGTCCACCATTCTAGACCTCGGCACTAGATGGAGATTAGTGGTCAGATTCACGCCCCTGCCGCTTTAGCCCCTGGGAAAGAGTACACGGTTGTCATTGGATAGGATACTGGGTGAGCCCCAGGGTCGGTCTGGACCATCTGGACGATGTGGAGTAGAGAAAAATCCGTTGCGCCTACCGGGAATCGAACCTCTGTCGTCCAGCTACACCGACTGAGCTACCCCACCTCAATGCAGAGAGGTGTGTGGGGGAAACCAGATTAATTTATAATTATTAGGCTGTATGTGCTATTGGTAATGTTGTGGCACTGCTTTAATTTCATTTGTCGGAATACAGTGAACCACTTCTGGTGATTTTGGTGTACAGGGTCTTCCATCAAAAGTTAATTGCTAAATTACTCAACAAATTTTCCGTTTTTACGGAACCCGAAGGTTCTTTAACTACTACTGTAGGAGTATAATTTGTTTTCTTTACAAACTATATACACATATAAGCTAAGATAGAGAACAAACAGAAAAATGGAAAATTTACACAATTATAGGTTATACCCTTCACCTAATAATGTTAGGATGAGCCAATCAAGGAAGCTGAAATGAGTGGAATTTATGGTGTGCATGCCAGGGATAAGAATTGCGTGCTCAGCTTATAGGTGGAAAACCTCAAGCGAAGGGATATTTAGAATATTAAAGCATACGAGTAGTTGGATGAATGCTGTTATTATATTTCTGCTCTATTTATAGAAGCTGTCGGTAACTTGGACTACCTCTGTGGTCTAGTGCTCAGAGTTCTTGGCTACAGATCCAGAGGTCCCGGGTTCGATTCCTGGCTCTACCAGAATTTCTGAGAAGTAGTTGGTCTGGAACGGGGTCCACTCAGCATCACGAGGATAATTTAGGAGCCACTTGAATGGAAGAGTCGCGGCTCCGGTCTAGAAAACCGAGATTAACGGTCGTAAGGATCCGTTACAGTGACCACAAGACCTTTATCCGCAAAAGTAGGCACTAACTTCGCCGACAAGCGGCGGTCGCTAGGTCGGTATAGTTCGTTTGCGGACTACAAGTCACGGATTTCTTTTGTTTATTTTTGTCAGTAAATTGGACTACATGATGTCGGATATTTGGATAAGACCGAATAATGAATTGGAAAGGATGTGAAAAGAAGTGGCAGTAAGTTTATTTGAAAGTACTGTACCAGCACATGTTTGCAGGAAGAAAATTATGTCAGCGTAGGTGGCTTCTTGGCTTATATTCGAATCGGCCACATAAGATGAGACGAATATACAAGTATACAGGATTGGGAATTTAAGAAAAAATCAGTATCAATATACGTAATGCATAACTGGATGATTTATTATTACATAACTGACAGTGTATTCTCCTTTATTAAGTAATACGTACTACATATTTTCGAAATGTATATCTCTGTAGTTGTTGAAACGGGGTTTCGCCTCTTCTCAGGTCAATGTTTCTCAGCGTAGGTGAAGAGCTTCAGGTGGTGATGGCATAACGCGAAACTCATTTCGGTCCAATTACCGTCCTCATGGAGAAACTGAAACAGTAGGGGGGAGAGAAGTGGCCGTAGGAGCAGTAATTGCGACGGTTGCGACTGTCGAAGACCCTGGTTCAGCGGATGTTGAAGTCACTGTTGCCCTAGTTGAGCCGCAAAGGCGTTGTCCTGGGCCATCATGATGTCCCCGTGACTGGAAAGGGTAACGTGGTCCGTAGGCGGGATTTCTCCACCACTATTAAAAAAAAAAAAAAAGAGATTACAACGAAATTCAGGCATAATTTTCCAGTAATTCGTTTTGGATGGTATCGGGGCTCCAGATGCGTATGGAATTACACAGCCACCTTCCGGTTAATGGGGATCAGGGGAGGGTTCATTTTAGGTGATTCTTTATAAAGCAGAAAGAGCGGGTTATGTTGATGCCATGTCTTTCCCTCTGCATGTGACCTGCTTTAAGCAGGTAAACCGTTGAACATATATTTATATTTAATTACTATAAGGGAGATTTTAACTTATAGTTGTAAGGAAATTCACTAACTAAAGGTAGAGTCTGTGTATCCTTCAGCGTTTTTAATCCTTTCCCTTTTAGACATTTCCTGACCCGAGTCAGTATCTGTTTTCAACGCATACAATTTATCGTAGAATTATGCAGTTATGCGTTTCTATTTATATCGAAATCTATTAACATGATCTGATCTTTGTGTGGAACAATATGAATATAACTGGGTATCAGTACCTTCCTTTTAGTATGGGTCGAAAACTTAGAAGCTGAAAAAATATCAGGAAAAACTCTCAGAAATGGTTGCATGATTATTCGCTTTAGCTTAATTTTTTTGGAATAGGCTACAGAGACTGGCTTTCAAGTATGTTACTTAGACACTACAATTATAATAATAATAATAATATAGGGTGAAGGTACTTGCTACTGCAACCCTAAATATGAGTACTTAGCATCTTTCGAATGACACAAGTATCAAGTAAGTAAAGTAAAGTTATCCCTGTACCAGGCCGTGAAGGCCCATAGGGTTCTGAGACGCTGAGGGTCCCACATTATCTAGACAATCGGCTCAAAGATGGCGGTAAGGTTGACAGCCTTACGAGCCGGCCGCGCTTTGCTCCCCAGGAAAATTATTTAATTAATTCCTGGTACTCATTTCTGTTAGAGGCTGAATCAACTCCAGGGCCATAGTGCGGCTGGAAGAACCTCATCGGGATTTGAACCCGCGACCTTCCGGCTTGTAGTATAGCCCCTCAACCAACTACGCTACCCCGTGCCCCGGAAGTATCAAGTACTTTGATAAAAATCTGTCCCAGTGTTACTTTTTCCACGAAAAGTCCCATGTGGATTGTCCTGGGATTGAACCAGCGCCTTTGGGGTGTAACAATGAAGAGCAGTCTAAATAATATAGAATTAGATTTTAATGATCGGGAGCAAGGCAATGATATTCAAGCATGAAACGAGGCACTAAAAGATGATCAGGGACGTTCAATATGAGGCCTGCGGTTCGAAGCGAAGTTTCAGTTCAGAGGGCCCCGGAGTTTCAGAAATGTGTGCACAAACGTGAGTGTTCGCGTGATTTACACATCCGTTACTGTACGTAATACAGCGTAGTGGCACTGTGACCGAAGCTTCCTGCAGTTCGTTTCACCACGTTTGTCTGCATCTAAGTGCGTTAAGGTAAACCATCCACTTACGTAATGAGGCTTCGGAGCCGGAGATGCATTCGAACCTGCAAGTAAAGAAAACAAACAGGTAAACAAACGTTCGTGTGATTAATTATTGGGTTCTTAAAGGACTCCGTTCCAACTGCGCAGATTATTTAAATTCAAGTGGGAAGGGAAATTTATCGTGAAGGGCGAGGATCTAAGAATTAAAAGGAGAAAGACTTGCATATACTGTATGTACTATACCAGTTTGCAGAGTTCGAAGAAAAGCACAAAGAATTTCAGAAAATTTAGTAACTAGCCGAAATGAAAATTATGTGTCTCTCGAATATTAGCGATTTCTTCCGTTCAGATTTTCGGACTAAATTTTTGTATGTACTTCTGACCTCTGTCGTATGTACTGCACGTCTCAAACATACCACCCTTCTTGATTTGATTACCCTAATAGTATTTGGTGAGAAATACAAATTGGGAAACTCCTCATTGCGGAATTTTCTCTAGCTTCCTGTGTCTCACATCCAAGTATTCTCTTCAGCAATTGTATATTGTCTTCATGAGAAACTAGCGTAAATCTGCTTCACGAACACGGACCGCACAAAACACTGTTTCTCTGTTGCTGTGCAATTGTTGCGTTTGTGTCTGTTGGGATGCCCACGTGATCGATACTCAGTCATTGCATAGCAACGGCCGTTCTTTGCAAAGCCATTACTTAGCAACGGTTGTTGCATAGTTGCTTATTTCGCGGTCGTCGCCTAGCAACGGATCTACATGCCACAATAGTAATGTGCTTTTTATACAGTGAGGGTCGAGATTGTGTCATTCGTACCATTCGGACAGCTAAAGGAAATGTTGTAAATCTAGGCTAGGAGACCGGCCATACTGACAATGGTTTCCGTGATTCTTCTCAGGCCATCCGTACAAATAACATGGTATGCCTGAAATTAGGTAACTGCTGCTTCCTTCCACATCCTTTAAAATTAGCTATCACAAATCATTACATTAGTCGATGCTATGTACGAGTTTACTGAGTCAAGGAATTTATAAATTAAAAAAAAAAATAAAGACATATATGTGTGCTTTAAGCTAGAATTTAACCAAGACTTTCTGAAAGTGAAACATGAATGACCATCATTACAAATTGTGGATATACTTCTGTTACATGCATAAAATTGATTAGCTTGACTTCACGTTCTGTTCACAACTGTCACATTAAGCAAGAAGACACAGTATTAACTTCATAAAACGCCACTTTCGATTAACTTCCTCTGATAACCGTTACGAACAGTTAAACTTTCAATGTCAAAAGTGATGGTTATACTGATTATGACTGGGTTTCTAAATCCTCGTCAATGAAATCGGTGAGCTATATACAGATAAGGTTGGTTTTAATCCATTAGAGGCTGCATGAAATTCGGCCTGGTCGCGGTATCATTATAAACACGGATATGACTTAAATACTCATCAAAACTTCATTAAAATTATTATTCCTACCTGTGGAAATGAAAAGCAGTATAGCTACTACCAGCAGAAGAAACAAACCCTTTGTATTCATTTTGCTGCAGTCGTGTTTCTCCAACTTGTGTCTTCATTTTGCAACTTCGAATATTATATACTTACATACATACCTGACGTCATAATGCTGTATGTGCAATTTTCAGCTAAAAATCCCCTTTCAGTCCTAAACTACTTTGAAGGAAAAGTTTCCGCCAAACATTACTTTGACGTTAGTTAATTACCTTGTCAATATCTCACCCAAGTGGGGGGTAAATAGCTGAACACAGTGCGGCTTTGAGCCCTATTTTAAAACAATGTCATTTAAAATTAAATTTTTCCCTTCATGAGAATAGATTTTAGTTTATATTCCTCGTTTTTTATTATCATGTCTGTCTGTGTAAGCCGTGTACTTATGTACCCGTGTGGAGGCGGGGTCGAATATCTCCACCATGACCCTACGAGTCGTAGGAGGCGACGGGAAGTCTCAAATCTGAGACAGTAAAATATGGTCGCAAGTCCCAAGGGACTCGGACCCGAGAAAGACCGCGCTGGTAAGGACCAGCAGCATATATAAAAGACAGACCCGTCCTCTCGTCAGAGAGGGCGCCCC
>NW_019724640.1:61885-81404 GCF_002891405.2 Cryptotermes secundus
AAAAAAAAAAAACAAGACCGTAACTGTCAAACAGTGATAAATATTGGGTCATGAGTCTACAGACTGACTGATCGTCAATCGCAATGTGACTTTGACTTTGATTTGTTCTGTTGAATACAGTAGAACAATTTGGAGGAGGCATAAATTTTATTCCGAATGTTAGCGGTGCCAAATGAATCACAAGGGCCAAACGTATGAAATTTCGCATATAGATATACCGTGAACATGGTTACAAATTTTGTACGAAGCAGCTCTGCACTGTCAGTCACTGTCCGGATGCAGGTATGTACATAAAATGTAAGTAGAGACTCCCGGTAGATGGGTACAAGTGGGTACCAGTGCACAAACCTAAAGTTGTGGTTGGGTCTGTAACAGTGGCCTGATAAGACAGCAATAATTGTAAACAGTCACCGCATACTAAAACAGTAATTGTAAACAGTGGCAGAAACTAGAACAGAAATAGTGAACAGTGGCGTGATACTAGCACCGAAAATGTCAGTAGTTGCCAGGACTAACTGGGTAACTGTAAACAAGAAGTTCTGGGAAGAACCAAACACCTACAATCCTCTCATATGATAGGGGCTGCATACAGACCGGCGCATCCAACAATTCTTCTACTGTTACGTGTATTCGTTGCGCGGGCACGTGTTTACCGAGTCGCTGCCTAGCAACGATAAGGGACAGGAATACAGACTGACAGACTAGTGGCGGGGGGATTTGATTGGCTCAGGCATTCAAGTTAATGGGATACACAGACAGCAAGGTGATTTCATATGCCAACTTACAGTTTTTTTCCCCCAAAATATGGAAAGCAGTCTAACAAGATATAGCTCATGCTCATATGGTAACCCACATTTTCCTGGTGGTTGACAACATTTGATTCTTTTATCTGTGATTTTTTTCTCCGTCATTTTGTGGAGACAGATTCTTCTAATCATTAAACTTCTCCCAAACTGAAATACAGTATTCAAACACCACAAATTCAAAAATAAACGTCGGAAATAAAACAATTGTGTAGGCCAAAATTCTAGTCTCTAAAGCCCAAAAGTTATCATTAATATCCAAGGCCTCGTAGACCGTACGTTATGCATGGGAATTCCGTCCATTAGGCCCAGATATCTACAAACTGTCAGTCACTACCAAACACATTTCCATAAATTTCACATTTGGACACTGGTGTTATTACCATATGCATGATAAGTGTTCCTGGAAGGTTAAGATGTGATTCTACAACGCCATTATCAGCTTGGATATCTCACAAACAAAAAACAAGTTATAAGAAGAACATATGACATCATCCTTCCATAAAATTCTAGCACGTTAAGTAACGATTCATACAATTTAGTACTCCATTTAGCCTGAATGTTCAACTTACATTAGCAAAGATGCCGGTCGCACAACAGCCATGAATGTAAGTGTTAAAGCATAAGAAGCGTTTCACGTACACTTTTTATGAACATTTAAGCTATATTCCCACAGAAATTTTACATGCTTATCTCCAGTGGTTCGTTAGTTACTTCTGCCATAACGAAAGGTAAATTCATTCCACGGCCGACATATTATTTTAATATAATTAATCATTAGCATCGACAACATTTTATACCAGGAGAATGAGAAATGTCTAGGAATTCATTTGGATGTTTGTGCTCCAAAATGCAATAGACCTTTCCATTCTCCGCCAAAGAAATTTTATATTAGTAAATTTATGTTGTTTTTCATGAAACACTTCTATAGGCCGTAGCATTCATATCCTTCTTTATAATATCAGCCTTTATTTTTCCCTTGGCACTACAGCCCCAGTGGGCCTAGGCCTGCCTCCATGAACTTCTCCGTTCACTTCGGTTTTTCTAGATCTTACACATTCGGTAGGACTCCTTGGGCGGGTGATTAGCTCGTCGCAAGACCTCTACCTTTACACAAACACAGAAAAACGCACACACACAAACTAAACATCCATGCCCTGAGTGGGATTCGAACCCACGATCCCGATTTCCAAGCGAGCGAAGACAGTACATCCTTTATTACGTGTTATTACACGTAGTTACATAATCTGATTTACGAATAGTGCAAGCGCACTAAAAGGCATTACAAGTACTGCGTGGTCAATTAGAGGTTTATTTCAATATGTCTTTCAGTCCGTTTGTACTCTCATTATATTGTAGCGCGTAGACACGTTACTATGTAACGATCGCAAACAAGCAGGTTCCCACGGCAACAAATCAACACTCTACAAAAGAGAAACTGTTAGAAGCGGTGTTTTCTGTGGTCCGCGCCGCGACCGTTGCTACACTCGAATCTGAGAGAGTAAAATGTGGTCATGAGTCCTGTGGGACTTGGACCTGAGAATGCCTGTGCTGGGAAGAACCAGCAGGAGTTGTAAATGACAGACACATCCTGTCATCATAGAGGATGCTACATAAGGACTCCAACCGCAATACTGCAGTTGGAAAATAAAATTACTGGTCATGGGTCTGAAGGGGCTTGTCACCAAGATGGAGGTAAACAGCCAGTAGTGAAGTAATTCTGACTCTGAAAGTCAAGCTGTAAAGAGAAGAATTTATGTGTGATATTTGGAGTGTGCAATTCAGTGAGACTGTTATAGTTCCTGTGTTAAAATTCGTTGTGGAGACTAATAGATTGAGGACACTAGTCTTCACGTGTCAGTGATCCGTAAAATGTTGAACGAGTCGTGAGTGTAGAAGTGGTCAATAAGTTGAGTTACCAATCTGAAGCTTGTCTATAGTCTTTTAGATTGAGTGAAACCATATATTAAGTATATTAAGCATGTCTTCACAACTTTGTTGACTCCTTCTTTGATATTTTCAACATTACTGATTGGGCTACCATATGCACTTCTTACATGATGAAGCAGTTCTACCATTTATTGTAAAAGTAAAAAAAAATCTGAAGTTGTCCCTGTGCTTAATTAATTAAGCACTATGGCATGAAGATATACGGGAAAATATAGCTCCATCATTCTTAACTATGGCACTAAATGAAGGTAAGCCATTTATTGTACAAGTCTAAAATTTTATATCACTCTTACTCATTGTGCTGAGCCCTTCTTGAGAAGCCACCAATTGTGCAGCTAACTCAAGAACTTCCCAGCATTTTATGGAACCCGAAGGTTCATTACCGTATTCAAGAGAACCCTCCACTGGTCCCTATCCTGAGACAGATCAATCCAATCCATCCCATCCCATCTTATCTCTCGAAGATCCATTTTACAATCATCCACCCACAAAAAAATGGCATGCCCAACAAAAAGTGAAACGTGCTTCAACAGAGTACGCAAATTGTCCTGGGTCTGCTGCAGCATGCAAGTTACATTCTACAAGACAATTTTAAATTTGGAGATGAAATCACATACAGACAGTAGGCAAGGACAAACTTCTCAACATCAACAACTGTTGTAGGCATAGGTGAAGAATTTATTTGTGATTTGGCTGACAAGATTTGGGTCACTTTTCATACTCGTGGATTTGTAGCTCAACAGCAGGCTTAAATTCTCAGATGATTCAGAAATCATTTAAATGAACACGAATTTGGTGCATTAGTTTATTTTGCAGAAATTTATCTTCCACTTTCCAAGATGCAGTAGAACATCATTACTGGACCAGTAACACTACATCCTACTGTAATATACTTGTACCATGTCCATCAACCCATTAAATCACGGCCATGTCCTTGTCTATATTTAGTGACTACATGGAACACATAACAAGCCTGTTTCGTGCTTTTCAGAAGGTTGTGGCTCAGTGTATAAAGACATTGGCCAGCAAAATGAAAAATATCCTGTACTTCAGTGACAGAGCAACATCATAAGAACAGAAGTTATTAAGTGATAAGAACTACTTTGGAATTTACACAGAGTAGCATTCTTTGCCACCATATCCTTGTAATGTTGTAGAGTGCACAACAAAATGGCAAACATCCACAAAATGCTTCAATGTTTGTATGATAAACAAATACTGACACTCAAAAACTTATATAAACTTTCATAAGAAAGCATTCATGGAGTAAAATATTTATATGTTAGTAAAGTAGGTATCACAAAAACTGAAAAAGATCTAAAGCAATGTTTCAGTAAATGTACACAAATTCCAGACACTAGGGAAAATAACCACTACATACCATTAAATTCCAATGTAATGAGAATCTCTCAATTTTCTGCTTCAAGTATATTCCTTTGCTCATTTCTTAGGGAACTATGGAGGACCTACTCATACTGCATAAAATAACATCATCTTGTCAGTGTTGCCTGCCTGAATGCTCATCATCATCCCTCCACCATCAACAAGGACAGGACATCAATACATACTCCATGATGGGATACAGTAGAGTATAGCTTTAACTGTGAAAAAGTAAGAAATAGATGGTCACTACGCAAGCACATTTACTTGATAGTGCAAATTAAAGCTATGCTTGTGGGTCTAAAACAGTGATAATGTGAAACTACTGTAGTCTATTATAACTGAGTCCTGACTGGCTGACAGTGGGGTGTGGAGAAGCTGCCATTTATACTTTACACAGGTTAAACAGTGACCACTGTCTCATCAAATTTTCACTTGGTTTTCTCTGCGCAACAGATTTCATGTAACTGATATTTTCATGAATAATTTGATCAAATACACCTTTATGCACTTTAAAAAACTGAAAGTTATAAAAAAGTTTTATAAGTCACTTGGCAGCATATTGTGTGAATTCATATGATTTAAGTTTCATCCAGACATCTGTATTACTTTTGGATCTATAGTGTTTTGTTATGATTTAATGTTCCTCTGACTGACTTGAAAGCAACTATCATTACACACAATTTAGCATTCCTCATCTTCAGATGTACAAGAAAATACTTTGTACTTCTACATAAGTTACATAAACCTATGGTTATACCAATTTTCAGCTAATTAAAAAATAGGTTGCCACACAGACTTTTGGCAAAATAAGTTGATGTGTTACATAGCATTTGTTTTGAAAAGGGAATATTTAATTTTTCTGTATTCTACTGCATATGATGCTGCTAAGCTTTAGCACATTTCATAATCCCTACATGCTAGAAGCCTATGTTAAATAACAAACATAATTTGCATTAACTGGTACTTTGGTGCGGGCAAGCAAGGAAACCTCCTGAGTACTAATCCCATCCATGGAGCTGAATCATTCTTGATAAGCCAGAACAGCTGTACATCTACGCAAGGAAATTCTCAGGATTTTAGAGAAGCTGGAGTTCATTACTGTGTTCAAAAGAACCCACCACTGGTCTCTATCCCATGCAAGATTAATCCAATCCACATTCCCTCATTCTCTTTCTCTAAAATCCGTTTTGATATTAACCTCCCACCTAAGTCTAGGTCTTCCTAGTGGTCTCTTATGTTCAGATTTTCATACCCAAACCCTGCAAGCACTCTTGTTTTCTCCCAAGCATGTTACATGCTAGGAGCATCTCCCTCAACAAATTTTAGCATACTACTTTTCACGGTTAGGAGTTGTGATCCCACTCCCCAACATATCCGCACTAGCGGCTATCTGCAACCGTTTATTCAACACAGACACAGCTATCATCAGCACCTGGAGGCACCTCACCCATCCAAAGGCTCAGGTTACACCATGCCATGATAGGGGGCTCACTGGTGTTAATATGTTACTGTTGATTAGTTAAAATACTGTAAAATATCTTTTGGCATGTGAAAATTACCTTCGCTTGTACTGAGTGATTAAGGTTAATTTCAAGACAGGATACATACTTGTAACTCAAATATCTGGGCAAGTTTCAATGAAGTTTACAATATTCTTTGGGAAAGAGGTCCTCTCCACTTGAAATAACCGTCCTTTTGCAGCATGAACCGGTCTCTGTGGAAGAAGACTACAGCAGTGACACAGAATTAAATTTACCCTGTGGGAGTTCTTAATTCTAACCTTTTTATTACTACATTTAAAGGTTCCCTCAGGTACTTCGATGTTCAGAATTGTTATTTGTGCTTGCCTCATCTTTGTTACCTGAGAAATAAATGTAATAATTACATTCACTTTCACTGCAGGTAACATTTAAACGTATTTTCTCAAGGGTTTCAAAAATATCTTCCCTTAAACTCCCACGAAAATATAACTCGCGGGCAACATACGTACAAACGCATTCAATTGTCATTGTACAACGGCGAACATGAGCAGTTGTCTCTGCCACCTATGTTCAACCGAGAGCAACAGGATCGAATTGCATGATCTCGAACGGTCTGGACCAATCACAATCGTATCGTATCACATTGTAACATATCGTATTTGTCTGAATCAATGACAATCAATGACAGAGCCGCTAAGAAACATATTGAATCGTATCGATTGTGTTTGTCTGCACTAATCACAGAGCCCGACAGAAACCTATTTGACTTAATGTCCCGTTGGTGGCCTTGATCCAGTATGGACGCTTATCGTGTCGACGTGGACAAAGTAGGAACTAACATAGTTCAAATTATTCGTGAGAGATGGTAGAAGCGTATTGAATTTAGAGAAGCGTATATGTAGTAAACAATGCAGTGAGAAGTTTGTGTGGGAATCTGTTTTCCCAAGTAAATCGGAATGATCTGGATGATCTGGATTAAATACACTTGATCACAGTTGAGTAGAGTTTAACGGAGGTTACTTAGTACCACGAGTATCATTGAAATTTAAGCTTCTTCATTCTTGCTACATGCATCTTAACTTTTATAAAAAGAGCATGGTATGTCCAACAAATGTGATGACCATCGTATCCTGTTAGTGTTTGCCAATTCTGAAGTGTTCTAGCGCCAGCAAAAACAGGCTGCATGATGCTAGTCTTATTTACATTTGCAAGACGTGAGGTCCTAACGTCGGTGACTACGAAGGTAGTATTCTTCATTCATGTTTCATTATGGTTTATTTAACTATGCTTTCAGTAACTTAGTGTAAGTTACATTGCTTCGATTGCCGATTGCTAGGATTATTGGCGCTTAATGAGTTAGAATGTGGAAGGTTGCTGTCCTAGCGTAATCTGTCGTACTATCCTGATACTTGCCTGGAGGGACTGAGGAAACCCAAGAAAAAAACAGTCGGGATATGTAGGATTTGAGGTTCTAACGGCCGCGGTTATGACGACTTGTCATCTAGGATATAATGCCGTCTAGTCCGTTAATAGTCAGCCGACTTTTCGGAGGAGCATATATTCTCCATCTTCAGGTTGACGCAGGTAGCATGCAGAGCGGGATGGCCAGGGTAGATGGTGTCTGGACCGAGATTTCAACCCAGGATCTCTCACTACGAAACAGGCAAGACAGTAATTCGGCCTCGATGTTCGGTGCCAGTCAGTTATCTGATCTGTATTTTGTTTTCGACTACAGTCCTTTCCGTTGGGTGTGCTGGGTGTATTACAATTGCGGTTGGGTGATGTTTCTGGGATATCTGTCTCTACGAATTACGCTTTGCACGTTCGAGTTTAACGAATTGGCACTGTCACACTAGACAACAGAAGAACAGTGAATGGAGTAACAAAAATAATGTTTCTAGTATCCCACACGGGAAGACGTAATGTTATCCTGTGACCTAAATGCTCAAATTTCACGCCCGTCCCTTCTTCTATTGAATTCTTTTCTGAGTCATAATCTGTTCCACAGTATATCCGAATTTAGAGTGTGAAAAATAGTGTCAAAACTTAGCAGTTGTAATTCAGTTACGCAGGGGAAGTTCAGCAGTTGGTAACAGAGTCCCTGTATTGCTCTAAGCCAGCTGACTTCCACTTTAGTGCAAACACTCTGGTGCTGTTTATCTTAAATATCTTTGAGAGCATGTTATGTCTTAGGTCGCTCCACAGCTCAGGCAATTAGTCGCCGGTTTCACACCGCGACTGCCCGGGTTCGAACCCGGTTCAGGTCATGTGGGATTTGTACGTCTGTCTGCATGTTTCAGCTCGAAAATTAAAAAAGCTGTTTTGATTACATTTTGTACTGGGGATTTACACTAGAATGTGACCTGCGAATTTCTTTTTAACCCATGCTGGACAAATATCTCTACTTTACGTTAAGTTGAAATCGAATCTTGTACCTACAAATTTTAAAAAATCGGCTTATTGAAGAAATGGTCGTTAGGTAAAAAATTAAATCTCAGTAAAGTTTACAATTTTTAACGGAACCTTTTTTACGATATTCTTATAACTAATTAAATCCACTGAGACGAGTCCTTCCTGGGAAGTCTGTAGCTGTCCAGCCACTCAAGCAATTCCCAGCGTGTAGTAGACTCCGAAGTTTCCTAACCACGTTCAAAAGAGTCCGCCACCGGTGAGCTGTTCTTAGCCAGTAGAAATCGATCAACCCCACCCTCCCCTTTTTATTTCTCTATCTATCTTCTGTCCCATACGTTCTACCTGCCCTGCCCACCTCTTCCTCTTTGCTATGATTATTCTAACAGTATTAAGGGAATAGTACAACTTATGAAGCCCTTCGTTATGCAGTTTTCCCCAGTTCCCTACTACTTCATCCCTCTTAGATACAAATATTCTGCTCAGCACCATATTTTCAAACACTCTCAGTCTACTTTCTTGCCTTGATGCGAGAATCCAATTTTCGAGGTACTCTACCAACTTAAGGAAAAGCAGAGACGAATAATTTATTTCTTTATGTATTACATTATGGGAGTTGGGATAGCGTAGTCGGTATAGCGACTGGCTACCGGTTGGACAACTGAGAGGTTGGAGTTCGAGTCCCGGTAGGGTCAAGAATTTTCTCCAAGTCGCCCATTCCAGCTCTGGGGTCCACCCAACCTCCTATCCAATGGGTACCAGAGGCTCTTTCCCCCGGGGTAAAGCGGCCTGGGAGTGAAGCCGACCACTCGCATCAAAATAGTACCGAGATCAAGAAAATGTGGATCTACACATCCACTCTCCCATACGCCATCATGGCGTAGTCCTCTATTATTTAAGCACAGGATCAACTTTACCTTTTCTATCTTTATATATTACAGTATATGTACTGTATTAGTTCTATTAACGGCACAGTTTATGAGCCTTTGTATATTTTCTGTATTATTGGGTACATTTCAAAGAAAGGTATTCTTATCGGCAATAAACGGACCTCACTTTAGTCTGAAAGTAAGGGGCTTTCGGTGAAAGGGACAAATCCCAGTGTAATCCTTCTATTCGTTATTAAGTAATTTGTTCCTTGCATAATGTGATACAATAACGGTAAAAGGTAAAGTTATCCCTATGCCTAACTAGTAAAGCACTACACAATGAAGACACATGGGGGAGTGGATTTATAAATCCACGTATTCTTGTCCTCGGCACTAGTTGGAGATCAGTGGTCAGCTTCATGCTCCGGCCTCTTTTCCTCCGGCATCCATTAGCTAGGAGGCTGGGTGGGCCTCAGAATCAGTCTGGACGATGTGGAGGAGAAATATTTTGCCCCTGCCGGGACTCGAAATCCGATCCCTCGGCGTCCAGCCAGTATCCAGTCGCTATACCGACTGCGCTATCCCTGCTAAAAGCATAATTTCTTTTATAACCCTATTCGTATTCAGATATTTCAAGATTTCTCCAATGCCATACACAGCAGAAATTTTCCCCGTTCTTGATTAGACAACCTTGAAGTCTCCATGACGTCACGCCGTGGCGTGTAAACTTGGAAACTGTTACTGGACATATTTGAAGCATGTGTGATCACAGCCTGACCTGCTTCCTTAGGAACGAGATCAATGGCAAGGTGACTGTAATTGCAATGCGCAAGAAAAGCGAATCCCGCTTAAGATTTTTACACTACGCCATGACGCCTCTTCACAAGGCGTCTCAAAGATTGATCTGTACACTATGATCAGCAAGGAAATTACAGTAATTAAAGTAATTGTATAGGTAGCGTAGTTGATCGAGGCACTATGCTACAAGCCGGAAGGTCGCGGGTTCGAGTCCTTATGAGGTGGATTTTTTTTTAATTTACCTAATCCTTCCAGCGGCACTGTGGCCCTGAGGTCGACTCAGCCTCTAACAGAAATGAGTACCAAATCTTCTTGGAGGTGCGGCCGGAGCGTAAGGCTGACAACCTTACCGCCATTTGTGAGCCGATTGTCTACAGAAATGTTGAAGCCTCGACGTATCACAACCCTATGGGCCTTCAAGGCCTCTTACAAGTATAGCTTTACCTTTGCTTATAGAAGCAAGAATAGAAAGAAAGGAAATGACAAAGAAAGAAGGAGAAACGAGAAGGGCAAAAGTGAAAGCCACATGGAATGGAACAAAGAAATACAGAAAGAGAACGAAATTAATGAATGTAGTGAGGAAGTAAAGAAAATAAAGAGAAAGAGAAAGAAAACAGCGAAAGGGATATAGGATAACCCTAAGTGAGCCGATCCCGGTGTTTGTTTGGCGTAATTCCTTCCAGCGCCGAGACGGGGGGCTTTGAATCTCGATCAGGTCGTGAATGTCTGTCCGTAAATTTCTAACATGTGTGAGGGTACAGCATTTGCGATATTCTGATACACCATGCAAGTTCCTGTCGCCTTACTGAATATGATTCAGAGAACAATGGCAACAGACCCGAAATCTTAGAGGCGAAGAATAATTTATCTCGTCCAACGGGGTAGTCAACCGCTTTCAGCTAGCAGTCTCTAGATTGAATGCCATTGTCTCTTTTTTTTTTTTTTTTNGTAGTTCCAACGTATATTCTGGAGGTAACAGGTTCGAATCTCGACACATAATTTTCGGATTTTTATTTTCTTCAGTTCATCTCAGGCCTATAAGTATATACTATACAAGCTATCCTTGTTACAGGCCTTGAAGGCCCATAGAGTTGTGAGACGTCGAGGCTTCCACATTTCTGTAGACAATCGGCTCACAGATGGCGGTAAGTTTGTCAACCTTACGCTCCTGCCGCCCTTTACCCCCAAGAAGATTGAGTACTCATTCCTATTAGAGGCTGAGTCGACCTCAGGGCCACAGTGTGGCTGGAAGGATTAGGTAAATTAAAAAAAAAATCCACCTCATAGGGACTCGAACCCGCGACCTTCTGGTTTGTAGCATAGTGCCTCCACCAACTACGATACCTATACAATTACTGCCATTTCCTTGCTATATAACAGTGCATCAAGTAGTGCAGTGCTGCTGTCTCCTCAGTTGTTTCCATTTCATCGTCTATAACAGGTATGCCCAACGCGTCGATCGCGGGACGATTTTAGGTCGATCTCATAGGCCTATAAGGAAATTATACGCGAAAAGCATGTAAATTCACTTGTAATATAATATGATTATATTCATATTTTGAAGGGAAAATACGTGTTTAAGTAATCTGTACTTTCAATGTATGTTGCTTTTGCAACAAACATCATGTGTCTTGTTATTTTTGCTTAAGGTGAGGTACGATGATAGGAGGGAGTGGTAGATCACTGACGGTTTTGACACTAAAAAGTCGATCACAACCTGTTTGAAGTTGGACATGCCTGGTCTATAAGTTTCGTCTCCTTCGACGCTTGACAATCTCCGACTCTGATAAAATTGAGAAAGAAACAACTATTGAAGTTCGTCGCCGTTTCATTTTACGTTTATATAGTAGTGGCGTGTAAATAAATTAACTGATAACCAATCAATTACCAAAGTTCCTCTTCGTATTGTTCTACAATAATTTATTACTGCCTTTCGGAAGAAATTAATTATTATGTATTTCCATATTATTATGACTAATCTCCATTATACCAGTTAAAATTTTTCAAAAGAGAAGGGTAAAATTGTCCCTGCGCACTATGAAGACGTATGCGACGGTTGAGATGTAGCTCTATCATTCTTGACCTCGGTACTGGATGGAGGTGAGTGGACAGTTTTCCGCCCCATCCACTTTACCCCCTGGAAAGGAGTCCTGTTTCCCATTTTATAAGAGGATGGTTAGGCCACGTGTTCAGTCTGGACTCTGTGTAGAAAAGAAAAATTTCATTGGCCTTTCCGGGAATAGACCCCGACCGTTCAGCACGTCACTATGCCAACTGAGATACCATACTAACTAATATATACAGAATTCTTAATTCAGACATTCTTGTATAGGCATAAATCTCGGTCTGCCACTCTAAGAGAAATTCGCAGACGGAAAGCATTTGAGAGGAAGGCGCTAGAAATACATTTGGGCCCAAGAAACAGTGAGGAACAAGAGATACAAATTTGTACTCCTTGCCTAATAAGCCTATTATTATTCAGAAGCTCAGCTCAAGGAATATGCAACGGGCTACACATGTAGCATGTGTAGATATGAGAAATGCATACAAAAATTTTACTCCGAATTCTTAACACTTGGGGGAAGTTTGGTCAGAGCGAGTAAAATATGAATTTCTGATACTACCGCCACACAGTAGAAATGTAACTTCAATATATTCCAATGTGGGAATAAGAAACGTAAAGTTAATTCTCAAGGACAGCGCTTCTAGAAGCGAAAATATATTCCTGCGTTCTCAGGGCTGGAAGAACCATAATCACTTTACTAACCATACTAATACCGTTGCAGTGTGGTAGCAGTTTGATTTTGAGTAGGGGAATTGAAAGCACTTGTATCTCTCAACTTAACTATGCAGATGCTGTATAGCCCTCCGCCCGTGCTAGGGCGGATATTGCGTGCTCACGGCTGTAACAGTAGCACGAGTCTTAAGATCACCAGAGTCTCTAGTCTCGAAGATACCCCACTTCAACATTGGCGTGTAGCCGAAGATTCTATAATTCCTAAAGAATATAAAAATAACTGTTTTCAGGTCGTCAAAAATGATTCCTCAAAAAATTTGGTCCGTGTACTTAATACAAATCTGCAGCGTTAATGAATTGGAATTGATTAGAGGATATCTGAAAACAAGTTTTGTTTTCCTTGTTAATATCTTTGACCATAACTTTTTTGAAGTCCTATATAGTCAATTCCATGCCGTACACGTAACCCCTCCCTTCTAGCTTTCCCATTGGTCAGTTTTGAAATCAGTGACGAAACATGCAAATTTCTTCTACGCTGCCAGAGTCCACTGCCGCTGTTATTACCCCTTAATCTCCCTACCCTCCGCCCTTCAGAGAACTTATATATCCCCTCCTTCGCCCTATCCTTAC
Organism: Cryptotermes secundus; assembly: GCF_002891405.2. Classification (NCBI taxonomy): domain Eukaryota; kingdom Metazoa; phylum Arthropoda; class Insecta; order Blattodea; family Kalotermitidae; genus Cryptotermes; species Cryptotermes secundus. Next base: position 74,946 of record NW_019724640.1, read on the forward strand.
GCGTTTTACCCCATCCCTTTTAGTTCCTCCTCTGTTCTATTATACAGAGAACTATCTTGTGTTTCTTTTTTACCGAAAACTAGTGCTGGGGTGGGGTTCACAGTAGATGATATGAAAGTTCACCTGTGCCAGTTACGGACAATCACTGATCCAGAGGTCGGTCCCATGCACTGATTAGTTACTGACATGTGGATCTTACCTTTATCATCAATTGAATGGGGAGGCTTGTTCGTTATGCGTGCAGTGTTTGAGTTTTATGTGTGTTACTAACTAAAGGCTCTTTCAGTGCTACTACCTTGTAAAGTGTTGCCCTTGAGGAGAAACCGTGTTCCATTGGAAGACTATGAATGAGAGGAAATACATGTGTACTGTCGCTTACTCCAAATTTCCCGCAAAGCAAGAATTTAGTTATTTTTGGCGTTAGAAATTAAAAACGAAATAAGCAAATGTGGTTATTAATTGTTGTGTAAGACATAGTTAGTAACAAGAATGGTTAGCGAACCTGAGACAATAGGGAAAGTGACTTAGTAATGCTTCCATTCGAATTAATTCCTGTACATTGAATATGTATGAATTTAGAAACTTTCAGGATTTGTAAATATCCAACACAAATTCCTTTGTGGTTATCGGTACATGGAGTGAAATTAAACTTCGAATGTTGAAGTATCTGAAATGCCTTATGGGCGTAACAGTCGATTAGCTTGGATCATCGTTGACGTTCTGAAACGGTTTGAAGCTGCCCAGAATGGTTTAAAAGTGATTAGAAACAGGCCCAGTTTTATAACCAGAATCCATATCGGAAGAGACAAGAACTGAGAGATTGTTATGATATAAATGCCTGAAGTTAACTTTTGAAAGCACACATATATGGTAGATATATCTAGGAGTTTTGTATATATATATATAAAATTTGTCATAAGTACAAGACATTTTCTACATGCGTTATCTCGTTTCTGAAACTCCAATGACTGCATTTTTTACATTATTTTAGAAGCTTATAATATAACGTATATATACTTTTGTATGTTACGACTTTCCTAAGGGTACAGTGATGTTACGAACCAGATGATCAGCTGTTGGACAGTTAACACTGTCTTCGCCAGCTGTAACTTGTTTCCTACGTGATTCATCATTCCAGAACTCTGAACTTTCACCAGATTATCTTAATGGTATATGTTTATGGCGATAAACAATAATTATTTTCATGAATATTATTACTCAACTAACTATCTTTGTCATGGAGGCGCGGTGTGTTTTCTCGGGGGCAGCAACCAAGTTTATTAAATATCGTTTAGACTAGTTTCATAGCGTAGGGTTCAGTCCGTCAAAGAAGGTGTGGAAGAAGGTGGTGAATATATCTCGTAGTCCAAAGAAAGATAAGAATGAACGCAAATAAGAAAGGCGGTGGTGCAGGGAACAAAGGGACTGGCGGAGACGACAAGTCCTCTGGAGGCGGCAAGGATGACTCCGGCAACGGAGGAGAGAAGGCCAATACTGGGGGCGACACGGAGAGCTTGTCCGGAAAGAAACCAGGCAGCGCGGGGGCCTCCACGAGGGAGGCTGCCCTTAGAGTCCTCCAGCTATCCCAGAAGGGTGAGTGGCCTCCTGTGGATCAGGCCCTCAAAGCCCTGGAGAAGATTGTTGCAGCTGGGGGAGAGGAAACCAACACTACACCCCTGCTAGGGGTCGTGGACCCGGTAAGTTGAAAATCATCACAGCTCTCTCTGGCAAACCAAAGGAAAGAACATTTTGATTGTGGAAATTACTTTTAGTTACCTATTAGAAAAATACTAACATGGCGGCCTTGCGAACGGCTGACATGGTAAGGTGCAGTTGTCCCTGTGTTTAACTAATTAAGCATTTTGCCATGAAGGAGATGATGTATAGATCCATATTTTCTTGATCTCGGCAGTAGCTGGTGGTGATTGATCAGCTTCACGCCCCGACCGCTCTACCTCCGGGGAAATAACCCCCCATATCCATTGGATAGGAGGTTGGGTGAAGCCCAGAGGCGGTCTGAACGACGTGGAGAAGAGGAAATTCTTGACCCTACCGGGATTCGAACTCCGACCCGTTGGTCTTCCAGTCGCCATGCCGACTATGCGATCCCGGCTCTTTACTTCTGATATGAGCAAACACAAAAGCCGCATAATGCTTTGCCATGTCTAACAAACTTAAAACCTTCACACTGCCCTAAATGCAGCAGAACCATTTGTAGGAAGCACATTTCAGTCAACTGAAGCCATCATGTAGGGATAACTGTAGTAAATTTAAATTACAAAGAAAATGGTTTACATGTACTCCTGAATTTTGTGTGATAAAAGATCCTGAAGGATATTCAATATTTTAAAACCTTTTCAGCCTATTTCCCTAAAGTTGGATTATGAGATCACCATGCTTTTTTATGTCTGTGAATCCCCGCCTATTAAATTTTAATGCCTGAACCAATCCACATGAAACCTTGCATGTATATCACGGAATCTAAGCCAATCTCAGCGGCATACTTCACAGATCCCTCCCATAAGTATTTGTGTCTCTCTTGTCGTTGCCTAGGCAAAGCCTCGCTAAAGTGTATCCTTATTTTCGTTGCTAGGCAACGGCTCTGTAAACATGTTCCCGCGGCACCGAATACACACAACAATAGACAAATCGTTGAACGCGTGTTTCTGTGGGTTTGGCTATGTATCCCCCTAAAGTTGCTATGTAATCTCTGTAATGACTTTCCCGCTGCAATGAAGAATTTTTGAAGGCGTCTTGCTCTATGCAACCATTGTCATATCAAGGGAAAAAAGGAGTTCAGTTCTTCTCAGATCTTCTTGTCTTCGTATAAATATAAGTAACAACAAGGTGGGAACGTACGAAGTCTGTGTTTTGCTTACAGCTCGATAGTAATACTTAAGAACCAATGTAAAATATTGCATGGCCAAAGATAACATACGTCCACAAGATTTGTACGGAATGCTCTTATATAGTAATAATTCACAAGTCCAGCTGCAATGTAGAAGTGTGAAATTAAGTTATACATAATTCTGACATAGAAATATACGAATGTGTTAGTACGAATTCTGGACATGAATAGAAAATCCAGTCGTACATTTCTGTTTAGTATGTTGCTGCTGTACGGGTTGCGACCAAAGCAGAATTCTACATGCTACTTTATAAGTGTTAATATGATTCAAAGAACTCATGACCCATATTGCTAATGTAGTAACAGTTAAATGCATGATAAATGCCTCTTGCTAAAATATTCAGAAATGTGGGCGTGGACGTCAAATCTATTCGGAAAAACCTCGCTGTAATAAAGGCAAGGTCCGTTTCAAGATAGCCCAAGTAAACCTTCAGCTGAAATTATGTAATTCAAACAACAGAAAGTAGGTAAGATTTGAGGTTATCACGGCGGTGACTATGAAGAAAGCAGTCTTCTGGGATTTGGCACCGTGTATATGTGGTGTTAACCGACGTTTCGGAGGAACGTATCGCCTCCATCGCAGACTCAGTCTGCTTTTACCGGTTCTCGCGTTCTCTTCGCTTGCGGAATTCTTATATTTTTCCTTCTACCCTGAAGATGGAGGCGATACGTTCCTCCGAAACGTCGGTTGACACCACATATACACGGTGCCAAATCCCAGAAGACTGCTTTCTGCAACAGAAAGTAGGCTTACAATGTATAGATTCTCATATGTCTTATTAGCATCGAGAGAAAGGGCTCCAGAACACTGGGTGGCGGTGGTGGTAATAGTAGTAGTAGTGGTAGTGGTAGTGGTGGTAGTAGTAGTAGTAGTAGTAATAGTAGTAGTAGTAGTAGTATACCAGGTCTTGTTTTTGTAATTAGTGAAGTAGAGTTTCTCTTGAGTGGATATAATACCTGCTCAGCTAGTCTAGAAATTCCTCGTCCTTAATGGTGCTCAAGATTCATTATAATGTTCAGAAAAGTACGACACTGAATTCACTGAATTCACAAGGAATAATTTTCAGTAACATGCTATATATGTGATACGTACACCTGAAAAAGGCGAAGCCTATTCAGTAGAAACAAACACATTGTATCATCAGAGAGACTGTTTTGTAAGGACTATGACCTCAAGAGTTCAGTTACAAAAAAAAAATCTCTGGTCGTGAGTCTCAAGGGGCTTGGTGCCAAGACAAACTGATTGGCTGTAAACTGCCAGTCGTAAAGTAACTCTGATTCTGACTCTGACTCTGAGGATCAGTATATAGAGTTTTTGGATTCTGCTTTCGGAACAGACGTGGCAGCTAATCATGTGGGCAACTTGGAACGTCTGTTAGCTGTCGTGTAGGCATTACAGGTCAGTTAGGAAAAAGTAATAAACGAAATTAAGGCCCGCCGAGAAAATATGGAAGCCGAATATAAAGATCTGATGGCCCCAATAAATGCTGGCCAAGAGGAGATGAAAACAGCCAAGAAAATACCGGAACCACTCAAGAAAGAAACTTGAAGGCAAGATGGGCATATCCATGAAGACGGTCCAAGAAAGACTGGAGACCACGAGAAAGGCCGGCCAGGAAAAAATGAGAGCTGAAATCCTGTTCTGTTTAAATTTTTTTCATATCGTAACAGTCAAAGTTCTGAACTCATGCAGAACAACAGATAGAATTACAGGTTAGTATTGTAACGTACAATGCGCACACACTCATACGAGGCATGCGCTATAGGACAATCAGACATCTTATTATTATTAAACTAGAAGTTCTGCGAAGAACTAGTCACTTTCTTTCGATACGTCACGGACCGTATAGAAAACGACGCGTCCAACAATTTTGCTATTATTGTGTGTGTGTATTCGTTGCATAGGTAACGTTCTTACAGAGCCGTTGCCTAGCAACGATAGTGGAATTTATTAAGTAGGCCATTGAAATGGCCTCAAATGCCATATTTTAATACTACGTTTCATAAAGATTTTTGTCCGTCATTCAGAAGTTGATGAAAGACATTAGACAGGCACAGAGAAAATGTTGTGATCTCGTAAGTCTACGTTTATATTTTTAAGTAAGGAAAGTAGACTAAAAAAAATAGCAGTCCATTAGAGTTTCGACATGATAACTTGGCAACATGGTGTCGTTTTCTCATATCCTGTTTGGGCATGACAGCATAATAGGTGGCTAGAGTTCGTATAAAATGTGCCCTACTTTTCCACATGCAGTAGAGGTGTTGATAACATTGATAGGCACAAAAATAACCATATAAATGAGGTTTATTATGCATATTAAACTGACACCATTCTCGTTCTTTGTGCATAAGATGAACAGTTCAGGCAAGAAGTGTTGCCATCTATTCAACGACAAATTAACCTACGAGAACTGCGTGGTAAAAAGTTGCTTAGTTTAACGAATTAAGTTTTCACGTTGTGATTTAACTTATACGTTATTTTCTTCAGTCAAATCACCATTGGTCTCTTGTAGCAGATCAATTAGTACGAAACATGCTCATCATATTCGATTTAGAGTCTAGAGTTCGTATATTATTTAATTAGGCACCGGCAACCCTCTTGTTTTCATGGTTTATTTCAGCTCTTCTCAATTTGTTCCAGTATGCTTAAGTTGTTAGAAATACGCCTCAAACAATTTTTTTCCAATTCTTTTGAATCCGCCTTACGTAATAACCTCTTAAATTCATATAGAATGGATACCTTCATCTGTTGATGAAGTAAAAATACACTATATATATATATATTATAACTTTGGTGTTATATAATCTAATTTATTATATTTTTACGTCAAGTACTTTATATAATTAATAATATTGTATCCAATTTTACTAGTTCTGCGGTTCAATGGTGTATATATGTTACCATGTATTTGCCTGATGATGGCTATTAATAGCCGAAACATGTAGCGGAGGCAAAACTAGGCACTGATCTTGATATTAGTTGTGTTGTGACGGTTGTACTATAGAGGTTGTATATAAGTTATTGGGAAGGGTAGGTGTGGGTGTTAACGGAAGTATGCTTATTATTTTGTTTGCAACAAGAGGTAGAAACACATAAAATAGCAAATATATGCAAAATTATTTGCGGATATAGAAGATCACAAACACAGTAATGATGAAATCGATTAGATTTTAAGTACGAAAAACTAAAAGATACATTTTATAAGGATAGGCAAATTAATATCATAGCATTTGGTCGGGAGACTGAAAGGAACTTGAATGATTTCCAAATATATATTGTCGTCAATTGTTCATCTCTTCAAGAAAATCTATGAAATTAATTCGCGAAGAATTAAGTACGAGTATTCAGGTGCGCAGTTCATCGTACTGGAAGATGTTGTCAAGATCTGAATTTATACATATATATCGTGTAAAAATGTTGGCCAAATAAACAAGAGATAAAATGAAGAAAATTTTATGATTCTAGCAGGAATATTTTTCCATAAGATTTTGCTGGCGTTTAATAACATTCGTAACGTTACCAGACAAAGAGAAGCGAGAGGATAATCAAC
>NW_019724640.1:81427-116321 GCF_002891405.2 Cryptotermes secundus
CAGCAATACTCCGTGACGACAATAAAACCACGAAAATTCATGATAGTTGTATTATTTCTTTCAATGCTGATAACGGTTATGGAAGCGAAGTTATATGCACTAAAACTCAGAGCAAAAAGCTTAGAAAAATATTGCCTTCTGTTTATTAATGTAATCCAAAATTTCTAAAAATTAAAAAAAAAAAATGTGTCCAGCCGCATATTTAGGCGGGACACGAAGAAAACAGTTTTCAAAATATGTATTTTCCCTTCAAAATTGGGACGTCTGGAACGTATAATCAATGTGCACTCAACAAACATATGATCCAAACAATTATACCATTCATCCGCTGAACTAATCAACAATCAAACCGTTTATCCAATGAACCAATCAACGTCCCAGCCAATTATGAAACAAGATAATCAAATGTATAATAATCGAATTATTTTTTTCCAAAAATCAACTAATAAAAAATCCAAGCCTTCACCAACCAACCAAAAATACAATTATTTACCGGAATAAATAATCAACTTATCACGAATGATGGACCAAATCGACCAATATACCAACCAACCGTGTCAATATTACCAGCTCAAAATTTCGTGCATGCATTCCAATGCCTTTCCCAGCAATAATTCTCCCTCACGTGCCAACTCTTCCCACATTCGTTACTAGCGCCGCTGTGTTGTACTCACTTTCCGACTAAGACTACTGAGTGTAGGTCAAGGTTACAGCGTCTGGATCGAATCTAACAGTGACTGAGATTTAGCAGGTTCGTTCCCGTATTCCGATAAGTCTCGAACAATGGTTTAGAACATGTATTTGCGATTAACTAATCAAACCAATGCTTATTGGGATACCTTCTTTCACAAAGAATATTATTGGGTTGACTTGAAAGGATTCTGACAATGGTGTATACTGTACTTCTTTTGGCTTGTTTTGGACTTCATCCATCGTCTGGTATGTAAAAGATAAAAGACCACGGCGTTTCGGAGACTGGATCTGTCTCCATCTTCATGTGGGTGGGGAAGGATAAACCTACTCAGTTTACTTGAAGAGGGAGACAGATCCAGTCTCCGAAACGTCGTGGTCTTTTGCCTTTTACATACCAGACGATGGATGAAGTCCAAAACAAGCCAAAAAAGTAAAGAATATTATTGCCGTCTGAGACGTGACTCTGGTAAATACGTACCAGCGTTTCACAGGTACCAATTGCTTCTATCTTCATGAAGCAGCTTCTTTTTTTTTCTTATATTCCTGTTGCTCCCACTTAATGCATAGGGCATCCGTGTAACGCTCCGTCACACCCCAGTTGCTTAATAGAAGAGAGTCTGTAGGACTCTTTGGACGGGGGATCAGCCTGTCGCAAGGCCGCTACCTAACTCAAACACAGAATAAACACAGACATACATGCGTTCAGTTGGATTCGAACCCACGGACACAGTGTTCGAGCGAGGGAAGACACTTCATGCCTTAGACCTCACGGCTACTGTGATCTGCCATGAGGCAGCAGTTTCCCCGAGAACATTGTTAGCTGTCTACCAAACTACATAAAGTCATATAGAAAAAGGCACCTTCAAAGTCATCACCGAAAATCCCCAGATATAATTTGATATTTACGCCGCTGATTAAGATATTTCCTATTTTTATGCAGCTCGAAATGTTCGTAATCTGATTTACGAAACCGTCCAGTGGACTCCATCCTGAGATGGTTCAGTACTGCCCACATCGCCTATCCCACTGTTTCATAAATGTTTCGGTACATTCTCCATAAGCTATCGCCCCGCCTCAGCCTTCACAACCAAAATATTTCTTTCCGGCATGTGCAAATTTGCCGATCTCAGTGGCCGTGCGTTCTAAGGCATGAACTGCCTTCGCTCGCTCGAACGCTGGGACCATGAGTTCGAATCCCACTCAAGGCATGAATGTCTGTATTGTGTCCTTTTATTCTCTGTTTCTGTGTTTAGGTAGTGTCCTTGCGACAGGCTGATCCTCCGTCAAGAGAGTCCTACTGCCTGTGTATAGGATCAAGAAACTGAAAAAAGCGGTCAAGGCTCAACAAAGGACTGTAGAGGGGGTCGCGTCAGAGCTCATGCGGTTAGTCGCTGGCTTTCCACCTCGGCGGCCCGGGTTCGATCCCGGGTCTGGTCAAGTGGGATTTGTAGTGGACAAAGTGGCGCTGGGGCGGGTTTTCTCCGGGTACTTCCGTTTCCCCTGCTAATCTTCATTCCACCAAATTCTCCATCATCATAATCACCCGGGGCAGGCTACAGTAGAACAATCAGTGGCCGCCGTGCAGAGTGGACCCAGTTGGACTCCACCCCCTACTAAGTGAATTAAAAAAAGGGTTGTCGAGCCATAATAATAATAATAATAATAATAATAACAATAACAACAACAACAACAACAACAACAACAACAATAACGTGCAATGTGTTCCAATCATCCAGACTTTTTCTGTTTATTACTCTATTGACAATTCTTGGAGAGCTCTTTACTTTCCAGGGGGACTTTGCGCTGTAGAATTAGTTAGGTTATTAGTTATTTAGTCGGCTGGCTACCAATAGAGTGAAAGAAACGATAAAGGCGGTCAGATTTTAAAGTCATCGACCAACTGAAGTAACCTGGAAAACTTTCAAATATATAGTGACTTTAAACTATATTAAAACAACAATCAAGGCAGAGTAAGAAGTTAATGTCGCCATCAGCTCCGATACTGCTTAGAATTAAACATTTTGTGTTGGTAATAACGTCCCGCGCCGGTCACGGTAGCCGAGTGGTCTAAGGCATGTACTGTCTTCGCTCGCTTGGAAGCCGGGATCGTGGGTTCGAATCCCACTCAGGGCATGGATGTTTGTGTGCGTTTTTCTGTGCTTGTCTACAGGTAGTGGCCTTGCGACGAGCTGATCACCCGCCCAAGGAGTCCTACCGAATGTCTAACATATAGAAAAACCGAAGTGAACGGAGAAGTTAACGGAGGCAGGCCTAGGCCCACTAGGGCTGTAGCGCCAAAGAAAAAAAAATATATATCGTCCCGCTGGGCCTCGGATCATTTTGAAGAAATGGGGCTGCATGTGTATTTTAGATGACTTAAAAAAATACTACCTTCTGGGATAAAACGCCGTGTCGTCTGGTATATATTTACGGACGTTTTAGGGAAAGGTATTGCCTCTATTTTCATGGTTAAAGTAAAAACTGAACAAGAAGAACAAGCAGCAAGCTCTTTACTTACGTGCTTGCTCATCTTTTTTTTCGGTCCTGAAGATGGAGGATGTGCGTTCATCCGAAAATCGATTAACTTCTATTGGACTATATAGTTTTACATCTGTCAAGAGAGTATTCTCCATACTAATTTATTTATTTCCCAGTCTGTATCTCTGTAGTAATTAGTGAAAATCTTTCCGAATTGTCCTGTAGATCTGTCGTTTCCCTTTGCCGTTCTGTTTTAAATGACAATGCATAAGCCTATTGTATTCTTAAAATAATTAGGAAGTTACACGATTTTTTATTTTCATTCGCCATCATTAGGCCGGGGCACACGGTAGTGCAGTTGGTTGAGGCCCTATGCTACAAGTCTGAAGATCGTGGTATCGAATCCCGATGAGGTGGATTTTTTTCAATTGACCTAATCCTTCCAGCCGCACTATGGCCCCGATGTCGACTCAGCCTCTCACATAAATGAGTACCAGGAATGCTCCTGGGGTTAAAGGACGGCTGGCACGTAAGGCTGACAACCTCACCGCCATCTGTGAACCGACTGTCTAGAGAAAATGTGGGAGCCTCGACGTCTCACAACCATATGGGCTTCCACAGTCTATTACAGGGATATCTTTACCTTTCTTAGCATTATCAGGCCTCTATATTTATGTATGGAAAGAGAGCTTTGTGAACAGTACTACCGCCACGCTTAAAATATAAATGTCTGATGAGGCAGAATCAAAACCACCGACACATGTAATCTTTTAAATAAATTTTCGTTATTTCACATCAAAAGTTGTCTTTGAATGACCCATATATATATATATATATATAATTAATGAAATTGGAGAGCAATCATCCACTCTTAAATATATAACTTGTGTTCTTCCTCTCAGAGTAAGCTATCACGTTTCACAGCCATACAGAATAACTGCCCATTCTAGGCGTTTTACTTTTTCTTTTAATTCGCTTATTTGGGGGTGGAGTCCGACTGTATTTATTCGGCACGGCGGGCACTGATTGGCCTATTGTAGCTTGCCCCGGGTGCTTATGATGATGGGGAATTTGGTGGAATGAAGATTTGCAGGGGAAACCGAAGTACTTGGAGAGAACCCGCCCCAGCGCCACTTTCTCTACCACAAATCCCACTTGACCAGACCCGGGATCGAACCCGGGCCGCCGCAGTGGGAAGCCAGCGACTAACCGCTTGATCTATGGCCCGGCCAGGCGTTTTACTTACTACATATTGTACATCTTGAAGCTGTAGCAGCAATAGCTGAGTCGCTGTCACTGGATACAGTATGGACGAAATAATTTCTCTTCGCCACCCCGCACAGATTGTCCGTCTAACTTATCCAGCTTTCTCTTTCGATAAATATCGAGGAATCTTTGTCCAGGAGTAAAGCGATCGTGAGCTGAAGCTGACTGTTCTCTTCCATCCGGTCCTAGCTATGCCTCTGTCCCACGATACGTTTTCATGGGGTCGTATGTAATTTAATTCGATGTTATGGATATTAGGATACTAACCAGATATTGATAACCACGTACCAAAGTGCCAACATTTTTAACTTCTAAATAATAAAAGTAACTTGTCTGCAATTGCGCCACCCTCGAGTCTAATGCAGTGGTCAAGTTATAAGTTTGACCCTCAAGTAGGAACATGGCAGCGGCTGCTGACCTAGACCCGCTTTACTTGGTGAACTTCTCCTCCCCCGACCTCTGGTCGCAATCACAGCTTGAAATCTGCCGCGAAAGAAGCAGAGGCACGCAGGAATAGCATTTAGTAGCCCTTCCCCTCATAGCAGGATACTCCAGTGGAGTGCAAAGTGTTCCTTGCTACGAGTATTTTGCATGCATAATTGAACTTAAATTTCTGCTGCTGTTTTTGTATCATGTGAAATCATATGGGAGGTCGTGTTCTTTTGTTTTCCCGCCCGAATCTTTCGTCTTCGAAATTATTCAATAGATTCTGAATGCATGTACAGTCGTCGGAGAGTTTGTATTTGATTCAGAGCAGTTCAACAGAACAGCAACTTCACCTGAAGAAAATGTCAGATTTTAACTATCTTATAAACTTTAATTATAAATTGAAATAGTTAGGAAAAAGTCAGACTTTTCGGAGTATTAGGGCCTAGGAGCAAGGTAAGCGAGAATACAACAGAAGCAGTTGATTCAGAGCAGTTCAACAGAACAGCAACTTCACCTGAAGAAAATGTCAGATTTTAACTATCTTATAAACTTTAATTATAAATTGAAATAGTTAGGAAAAAGTCAGACTTTTCGGAGTATTAGGGCCTAGGAGCAAGGTAAGCGAGAATACAACAGAAGCAGACGGAGAGCTGAACTCAGAATCCTCCAGTCCGACGTTCAAGTACGAAGATAGTACCAACACTAAAGAGTCGTATATTCTTTTCATCCACACAAAGAACACTGTCGAAATGAAACACTCCCATGGTGCAATTGCACCACTGTTATACGCTGCCAGAACCACAGAATCAGAAATCATTCACTCAGAATTACTTGGTTTTTGGCCTTTTTCCTTCGCCCGGTATTCTATAGACTAGGAAACATGACGTTTCGGAAATGGGGCCTGTTTCCGTTCTCATTTGAGGAAGGAAGACACCTACTCATTCGGGTCTCTTAGGAAGATGTAACCTCCATCCAGTGATCCAGTGACTGATGTTAGCTCTTTCTAATGGATCCAAATGAGTAGGTGTCTTCCTCTCTCACCTGAGGACGGAAACAGATCCCTTTTCCGAAACGTTGTGTTTTCTAGTCTCTAGAATACCGATTGATGGACAAAGTACAAAAATTCAATAATTCTGAGTGTTATACACCATCATCAGAACTCCTCAGAATGTAGAAATCTTTCATTTTTACTGCACACAAACTTATTTCAATTACACATTTTGTATGAATGTTTACCACAAATTTGAACATTAAGGTGTACGTGGTAATGTAATGAGGAACGATAGGACTCTACAGTCTAGATTATAAAATTTTCCAAATATTTCCGTTTCGATTTTACGTCCCATATTGGATTTGTTGTTAATTTAAATCTATTAGAAACGGTTGCGAGAAAAAGTGGTCTAAAGGGGAGGCGCTCTGTGTTTAAAAGACTCGTAAGTTACGTTGCTGGAGGGCCATGCCATAGCTCAAGCTTTTAGTCGCTGGCTACACACAGCAGCGGCCCGGATTCGATCCCGGGTCTGGTAAAGTGGGATTTGTGGTGGACAAAATGGCGCTGGGGCAAGTTTTCTCCGAGTACTTCGGTTTCCCCTGCCAATCTTCATTCCACCAATTGCTCCACAATCACCCTCATCTATCATCTGGGGCTGGAACAATAGGCCAGAAGTAGCCGCAGTACAAAGGACTTAGTCCCACCCCACTAGCAATAAAAAAATACGTTGCTGGAAAACATAATTCACAAATGTCGCAGGGGATGAAAGACTAAATTTCGCCGTATATTCCCTGAGACATATGAATAGAAAATATTTCAAATAATAAGGTAATAGTAAATAACGGGAAAAAAAAGACTGGTAGAAAGAAAGAAAAAAGTACAAAAAGGAATGAAGACGGAAGAGAAAAAAAGATAAACGAATGCAGGAAGAGTATTTTATCATAAATTAAGAGTGATGTAAGGGGAAGTGGTCTTGCCAATTCAGATCGAAACCCAGGATTTGTCTGTAGCAACTCAGTGCAGACCCTACTTCCACCGCAAGGCCCTGTGTTACGGCTACAGCTCCACCCTCTCTAAAACATAAGTGTCATGAAGAGATCAGGTTTGCTATCAGTAATACAATATGACCTGAGTAACCTATAGTGTTCATATAGCGGAGGGTGTTAGGAGCCGAAACTTGGAAATGGTGGTGAATGTAAAGAATGCACCTTCTTTTCATTGTTCTTTCGTCATAATGAGCATTCTATTACAGTCAGATATTACGATGGAAGTAATAGTACCCCTAGGCCCATGAGTTGGTAGAAATTCCTCCCCTCCCACATATCGTTTAGGTTTAGTTCATTCACATAAAGAGTAATGGAAAATATGAATAGATGTAGAGATAAACTGGATTAATGAAGATAAAGCGTCAGGCGACACGCTGAAATGGTTTGTGCCATCAGTCACTGGTCTAGGCTCATGCAGTCCGACATCAGTTGGTCTTCTGTATGTACACAACTGCACGGAGTCACAGATTCTCTGAACACGCATCAGGAAAAATATGTCAAGGTGAAATGTAACAGATTTCACAACGAAACGTTTAGCTGCATTACTGAACATATTGGTAGAGCTCCTAACACGAATTTTAAAAAATACGTCTACTGTTTTCGAATCTCTTTCAGGCTACCTTTTAAGCGCTGATATCATATCGCTCGCTCATGGAGCTGAGCCTTTCTTGAGAAGCCGCCAATTGTGTAGCTACTCAAGAACTTCCCAGAATTTTATGGAGCATTTTATGCATGAACATGTGGCTGAAGTCTGCAGCCACATGCTCACTTTAGTTCCTCACTCGCGGATTTTCTATCCTGAAGATGGAGGCGATACGTTCTTCCGAAAATTACGTTCACACAAAATCTACATCGCGCCACATCCCAGAAGACGGCATTTTTCATCTTCTAATTTCATTCGACCACATATGACCTGTTCAGCTCGAAGTTTTTCGCCAAATAACCTAAGACTGAACGAGTTCGCCTTTACCATGATATAGTCATTGGAAGCTACAAATGTTTGCAGCTGATACAGCGGCATTAAAAAACTACTTTATTTACGCGTCGTATAGTTTACGCAGCATGTTATAGGGTTTTAAAAGGTGCACTGCCCCCCTGCTCTCTTGTCCCACTGTAGTTTATGTTTTCAAGGAATGTATTTAATATCATCTTCATTTACGACCCTCTTTTCTCCAAACGTTAGTCTGTACCAGTGACATGCATCGATTTGTACGTTTTGGTCAGCTCCCCACTGCGCTCAAAATATTTTCAATTTCATTCTCGTATTCAGACCCGGAATACCATAGGCGGCATAGCGACGGGCTACGGGCTGGAAGACCGGGAGGTCGGAGTTCGAGTCCCGGTAGGGTCAAGAATTTTCTTTTCTCCACGTCGTCTAGCCCGGCTCTGGGGCCCACAAGCTTCATATCCAATTGGTACCTGGAGCCCTTTTCCCGGGGGTAAAAAGGCCGGAGCGTAAAGCTGAACACTCACCTCCATCTAGTACCGAGGCCAAGAATAATGGAACTATACTTTCACTCCCCCCATACGTCTTTATGACGTAAAGTACAGGGACACCTTTACCTGTTTACTTTCTCTACCTTTTAACTGAATAAAATTTTATACATCATTGGCTGTTTTGTAGTGACGGTACCATATGAAAAATCTGTCAAATAAAAGGCACAAGAGGAAGTTTATATATAGTAGTTTATATTGTTATTATTATTATTATTATTATTATTATTATTATTATTATTATTGGCTCAGTACATAAATAATAAAGAATTAAATTGAATTATTATTATTTGTCATCTCTTGCAAACTGTTCTTTTTCGAGTTCGTGCTCGGTATATCAGAGACACTTCTTTTTCAATGTCCACTCCTCAAGTAGAAAATAGTCCCTCCGTTATATGTGCTTCAGATGCTCATGTTGTTTGCAATGAAGCTGGCGAGTTGACTGCTGGTGCAATTGCTCTTACTGAATTTGTATTATTTCCTACATGACACAAGTTGCCTTGTTTTGGCTCTTGTCTTTGTTCGTGTGTATGTACTTCTTTTCTTTTTTTTTTGTCCATATTCGTCCTTACTGTATTACTGGGCCGGTCACGGTAGCTGAGCTGTCTGAGGCACTTACTGTTTCTCTTGCACGGAAGCCGGTATCATAGGTTCGAATCCCACACAAGACATGAATATTTGATATGTGTATTAGTTTATTCTGTGTTTGTGTCATCCTTTGTTTACGTAGAGGCCTTGCAACGAGCTGATCACTCGTCCAAGGAATCCTACCGTCTGTATAACGATCAAAATGAAAAAACAACCTCGACACCGAAAGGTATAAGAGGAACTTCTTAAATAAGTAAGTCAACTGTATAATTGGTCTTTGGGCTGTTGAATAAGCACGTAACTAAATAAGGAATTGCAATGAATTGAATTGTTATTAGCGCTGTTGCGGCGCCGTGTTAATGTTGCTGGTGCGTCCTTACAGGTGACTGGGATGACCCCACTGATGTACGCTGTGAAAGACAACAGGGCCGCGCTACTGGACAGAATGGTCGAGCTGGGAGGGGAC
Organism: Cryptotermes secundus; assembly: GCF_002891405.2. Taxonomy (NCBI): domain Eukaryota; kingdom Metazoa; phylum Arthropoda; class Insecta; order Blattodea; family Kalotermitidae; genus Cryptotermes; species Cryptotermes secundus. Next base: position 90,879 of record NW_019724640.1, read on the forward strand.
GTGTGTGCAAGAAACAATGTAAGTACAGCCCACATGCAGTACTTTGACATATGCTCTACCCGCTCACGAGCACAAACAGTTCGTTAGAGATTTAACTGGGTTTAAATGTGTTCGTGTACATCAGAGGGAGGTTATGTTTTGAATGTATACAATGTTTCAGAAGTCGCCTCTGCTCTCGTCTGCAAGATTGCTATTGGTTATCATATCGACCACATTATTATAGTTTGTTTCCAGCCTACTTTCCCTTCTCAAGGGAAAAAAGTGGCATAAGGTATCACCATATTATCTAAAAAAAAACGGTTTCTGGGATATGACTCCATGAAGTCTGGTAGAAGTTTACCGATGTTGCGGAGAAGCGTGTTATTTCTATCTTCAGAGTCGATCTTGAAGAAGGGAGGCAATACACTGGCAAACTTCTACCAGAATACACGGCGTCCCTTTCCACATTATAATGCATTTTATATTCACTGTCGTGAGAAACTCAAATCTCGCACATGTTCTATATACGCCCTCTATTTCAACTTTTGAACAAATTGATTAATTTTTATCAAATTCGGTATAGATATTATACCAACCTCATACTTCATAATTTCCTGTCATCAGAAATTAAAATGTTTTTCAACCACTTCATCCTTTATAAGGTCCTGAAGTTATATATAGAAACAAAGAATATTCCACTTCTGTTACGGTACTATATTTGTACATGGCAACAACAACGTATCGACAATGGGAAATTTGAACCTGGGTTTTTAATTTGACAGCAAGAACTGCTAGCGGATCGCTGGACTTGGAAATGCAATTTTTTATGAAGATGTGATAATTATTCCTACAAATTACATGTAAACTACAGATAATGAGTCAACAATTACGTGTATTACGAAAATGAGAAATTTTTAATTTACATTTAGCCCTTTAAATCCCATCCGTTTTAAAGTACAAAAATTTTATTCCCGCTGACGAACTGTATTTGTATGTTCCATAGGATTCTCACAATATACAGCAATTTATTCTCTACATAGCATTAACTAGTTGATATTTGTAACGGAGAAGTAATTTGTTTCATGTGAGGTACAAATTGATCTTTTATATTATTAAGAAAAATGACACTTTCCAAAGGTTTAATGGAGACAGTCTGTACCTTAGTAACGAGTTCACTCCAAATCTAAAGCAACAGGAACGAATAAAGCTTTTCCTGAAACTTTAATTCGACTGTATTGCCGGTAGGGACAGCAATTTCTCTGTCAAGACTAGTTCTGTCTACTTATTTTCATATCAGATATGAACAAGGGACAGTTCCCATCTCACCTTCAACTGGTTACCTGAGTGAAGAATAATTCTTCTTATGTCTTCATGTTGTCAGGCTTAATTAATAATGAGGACAAGTTACTCTTTTTTTTCCTTGGCACTACAGCCCCTTTGGGCCTAGGCCTTCCTCCATGAACTTCTCCGAGCCTACTTCTTACTTTACTTTATTTCCATCTTCGAAACGCCGGATTGCGCAATCCAAGCAGAAAGAGTCGGGGATTTTTCCGTGCGACGGTTGTCAGAAGTGACCCGTGAGTAATGAGATGCACGCCCACGGGGTGACATGCAACCATGAATCATGGGTTTGAACCCAAATGGTGCAATACCGACGCAATTAAAAAACTTTATTATTTCTTGTGGCTTGTTTAACGACGCCGTTATTTTCTACATCATATACCGTCGAATTGTAGGATGTTTTGTGAATAACGAATTTGGAAGCGTATAGAAAGAAGCAGACATAGCCCAATTGAGATAGTATCTCGGGGTTTGCCTCAAGTAACTGAGAACAAAGAGAACCTCAGCGAATATAGCCTTCTTCTCTGTCGAGGTTTTAACCGACAGCCTATTGAATATTATCACGACTTAGGGGTTGTGTGTTTCTGTGTAACCAGCTGTGTCCGAGATGAAACCAAGGTTTTCAAGACCAGGATGTCACAATGTTTTGATTGGTCAGGGCTGCCAAACCCTTCAAATGGCTGTGAAAGGTGAACATGGGACAAGGGTGATTAATGAAGTACAAAAATTAAAAAAGTAACCTGTAATATTGTTGTGAAGGAGGAGAAGTTGTTATGAATAGGAGGATGAATTGAAATTCGAGTTACTTTTCATTATATTACAACGCTATATCAACTTTTCAAATTTATGTCAAAAGAGATGTAGCAGGAAGATTGTGAATAGGGGTACATATGGGAGTGACAGACTATGGTCTATTTTAAAGGGCTGTCCTCTCATATTCCTGTAGAAAATTAAAAAGAACTCAAGTTAGCGGGTCCCCTGAGAGGATTACAAGTAGGTACCTCCCGGATTTGACTACTAGGCAATGCTTCTTCCGAAAGTTGCGAATTAATATAGGCCATGAAACGTTAATACAGGTGACTGTAAGAAAACATAAGCGACATAAACGCGTTAATATAGGAGGAAGCAAGTTCTAAAGAATTTCTACCAAACTCAACTTGAAGGCTACAGGGCTGTTCAGTGTAGTCTCTGGTGTCATGCAAACTAAATTTTCACTTGTCACAAAAATTTGGAGCATTTGGGCCATTTCCTGTGCCAGTTCATTCCGCACCCGCACACCCCATTTCTCTAAGATCCGTTTTAATTTTATCGTGTCATAAATGTATAGGTTTACTTAATGCCTTCAACAATTTAGCTTCTTTGACAAACCTTTTTTTTTTCAGTTTCATGTTAGTCTCTGTGAAGCACATTTTTATGTATTTATTCTACACCTCTGCTATTGCTTAGGTTCAAATATTCTCCTTGGGATTCAGCTCTCAAACGCATTCAATCTGCTATTTTCCTTACAGCGAGAGATCAGCATTCAGACCTATATAGAGCAATACGCGTTCTTACAAATTCACGCAGTTCATCCTCCATACTTTTAGGGAACTTCCGAGAAAACAAACGATTCTGATTGTAGTTGCAGGAAGCATTTCCCAAATTTATTCATTTAAATTAATTATGAATATCGTTTTAGCCTACTTTCCTTATATCGAAAAATAAAAGCAGGTTTACGTAATCTCCTTTCTGTCTATCTTCCTCTATCAACTTTTGAATTCCTGAATCAATCGTTATGAAAATTTATACGTATATCATGGAATCTCAGTCAGTCTCAGCGACCTACATCGTAAATCCCTCCGATCTGTGTGTCTGTAAGTGAATCCTCCTTTCGTTGTTGGGCAACGGCTCCGTAAACACATTCCTGCGGCAACGAACACACACGCAACAATGGAAGAATAGTTGGACGCATGGTTTTCAATATGACTCATGTTGTATCAAAGGAAATTTTTAAGTCTGTCTGTGTGTACATGTACCGACGAAGCGGTGGTCTGAAGGTTCCCAGAACCGGGAGTCATGAGTCCCTTGGGACTCGGAAACAGGAGTCAGTGTGCTGGCAGCAGCAATTTGCTGGATTGGATTGGACTCGTCTGTGTATCCCTTCATCGCTTTTAGGCAGCAACTGAGTAAAGATTTTCCTACGGCAACAAAGAATTTTTGGAGGCGTCGTTTTTTGTGCAGTCCGTGTCGAATTAAAGGAAAGTAGCCGACTAGTTATTTCCAGAGCTTCCTGTTATCTATCATTTTCAATTCGTAAGGTCCCTACCTCTAAAGCGATAGCAATAACGGCAAGCCTACACGCAAATGTCGCGTTTTCTAGAGCTTCCCGTGTTCTACCGCTTTTTTCTATTGGCCTAAAGATAACATTACCGTATCTAAGGGGCCCCACCATCTTCTGAATAAGGTTCAGAAAATGGTATTCGAGTGGGACTGTAGAATCAACAGAAAGAAGCCTGCCTTCTGGATGATTTAAAGTTAACTTGTGCTATCAGTCCGTTCTGCGTTATCTGCAAGACTCAAGTACTACATTGTGCCCCCGAGTCGACATAAATTTAGAGCAAGTGAGGGCGACACAGCATGTTGTAGACATTGGGATTACTGCCTCGGAACAGGACTAACAGGATGTAAAATAATAATAGTTCCATTTTCTTTTCAGCACAGTATTCCTTCATCTTTTTTCACTTGCATAATCCCCGTGCAGTAGCACAAGGCTTAATTGTTATCTCTATTTCACGTACGTTATGAATCGAATGACGGAATTCCGTGAAACTTAACTTGAACTTTACGCCACTACAGGGCTCAGCTGATATCCTACCATTAATATGACCAAAGTGGAGGTCGTGCCAACTTTTGATATTGGATCAACAATAGCTGAACTTAATTTAGAATCCTGAAATTTCTTGAGGAAAAACATTTGGAAAATGTGAAAATTATCTTCAGGGTTATTGTTATTTGTAAAGCAACAGGACCGCCACCCGTTATCTGTGTTGAGATTCCGTGCAACGACGAGAACTAATACAAGTGTGAAAATAGTTATGCAAAATTCTGAAAAAGATGGGGAATATTCATACCTATAAATGTAATGTGATTATTTGTATATATTAAAAATTACAACTATGGCGAATGTGCGAAACTTCAAGGTTATATATACCAGTTTTCTCACAGTCGGAATTTTCGAGTGTAGAAAATGTGCACAGGAATATATCACTGTATTATCTAATTATTAATTTACATAATTACCTCCTGATAACCATAAAAAACGAAGCATTTAAAGGAAAGTAAGTGTAATAAAATCGGTCACGGTAGCCGAGCGGTCTAAGAGTTGTACTGCCTTCGCTCGCTCTGAAGCCGCGAACATGGGTTCGAATCCCACACAAGACACGGATGTTTGGTGTTTGTATGCATTTATCCTGTGTTTGTGTTGTCCTGTATTTAGGTAGAGGCTTTGCGACGAGCTGATCACCCGTCCAAGGAGTCCTACCATCTGTAAAAATTATCCTGAATCTGAGAAACCAGGCCTATGTTCCAAAGTGGGAACAAAACTCCGTGGCCTGTAGTCCGCAAGCGAACTATAGCGACCGAGTTACCTCCGCTTGTCGGCGAAGTTAGTGCCAATTTTAGCGGATAGAGGGTGTCGCGTGGTCAGCGCATGTAATAAGTTCTTCCCAAAACAAACTGATATTAAATTTCATAATTCATACTTATCCTGCAGACATTTTGACTTTCTATCCTTCTCTTCTGTTAAAAATGTATAATATTTACATAAAGAACCGAAGATTATTTGTATATTGTTTCCCACATTAAAAGTGCAATTAATTTTTGTACATGCACTTGGATGGGTTCTGTGTTCCAGACGTAGTGGTCACGCTATACAGGTTCCTCTCGTTGCAGAGTAAATCAATGCTGGCCACTGTGGCATTCATGTCTCGATCCGTCTTGATAAGAAGTGCATTAAATATCCGTGTACTGACTACAGGCTGGACGACCTAAATATTATTTCCAACAATGACAGGGATTTCTTCCTCCGTCACCGCGTGCAGGTCGGCTCGTGCATTCACCGAACCCCGTATCCACTGGATATCAGAGGCACTTTCTTGTGGATCACATCTCGCTCCAGAGTATGAACCTGACCACTCATCTCCGTCAGCTGCAAAGGTCCAGAAGCCGTGGAGCTTTAAGATATAATTAATTTATGCGTAGACACAGGGACAACTGTTTTTAAAATTATGGCGTACAGACTCTTTGCTAAGTGGTGACTCTGCACACAGCGGCCGTTGCTAGGTAACGCCCGCAACATACACATACGCAACAATTCAACAACGGGGTTATGGAACACGTTTATAAACAACGGTTCAGTAAACATGTTCCCGTGGAAACGAACACGCGTGCAACAATAGAAGAACGGTGTTTTCGATGTGGTCCGTGCCTAGGAGTTGTCTTGAAGAAAATTAAGTTGAACAATTCAGTTGTCAGTTGAGATGATCCCTGCAAGGGAGCATGAGAAAAGATGACGCTATATTTGAGTCGACAGTTGACAAAAATTCAGTTGCGGGATATTTGCCGGACAGTAACGACGCGAGCGCGGGAAGCTGATGAAACTTCACTTTTAGAAGCCGTTGCTAGGGAACAGCAGCTTTGGAAAAAGGCTTAGTGGGTACTGTGGTGATTTGTGAAGTGTGGAGATTAGGGTTAGCGCTGTAATTACTTGTAGTTCCAAGTGGTTTGTATAAGTTGTCAATAAATCCAATTCACCAATCTGACCCCGTCTATAGTCACACACCATTAAATACTTGACAATATATCTTAGCTTCGTCTTGCACATCACGTATTTATTCCTGTTAGTTATCAGCCGTCTGACGGGCTACTTGCTTTTTAAATAATTTGAAAGTTTTAAAAGTTGTAATATCTCTACATCACTGATCTAGGCACACTGCATGTCTTGACAAATACTGGTCACCCTCAGGTGTCTCTAAAATTGTTAATGAAACTGGTGTGCTTCCGTCAGTAAGATGAACACAACAGTTTCATCGACAATTATACAGACACCTGAAGATGACCAGTGTTTGTCGAAATATGCAGTGTGCATACATTAGTGATGTAGACAAGACGCAAAGTCAGACAAACGGAGAAGAGATTTTAATGTTTAAAACTTGTAAAGGTTTTGAAAAGCATGTTGTATGTGAGACGGCTATCTAACAGGAATAAACTACTGTTTTGTTTTGTTTTGTTTCTCCCATCCTGTCAGTCTCATCCAATTTCGTCATACAGAGACGAATGGTTCTCCAGTTACATATTGTACCTATTTATTTCTTAATTGCAAATCAATTTTTCTTAAATTAATTTCCACTTTTTTTTAATGGCTCTTCAAGCCCATTCAGAGCCCTTGCTTCTTATTCTGTTCCGTAATCTTAATTACACAGACGGTAGGATTCCTTGTATGGGGATCAGCCAGTCGCAAGGCCTCTACTTTGACATAGGCCAACGCACAGGCAGATATATGCCTTGAGTGGGATTCGAACACAGGATTCCAGCGTTCGACCTAGCGAAGACAATTCATACCTTAGACCGCGCGGCTACTCCGACCGGCTAATGTCCACTATTTTCCCCTTGGCACTACAGCCCCAGTGGGCCTAGACCTACCTCCATGAACTTCTCCGTTCACCTCGGTTTTTCTAGATCTTACACATTCGGTAGGACTCCTTGGGCAGGTGATCAGCTCGTCGCAAGGTCTCTACCTGTACACAAACACAGAAAAACGCACACACACAAACTAAACATTCATGCCCTGAGTGGGATTCGAACCCACGATCCCGGCTTCCGAGGGAGCGAAGACAGTACATGCCTTGGACCGCTCAGCTACCGTGACCGGCTATTTCCACTTTATTATAGCAAATCAAGTAGCATTTAAAGGATTGGACATATGTAAGTGTATCAGAAATTAAACAGAATTTTGGTGGGAAAAATATTTTAAAGCCCGTCATGGTAGCCGAGCGGTCTAAGACATGTACTGTCTTCGCTCCCTTGGAAACCGGGATCGTGAGTTCGAATCCCACAGAGGGCATGGATGTTTAGTTTGTGTGTGCGCGTTTTTCTGTGTTTGTGTACAGGTAGAGGCCTTGCGACGAGATAATCTCCCGCCCAAGGAGTCCTACCGAATGTGTAAGATCTAGAAAAACCGAAGTGAACGGAGAAGTTCATGGAGGTAGGCCTAGGCCCACTGGGGCTGTAGTGCCAAGGAAAAAACTATTTTAATACAGCGGCTTGTAAGTTAGACGGAGTAGGTGCGGTTATAATGGCATTACAGTGGCTCTTAACGCAATGTTATGAGAATGTGGACTGATCGTCCTTATGACGTTCCAGTGGCAGTCACTTTTGAGCACAGTAACGAGAATTCCTATTCCTTAAAAGGCGCAGAATATCTTGAGTTCTAAGCAACTCTCGTTCTCTGAAAAAGGACTCCGGTTCTGATGTTACAATCTGCATATAGCGGCAATGATAAATAAAATAAAGGTTAAGTTTGTCGTATAACTGAACTGTTGAAACAAAGGAGAATACGGTGAAAGACATATGTAGCATTTCTGGGTAAGGAGAATATGTACACAATTTAGTCATAAAACGTAATGGAAGAATACCATTTGGGAGATCTAAGCATAGGTGGGAATATAATATTAAAGAAATGTGGGTCTGGATCAGTTCACTTAGGATGATTTCAATGATAGGATATTCTGAACATTCTAATGGAACTTCGGATCCCATAAAATGTAGAATATTTCCTGACAAGCTTAGTGAATTCAGTTTCTTGGAAATCACTATTTTCGACTGATTATGTTTCTTAATTCGAGATATTAATTATCGTTATAAATTCTTAAATCACCACTTGAATGAATCTGATATTTGTAAACGAATTATAATTTAATGATTTTCCTCGCGGTAGTTTTAAAAATAAATACCATTGACCCCTTTTTCTCTTGCACGTAACTGTAAGTATGTCATCTGTATGTAACAGCAATTTATCACAGATATTTTGACAATGCCTGTGATCAGTCGAAAGAAATGTTCAAAATTCAGAGTGCTTATTATGAAGACATGAAATATTGTCCGGATAATTTTAGTTTTATTTAATATATTGTCGTGTGTTGCCTATGTAACGCGACAAGTAAATTCACGCGGGTCGCGGATTTGGCCAAGACGTTTATTGGACAATCTTTCTACACTCGCAAGCACAATTATTCACAACTTCACTATCATAATAACTTACACCTCTGATCTCGGTGAAGTCTTCTTTGTCGAAGCTGGTCTTTTATAACGTGCAGTCGGACTGACTAGTGAACATCGTGTTCAAGGGTTCGATCTTATCCGCTGATAGTGTCCGTTTCCATAGAAATACTTCCATTTCCGTGGAAACGTATTTGTTGTTTGGGCTATTCCTAGAATGCGTTCTGCTGGTATTGCGTTTTCACAGAAGTATACATTATTATCGCAGCCGTTGCCTATCAATGGACGTGTCTTCTGTCCTTTTTAGCAGCACGCCACAATATTATAATTCGGTATTTAAATTAAGAGGAGTCTGGAATAGAACATGATTATTTCTTTAAAAGAAAATTGATCGGACGTGATATTGATGGATTAACTAATTCTCTGGTAGCTGAACTCGAAGGCCCAACACCGCTAATACCAAAGTCAACCACTGGACGCAATTCTGGAAAATTTCCATCCACCTTATATTATTTTTATGTTATTCTCTGAACTACTTCTCGGTCTTCCAAGTGAGCATCTACTAGGTTTCCTTTACCAGCATCTGTAGTCTACACGTACGTTTTCCTCCAAATCCAAAACCGCAAGCTCTGCTATATCGATGTCTCCTATATTTCAATATTCGGATAATAGATCATTAAGTGAATTGTACAAATCATGAAACCCCTCTAATGTTAAAAATATAGATATCATTTTTTAAAACAGCTATTCCAATCCATTCAGGGTCTTGGCCTCTTATTCAGTTCCATAATCATTTTACAGAGACGGTAGTACTCCTTGGACGACTGATCACAGCCCGTCGCAAGGCCGCTACCTAAACCCAGAACAATACAAACACAGAATTAATGCATACACACATGAATCATCCATGCTTTGAAAGGGATTCAAACCCACGATCCCAGCGTCCGAGCGAGCGAAGACAGTTCATGTGTTAGACGGAGTGGACACTATGACCGGCACATATATTGTTAGCAACTATATGTATATGTCATATATATAATATGATTTAATTCATCAGAGCAGCATTTGAACTTCGTACACTGGGACACATCGTCAATACAATTACAACTAGCACGAGATTCAGCTCCTTAAAAAACTGCTCCAAATAAGATGCGACACGCAAGGCAAGCAGATTAACAACCCAAAAAATTTAGTGTATATCCATGTGCAGTAAGATCGCTCTGATGTTAACAATAGGCACTGTATTCCAGATCAACAGTGACATATACACACCCCACAATCATAAGAGACTTTATTTCATCAAAAGTAACTGGGAGGCAACTTTATTACAGTGTTCTACTGATTCAAATTTCGCCATGTCCCTGTTACTTCCTCTTACTTTGGTGCAAACGTTCTCAGAACCGCAACGGAGAATGTCTGTCTACAAGACGTTTCCAAGCGCCGTAACAGCAGATGGCAGGAGTAGGCAGTGTGACTAAAGTGCACGTGAAGCAAAGTGGGTCTCGGACACGATTACTGGCCAGGACGATAAAATGTAAATGAGTTGCCCCATAGTTAGAAAAGCCACAGGTATAATAAAAGATCGCTACTACGTCATCAGGATATGGGGCCACACGAACGGTAGACTTGTTGCGCAGTTCAGCGTGGCCCGGGGTTCGAGTACCGACTGTCTACATAACTTTTATATAAATAGTTCATTTGCTGTTGTTTGTAAATCAAATCACGGGTGTTGAGCTCGGCTCGTAACTTGTATGGGAAACAAGAAATAGTTTGAAGGGTATAATATGTGGGACATAACATCGTGAAGTCCGCTACAACATTTCCGACGTCTCCAAATTTGTACCATACTACACGGCATCACATTGTAAACCGCGAAGGAAGTTGTAAAGGAGATAGAAGGATAATATAGGAAGATTGATGAGAGGATCAAACTGGCTCGAGATCACGCTCGATGACTGGTTTTGGTATCAGCAGTGTTTAAACTTCTGGCTTTGTAAGAATGCAATTAGTTAATTGTTAATCACAGAGAGGGAAGGTCCTATTCTTCAAATAAGGAACCGCGACGCGGTAGACACTCAACTTCCTTTAAAGAGCGGCAGTATAAAGGACACGAACCAAATTGGTTCTAGATTCTTAAAAAGTTTTAAACAATACTTGTAAATAGACTAATTATAATAATTTATAAATATTTGAATAAATTCATCAACATCACTGTAATTGTTAAATGGTAATATTTTATATTGATGACATTGTAACAGTAGTTTCCGCATCTATTGATATGTCCTTCTGATGATGATCGCTCCGATCGAAACATGTGAAGGATGTAAGATTAAAGAAAGAAACAAAAGACATTTATCAGTCACATTGGACGGCGTCAATAATCTTTTATACTGGTACAGTTCATTCAGTATTTCGTGGACACGCAATACCTGCAACCGTGAAAGTTTATTTTTATACAAAAACAGTTAAATTTCTTATGAAATTAATTTTACAAATGTAAAATGATATGTTGTACGTTTTTCTTTGTTCTTTCATCTAATTTTTTTTTTTTTTGTCTTTATGCCCTTGGCTGCAGCTTGTTTGTTTTCTGGATTGTTTGATTTCGTAGGTTGTGGTGGCTGGTGTGTTTGTGAACTACACACACCAGTGTCAACTAACATAACAGGATGCACAAGTATGATATTAGTCTGGTATACGCCACAGTTTACTGAGACGCGCCGACAGATCTCGACGCCAAGATTCACACGGCTCTCATAATGCAGCATGTGCCCGATCCTGATTTAAGAACACCTACCCTGAAGATGGAAACTCCAGTATTTTTCGATGCGTCGATATTCTAGGCGAAGTGTTCCAAAAATCAGAAGTCATATATTAAGTATTCATATGGCTTGTATGTTCTCATGCAGACCTTCATTGTTTTCTTATACTGAAATATGCGAGAAATCTAATTATCCGTATACAAAATGAACATAAAAAATATTATTAAGCAAAAAATTGTTTGTTTCTTCATGTAGCATAGGCCTACAATTTTCATTCTTCGCCAGAGTGAAAAGATTCAGCTTGCAGTTAATAATTATATACGAATTTAATAAGGAGAAATTTCATCGTAATCTTAATGTTTCGGTTTATCTTAAATGAACCCCTTCTTCCTAAGTCTTACAGTTTCCGAGATAATTAAAAAAATCCGTACCGTGTAGTCCGTAAGCTAACTATACCGACCGAGCGACCGCCGCTTGTCGTCGAAGTTGTTGTTGTTGTTGTTGTTGTTGTTGTTGTTGTTATTGTTATTGGAGGGGGTGGGTTTCCCCATGCACCGCGACTAGTTTGGTCTATCGTGCGTCCCCCTATGATCTTCTACCAGCCTCTATACCCTACCGGTACTGGTGCTTACCATCAGCCCCTACTCAGCCAGCGAGGTCGGCCTCTACGGGCTCAGAGGTATCTCGATGCTTCCCCCATCTACCATAGGCGTTAGAGACTACTGTTGGGAGGGGAAATGTCCTTAATTTAGCTCAGTGGCCTCCTTTGGAGACATGAGGTTCTTTTACGTGCCGTAAAGCTACGACACGGGACCCACGGCTTAAAGTCCCTCCCGGAGGACTTGTTCCCTGAATTTTTCCGCCCTTAAAATTTCCACGACCTCCGCCGGGTTTGAACCCCCGTACCTTGAGTCATGAGGTGGGAACGTTACCTCTAGACTACGGAGGCCGCTTGTCGTCGAAGTTAGTGCCAACTTCTGTGGATAGAGGGTGCCGCGTGGTCAGCGCAACGGATGCCCACGGCAGTTAATCTCGGTTTTCGAGACTGGAGCCGCTATTTCCTTGAAATAGCTCCTCAGTTATCCTCACGAGGCTGAATGGGCTCCGCTCCAGACCCAGTACTTCTCAGAAAATATGATAGCGTCGGGAACCTAACCCGGAACCTCTGGATCTGTAGCCAGGAACTCTGAACACTAGACCACGGAGGCGGTCCGAGATAATTAAAAAATATTTTAAAGGTCTAGAATTGAAACATCCAAATTATTACTTCATACATGTATTTCGTAACTTGTTTTAAACATGTGGAGAAGAATAAGGTAATACTTAATTATACTGGTACGTGCATGAAATCTTGCTACAAGTAACCGTATGAGTAAGTCACACAGAGACATCCAGCATGATCTATCACGTCAAGATATGATCTGAGACTTAAGTTTTTGAAAAAATATTTGTTACAGTAAATCAATTAATTCTTGTACTCATTTATATTTCTCCTCACGTCATTTCTGCCATTGTATCGTGTCCTGTTTACGAAGCTTTTTCATTATGGCGTCTATTCTTCTTGAAACAGGAAATGAACTTGCTGACTTATTACGCTACGTACATGAAAACCCCTCACATAGAATGTCAAAATCTTATTCAAATCTGGCGCACTCGTTGTGCTGAATATCCGATTTCTAATAATAATGTGCGATTTTGCGGCAATGCTTATGTCCCTCAGATAGACGAAATGACTCACACGTTTTGACGACAGAACAATGCTTGTCAGTCTGTGTAGCATTGACATTGGTTTCCTCAGTAGGTCTGAACGGAAGGAAACGTGCTTGAATCAGCACAAAGCATGGCCCAGCATGTTCGTGTTTTGTAATTGATGGAGTAGGCCTACTGAACTCTTGCAGGCGTGGTGTAGTAATTAAGGTCACGAAATTTAATATTTTTTAATCTATTCTTATTTTCTGAATCTCCTTAAGGTATCGTGTAATTTCTGTAGAGTTGCCTGTAAGAGTAATGGGTTCGATCCCTATCGACGACACGGAAGATGTGCGGCAAAATATATCGGCGCATGCGCGCTCTCTCTCTCGTCTTCCTCTTCTTTTCTGTTAATATGTTTTATTCTTTCTTCTTGTGCCCACAACAGGTTAGACTCAAATCTACTTCGAATTCATATTTCTCCTTTGAATGAACTCCCTACGTCTGTATATAGGCCTACATTTTTCGTTACGAAGTAAAGGATCTGGGGGTCTGTTATCACGGCATTTTTTTCTTTTTATGTATATGTTTTCTTTTATATATAAATGTGTTTTCCATGGGTTCTGTGTAGTTCATGGCACGGTGTCAGAAGTTAATTATATACAAAACATATCCTTGGAAAACTAATCGCTTTTAAATTAAGTTTGCATTTGCAAGTAAAACTAGAGTAAGTGTTTCTGTAAGCTGCAGGTGCTTTTCGGCCAAGGAGGCATTTATATGGCATTTTGCCTGGGCCACTTGTTGAAAATATGATTACCCTTAGGGAGGAAGCCCCTGGATAAAAAAAAATTAATATTAAAAGAGAAGGAAATATAGCAAATATTATTACAAACATTTAAAATTAAGCTTAAATACAGAGGCATTGACATTTCAGTAGAGAGAACTACAAATCTGTCGTCAGTAAAAATATTCTTAAATAGTTTAATGTAAGTTTGAAACAAATTTTATGACTTCCCCCCCCCAAAAAGAGAATCTTGGTAGGTTCACAATTGAAAGAAGTCACATAAAAAACCGAAACCGAGGTGAAAAAAAATATTAAAACAGGCCGAAAAAATGTCTATGTTGATTTTTAACAAAAGAAACATTATTAAGGATCTCAATCCTTACAGCAGTGGTTATAAAGAGTTGTGTCTCTGGGATATACTGCCGTGTAGTCTGCTGAAATATTAGCTTTAAATGGACAACCAAGCATTAATACCAGAAGATACAACTTAAAAAAATAGCATTATTATGTTAGTATATTTCCATGACAGAATTTGAAAGTCATGAATAGCCCTAGCTATTGAGAGTTTGCAGGATGTGTATATTTCTGATATTTCCGAACATTAATCTTATGTCACGAAGATTAATATGTTTTCTAAACTGAACATTTCTATAAGACGCTTAAGAGCCCTATGCATTCCTACGGAAGTAAAAGATGGCTACTAAAAAGGAAAGATAAAATATGCCCCAAAACTTTGAAATAAGGACACTTAGAAGAATTTATGGCACAGTTTAGGAAAATGGTAATGGAGATCAAAGTATAACCGTGAACTTCATAAATTATATAACGAACCATTTAATTGTGAAAGCGATCGAAGTATGAGGGTTGAGATGCAGGAGCAGAAGCCCGGCAGGGAGTTATATTTATATAAACCAGAGGGTACTTGACGACTAGGCAGACCTGCTATCACGTGGCTGGATGCAGTTCAATAAGATGTGAAGACAAATGGAGACGAAGTCACAGTATCGGGACCAATGAAGAGCAATTGTAAAAGCAGCCAAGGTTCATCGTGGACTGCAGCGCCCGCAGAAGAAGAGAAAAACATTCCTTACATGTACAAATAATTAAGAAAATATATTGTGAAAATAAGAACTGTCTCAGAATTATGTTAAATGGTGACTTGTCGTACTATAAATTTTGACACTTCAAATATATTTACAAGAGTATTACTTAAATTTTTGCGTACTGAATTAATTCATACTTGAGTAATTTGTTAATTATTTAGGCAGGAAGTTCGGTAGTTTCATTGTTACTTATGTCTTCCTTCGTGAATTATTTTACGAAATTATCAGTATTACAGACTGTACAAAAAATTGTCCCTGTGCTTAACTAATTAATCACTACGCCATGAAGGCGCATGGTGGAGCAAATGTGTAGATTCATATTTTCTTGATCTCGGTAGTAGCTGGAGGTGAATAGTCAGCTTCACGCCCTGGCCACTTTACCCCCGAGGGATAGAGCCCCCGATACCCATTGGATAGGAGGCTGGGTGGGCCCCAGAACCGGTCTGGAGGACGTGAAGAAGAGAAAATTCTTGACCCTACCGGGACTCAAATCTCGACCCCTCGACCGTCCAGCCTGTAGCCAGTCGCTACACCTACTAGACTATCTAGACCGCGCCATAGCTCAAGCGGTTAGTCGCTGGCTTCCCGCCGTGGCGGCCCGGGTTCGATCCCAGGTCTGGTCAAGTGGGGATTCGTAGTGGACAAAGGGGCGCTGGGGAAGGTTTTCTCCCAGTACTTCGGTTTCCCCTTCCAATGTTCATTCCACCAATTGCTCCACAATCACCCTCACCTATTATCTGGGCTGGTACAATAGGCCAGAAGTGACCGCAGTACAAGGGACTTAGTTAGTTATTGGAGAGGGTGGGTTTCCCCATGCACTTAGACCAGTATTGGTCCATTGTGCTTCCCTCTATGATATTCTACCAGTCTCAATACCCTACCGATATTGGCGCGTACCATCAGCCAGCGAGTTCGACCTCTACTAGCTTAGCGATATCTATAATGCTTCCCCCATCTATCAGAGGTGTTAGAGACTACTGTTTGGCGGGAAATGTCCTTGAATTTGGCTCAGTAACCTCCTTTGGAGATATGAGGTTCTTTTACGTGCCGTAAAGCTACGACACGGGACCCACGGCTAAAGTCCCTCCCGGAGGACTTCTTCCCTGAATTTTTCCGTCCTTAAAAATTCCACGACCTCCGCCGGGTTTGAACCCGCGTACCACGAGTCATGAGGTGGGAACCTTATCTCTAGACTACGGAGGCCGCTTACAAGGGACTTAGTCCCACCCCACTAACAATAAAAATATAAATAATACTGGCTATCTCGGCTCCTCGAATGGTACGATGAATAATAAATAAGACATGATTTGAAAGAGGCCTCTGTAGCCTAATTGCGGTACCATCCATGTATTTCCTTGGAGGGATTGAGAAAAACTGCGAAAAAATCCGTAGTCAGTACAGCCGTTCAAGATAATAATCAAGCACCTTCCGATTATGAGATAAGGGCGTTACTACTACGTTAACCCGCGCGGTGTCATTTATGTCACATAGTCGTTACGGCTTATTGATCAATATGCGAGTAATTCCCCTTTATGCACGCGATATGTATCTAATATTTTCCTCGGTCGTATCATGAACACGATTTCAGCATTTCGAATCGTACGTGGGAGGCACAGAAGGTGTGATGTGCGTTACTTTTGCACGTAGCAATCAATGAGACGGCTTCAGCTGGCTTGATAAACAGATCGCGTCACGCATCTAAATGTCTGGGACCAGTCACAATATGACAGAGCTTCTGTGGCATCTTCAGTCTTGCCTAAATATGAACAGAGGCGGATGACTCATATTTGCAATATATTAAACGCCTGAAACGTATGCTGCACACCAGTGACCCTTATAAGGAGAGAAATGCATGCCGGGAAAACAGACTACTGCAGCCCGAAGACTCATATCACCAGCCACAATACATGTAGGAATCAGAAAATTACCAAGAAGTTACCAAATTACCAAAGTTTTTACATCCTCACGGCAGTGAGAATGAAGATTGCCGTCTTCTGAGATGTGACATGTAATCTGGTAGACGTTTACTGACTTTTGGAGGAGCGTTCTGCCTCCATCTTCAAGGTATGAAGTAAGCCGAGCTAGGAAAATGTACGAATATAGGGAGGTGGAAGGATCCGAGATTGCGTAGTCGGTATAGCGGCTGGTCTACAGAGTTCGAGTCCCGGTAGAGTCAACAATTTTCTCTTCTTCAAGTCGTCCAGACGGGCTCTGGGATCTACCCAACCGCCTATCCAATGGGCATTGGGGGCTCTTTCCCTGAGGGTAAAACAACATGGGAATGGAGCTGACCACTCAACTCCAGCAGGTGCCGATATCAAGAAAATGTGGATCAATACATACTTCCCAATACTCCTTCATAGTGTAGTGCTTAATTAGCTAAGAGCAAGAGCAACTTTGCCTATAGGGAGATAGATAACAGGGATTGAAGCCCTGAGAAAGCCAGCTGGAGGAAGAAAATGGGATAAAATAGCATCTAATAAATTCGTAATTTTTTACCCTGAAGATGGGGGCAGTACGTTCTTGCGAGACGTCAGTACACATCTACCGGACAGATGTGCCGCTTCCCAAATAACATCAATTTTTATGACGGATATTAGAAGGTGTAGTGTTGTATATATCTGAAATGTTCCGCAGGCTGATATCTCTTAAGAGCAAATACGAATATAGTACAGGTCTGACCGGTCTGACTACTATCAGCAACTATAACGAAAGCCTGACCCGCCTCAGCAAGTATAATCCAAATCTGACACGTGTCAGCAACCATAACAGAAGTCTAACTTGCATCAGCAACCATAACAGAAGTCTGTCCCGTAATAACAGGTAGAACTACAGACCTATACCCGAAATGCATACGGCTGGGCGGTGCCTTCCATCAGGAAATACAATTTTACTAGAAAATATATTGACCTATGAGGGATAAAGTACGTGGGCAGTACTGGATGTGAAACTTTATTACGTACAGAGATCTATAATACTTTTGGGGTAGAAAAGTCGTGGAGATTAAGATGGAACTCGACCATAATTTTTATGGGGAAACCTTCTGAAAAGCTCCCACTTGGAAGACCGTGGCATGATAATATTAAGGTACAAAGAAGATTGTGAGTCTGAGATGTGTATCGAGGTGACTCAAAATCGTGTACAAGAGCTGAGCTTGGTTTAACTCAGTCTTATGTGATTGTATTTGAAACGTAATAATTAATCGCTTCATCTATAAATTCCCTTTGTTTAAATAATTTACAATCCCAAGGTCTGTTATCAGGTCCACAAAAGCTTGGACCTTGTCCTGATTTAATTAAATCAGGTCCACAACTTCTGACACTACTTCTATAATTTTTTTTTTAATTGCCACAGAACTTACTTCGAAATATTCATACTACTGTATTGCATGAAAATCACTGTCTCGTGATATGTGACGACGTAGAGTCTGGTACAGAGGAATTTTCTCGCCAAAATAAATAGTGTCATATCCTAGATGACAGTAAACTTCCTGTTCGCCCCTTTGAAGATCTTAAATATGACAATTTTACATATCTTACGGCATACAACACCGTGTATACCGATAAATTTGAACAAAGAGCTCTACTTACTACTTGCTTCCTGGTTGCTTGTTTTTTTTTCCCCACCCTGAAGATAGGGGCGATATGTTCCGCCAAACCGTTCGTCGACTTTTACCGGTTTACACGATGCTACATTCAAGAAGATGAAAACTCTTTACAGTCAGCTGTGAGAACATAAAATCCAAATTTAGGTATTTAATAAGGAGTCCTCTGATAATGGATAGTCCATCACAAGATACGAGTATATTCACACACAGGACACTACAACACAAGAGAACACGCGCTTGCATTTATACCCCGAGCATGACAAAAATCTGCATTCACGAAATTACAAAGTTCAAAGATCGTAAGATGCAATTATCCAAGAATCACTTTAATATTCATCCTTCCCCATCTCAGTTATGGTTTCGGAAGGGTGTTATAGTTATCGTCTCTAGTGGGAAGTTGTATTAAAGCAGTGTTGCAAGTATTTAAACAACTTATAGCGTGTGGCAACACAGGACGGTGTTCGCTGTTGCACTTCCTCCATCCTTCGACCACATATCTCAGATTTGGTTAATGAAAACAGTGAAATGTGTGAGGTATGAGGTATGCAGGTGGATTTAATATTGAAATGGATGATATAAATGAAGAATGGTTTTGAAGAAAGCAGTCTTCTGGGATTTGGCACCGTGTATATNTTTTCTTTGCACGATCTAAAATTGCATATTGCAGGAAGGCGACTGCCAGCTCGGCATAAACTTAGCCCTAATATAGTAAAAATGATTAATGGCTGCAAAAGGAGATCGGTAATTATGGCAGGAACCACGTTTTCCATCAGATTAAAGCATCATATATACCAGGAGGGCGTTTACCTCTTCCATCCGCAGTGTAGACAAACTAGTAGTGACCCACATCACCATTATCATCCGCAATGCACCGGTCTCACAACAAAGGTCTTTAATTTTAAATCTAATCCAACAGAAATGCGGTGGTAAGAAACACCACAGTATTTTCGCTGACAACTTCTTTCTCCTCACCTACCGGCTGTACAAGACCTCCAGTTCCTGTAACAGGACATATGCAGACATTTCCAGGTTGAAGTACTTTGAAATGTCTGATTGGTCGCCAGGTTAATCGACTAACCTCGAATGACTTCTGTTGCTGAATTAATGACTGTTTGACTGAATAGCTGGCTTCCTAAATGACTGACTGAGTAAATGACTGAGACACTATCTGCCTGAATGAATGTCAGACTGGCCTAGTGGTTTCCCGAATAATAGACAGAATGACTAGTTGATTTGCTGACTGATTTATTGACTAGCTTATACCTGACCAACTGGCTGATTCACTCGATGGCTGATTGTCGTTATTGGTTAGCCGTCCAGTTATTTCAGTCATCCATTCATAACGGAACATTCGATGCAGTTACACTAACTGTTTTCACCTTCTCCTAAAATTTTAGTAATAATTCGATTACCATGTTGGTCTATTTATTCAGAACACGCGAAAAAATCCTTCCCAAATTTGCTTTAAAAAGTTTTGAAAATGTTTGTAATTTCAGTCTGTTACAAATACATAAATGTCAGAGTCCTACGGTACAACTGGCCTAGAGTGAGATAGAAAAAGGAGTTCTGGGAATATATGAAGTTTCTTAAGATCGTCATCTAAATAGGGCTATAAACATTAGCAGGTATTAGAAATAAATTACAAAATTTGGCAATTAAATCAGTAGAGTAGCGTGTTTTGGATGGAAACTTATATTCGCTGAGGTTGTCAAGAAATTCCATGCAGTTTATTGAGCCCCAAGTTTCATTACTGTATTCACAAAACCCTCCACATTATCTTGTTCAGACCCACACGAAACCAGTCCGTACAGGAACATCCTATTCTTTTAAGATAAATCTTAATATTGTCACCTCATCTGAGCCAGCTGGTCTCTAATGAAGTTTTCCGCCCAGGACTATATAGACACTTCTCGTGTATCCACGCGTGCACCACGTCCCACCCATCCCATCCCCCCTTTATTTAGTCGCCCATAGATGTATGGTGACGCAGTAAGCGGATGCTCTTCATCATATTTATAATTTCATTCGAAGCTTAATTTCAGTACAACTGATGCAAGAAGAAAACGAGTTGCGAAATAAACGAAGATCACTTCGGGTATTTCTTGTTCCTTTAATGCTTCTATAAGTCTAAAACATATTCATCATGTGTGGAAGCCTACCCGTCACGTTACAGAGAGCGACTAGCATGTAATCAGCTAAGAGCTGAAAATCTAAAATGGTCGTAATAAAGATTTATTGAACCTGTCCTGATAGATCAGAAGGAACATTTTGCAAAATTAATAGTGGCTCCTAATACTGGTTATTCACGTACGTGGTAATATTGTGCCACGACTTAATGAAGATTATTCTTCTTCTTACACATTCGCTGCACGAGAAGTAACTGAGCCTATAGGGAGGGGCTCGAACCCTGCAAGCTACCATTATTCTTTCCTACTGTTGTCCGAAGTCACTTTGCTACTGCAGAAAATGTTTTTTAAAAGAAGGAATGAGAGAAGAGAATTGTAGAATATTTTAATCAAATTTTGACCATTTAACCCTTTAAATTCATTATACCTGGTCTTATCAAATCAGTTAATATTTCATCCATTCATGTGTTTTTCTTTCTCTATTCTTATCCTTTCTCTCTCCCCATTTTTCTCACCTTTTCTGTGTCCTTTTTCTCTGTTTCTATTTCTTGTTCTCTTTCACTATATAATTTTTAATTTATTTCTCTCAAGGTTTCTTGTTCTCTTCATGCATTACGTTTAGTATACTAATTGTGACCGGAGGGGCTTTTATTCTTTAACTATGTTTAATGCTTCAGATCCGACAGAAGTTATACCTCGATACGATGTCGTGCTGTGCGTCTCAGCTCCATTAATCCCCTTAATGAACTTTGCATAATTATGGGCGTTTGATATAAAACAGGTTCTCGTTACGAAAACAGCTCTTACGTCATCACATGGTAAAGATTACTATACCCTTCTCTTTTGGTTTTATGACGCAGGGAATAAATTTTTAGTCACAAATAAGGAAGTGTTACTGTACTTGATTGTTCCTTATGGGATCAAAAATTTGAAATAAAATTTGGACGTCTCATAAAGAAATTTCTCTCGATATGACTCTGATTCATAAGCGCTGCCGTTTTGCAGTTTTTGCAGACTTCAGTGGTGTCAGTCTCTTGTTTTCGTAATGAGTTATTGGTTTCCTCAAGATGACGATTGCAATCGTAAATTCCTTTATGCTTTTCTCTGAATGTGAAAAAAGGGAGTTCCTGTAAATACGTATATATAGTCCTTCTGAGGGTAGATTTACTGCCTGACTGCAACCCGGCAGAAATGTCATATCCAGATGACGCATATTACGTCACGGTTATTGTGTCCCCGACGAATTGTTCCCGTATGAGAACCGTGGTGTTAGCGTGAGATCTTATCGTCAGCTTCCTTCTTCAGGTACGAAACACAATAAATTCACAAGAAGAAAAGATTAATTACGTTACCATATTTTCAAAGAACAAACAATGATTCTTATATATATTTATGTTGGAGAACAGATGGAAAGGGAGACACTTGGAAGGCGTGTAGGTGGGTAAATAATATAAAAAGGGATGAGTCTATTTTTAAGATTATCATAGTCCGTGAACCATTTTATTCGCTTAATTGAAGATGAATTTATTAAATTAAGCACTTAATCTACCGGAATTTTGCCTCGGTAAAGTAGATGAAATATTATATATATATTGGCTAGTTTAAGAATATATTTAGCCTTATTAATATATGGTTATGTGTCTGGAACGGGGTCCACTCAGCCTCGTGAGGATATTTGAAGATCTATTTCAAGGAAATGTTGGCTCTGTTCTAGAGAACCAATATTAACGGCCTTGGGGATCCGTTGTGCTGACCATACAACATCATCTATCCGCTAAAGTTGGTACTAAATTCGTCAACAAGAGGCGGTCGCTCGGTCGGTATAGTTCGCTTGCGGATTAAAAACCACGGAGTTTTTTAAACCTATTTCATTTCTTTACGAATGGAAGTAGGCTAAAAATTAGTTAGCAGTTTTCTGTTCTACTATTCCAGAATGTCATAATTTTGGTAATCTTAACACCCCTCAAATGGGGTGAATTTGTGCCATATAACTTTTACCACAGCGTGATTTCATTGCAGGTATATCAACAGAATATTTTACTTTTCCTGTTCTAGTTAATGGTACAGCTGCTAAAATGACTTCACGTTGTGATAAAAGTGACGTGGCACAAACTCACCCATATTGGAACAGAGTTACTCTATTTGACACATTAAATTTAATTTAATTCAATTCTTTATTATTAATGTGCCGAGTCAACAGCCGCAAGGCCAATTACAGACCCAGCACAGTGCAGATGAATGAATTACATTATAGACAAACTTATTAAAAGTCAAATACAAATTACAGGTAAGTACTTGGAAGAAATAATAATGAATAAAAGTAAAAGTCAACAAACAAATAACTGATAATTATAACAGTAATAATAATTTCATTATCATTAAACTAAGTGTTATTACGAATTGAGGAATGAAACATAAATATTTAATTAAGAAATGAATAGTGTAGATTTTCAGAGGATAATAATAATATACGTAATTCATTTTGTTTTACTGGACATGCAAATAATAAAAATACTAACAGTTATACTATAATTATGTAAATTAAATATGAATATTTTCTAAAACCAACTTGTAACATATATTTTAGTCCACCTTTTCTCTAACAGAGTCAAAAGTGAAGAGTTCACACTCAAACAAATTGATTGCAATAAACTCAGACAACTGGATANCTGAATCTCATTTTACGACCGACGGTCAGTCGGTCAGTCTGTCTTGGCATGAAGCACCCATCTTGGGCTTGTGACCAGATCTGTATTACTGTTTGACAGTTACGGTCTTGATTTTGTGGGAGCCCTCTTTGACGAGAGGACGGGCCTGTCTTTTGTATATGCTGCTGGTCCTTGCCAGCGCAGTCTTTCTCGGGTCTGAGTCCCTTTGGACTCGCGACGATATTTTACTCTCTCAGATTCAAGTCTTCCTTTTCGTCGCCTCCTACGACTCGCAGGGTCACGGTGGAGGTATTGGAACCCGCCTATTACATTTTTATATAGTTTTTTCCCCCTTGGCACTACAGCCCCAGTGGGCCTAGGCCTACATCCATGATCTCCGTTCACTTCGGTACATTTTTATATACTATACTAAAAATATCTTAATTCTATTAAAGGGTTCAATAATTTGACTGTCGAATTGAACTGAATGAACGTGGGTTGTTATTGACTTCATGAAATAACGTTACCTTGTCAAAACAAAATTAATTACGCGCTGTTTATAACCAGGAGGGTGAAAATTTAATCATCTTAAGTGAAATTTGCAGATCTCAAGGGCGGCTCCAATTCTTTGTTACCTACGTACAAGGTTTTTGGATTGAAATTTCGTAGTTGTATTTTATATACCCTCAGTTTCGTGAGGTTGGGTGAGACTGCGTCCATTTGGTACGTCAGCCACTAATTGAACCATTGTGTCTATCTACATATGATTTTACAACCCTTTGTTTGAACTTGGTCGTTTTTCAGTTTCTTAATCTATACACAGCCGGTAGGACCCCTTGGACGGGGGGTCAGCCATTCACAAGACCGCTACCTACACACAGAACAACACAAACACAGAATAAACTCATAGAGACACCCATGCCTCTAGTATGATTCGAACCCACGATCGCAGGGCTCAAGCGGACGAAGACGGTTCATGCTTTAGAGCGTTCGGCAACTGTGAGCGGCGAATCATTGTACCAGCACCGGATAATAGTTTAACATGGATCATTTGTTGGAATGGGAGGTGAGATGAGAAACCTGTCCCAATACAACTTTGTCCACCACAAATCCTACATGACTTGACCTGGGATCGAACCAGGGCTGCCACAGTAGGAATTCGTTGACTGAGCTATAACATGGCCTTAGAATACCGTGAATTACATGAATATTCGTCTGTAATTTTCAGTTTTTACCGTGATTAGTGAAACCTATCTTCATGGCCAAGGAGTCCTGCCGCTTGTATTCACCACTTTCATACTTATTTGATAGTGAAAAACATCTTTATTATTGACGTTGTGTTATTGTTCATAACGATGGAATTATAGAGGCGTCATCATCATGGACTAAGTGCGGTTTATAATGTACAAGACAGACGATAGGGAAAGTTTCTTTCAGTGAATTTGTCGAACATCGATATATACTCGGAGCAGAAAAGGCAATGTGTGTAAATGAAATATCTCGTGCGCTCATGGAAAGTGTTAACAATGTTACCTACTTGAAACCTTGGTTTCAAGACCTACTATCCTGACTTCGACTCTTATGCTTTTCCTAAGTGCCTTCAGGAGATAGCCTAATTATTGCCTCTGATTAGGCCTCCATTGCTTCAACTGAAATTCATTATCCACTAATCATTTCATCATTCGAGACTATATAACATGATCTAGTGAAAAAAACATCTTTAAATAAACCGTAAAGAAATAAAATAAATTTCTGCAGTAATGGAGGTAAAGATTAGAGTAAGGTTGGAGTGCTGAAAAGATAAATAGTGCCAGAAGAAATGTTTATATGCATAAGATTTTTGTCTAACAAAATCCAACATGATTTCTAAAAAAAAATTACTTTCATTTAAAATATCGAAGATATTCATGAAGCAACTAAGTTATTGCTGCGGTTAATATGCGTCCGTAGTCTGGAATTCGATTACGTCAACTGATGCCAACAAGCTGGAACGCATCCAGCAGAGGTTTGCGGCCCTTTGTTTTAAACGTTTCTTTCCTAAAGTTCACTACAATTATTCTCTTGCTCTTGAGGAGTTAAAATTACATACTTTATGTACTAGGAGACATCGCCTTGATGCTCTCTTTCTTATTCAAGTTTATTTTGGCTCTAAA
>NW_019724640.1:116680-136557 GCF_002891405.2 Cryptotermes secundus
ATTATTAATTAAATATTTATGTTTCTTTTCACTTCTAAATAACACTTAGTTTTATGATAATGAAATTATTATTATTGTTATTATTATCATTTATTTGCTTGTTTGTTTACTTTTCTTCATTACTGTGTTTTCCCAAGAAATTTCCTGTAATTTATTTTTGACTTATAATGTGTTTGTCTAATGTTTGTATAATGTTACACTTAATTACTTTCATCTTCACTGTGCTAAGTCTGTAATTGGCCTTACAGCTGTTGACTTGGCACATAAATAATAAAGAATTGAACTGAATTGAATTGAATACCAACACATTAAGGCGTACAGTGAAAAAGTGGGTTAAGTCCCCATATTGTTAGCATTGACACTGCATGAAGAGGAATGTTTGTATTTAATGTTAAGGCGCTTTAGAGTCGACAGCAGGAATCACCAACGCCCACTGGATAAGAAATAGAGTGATTATTGTACAGCCGTTGTGGATATGAGAAACTAAATACATGACCCTTGCGGAAACCGAACCCCGGTCTTGTAGTAAGTAGTCCATTTATTTTATAAGCTCATATAGGCCACATACTCTTTCCCCCACAAGGCTATACTTTTTATTTATGTTATAACACTATAAACTTGTGCATTTGGTTCAGCGTTGTTAAGCAATCCGGTCGTTAGTTCGGTGAAGACAGAGGACTTTTGTCCGAAGATAAATCACAAGGGTATGTTATGTATGGTACTGAATTTACAAGGGGATGAGCGGTAGCGTAATTGGTTGAGGCACTATGCTACAAGCCGGAAGGTCGCGGGTTCGAGTCCTAATGAGGTCATTGGATATTTCAATTTACCTAATCCTTCCAGCAGCGCTGTGACCATGGAGCGACTCAGTTTCTAACATAAACGAGTACCAGAAATCTTCCTGGGGGTAAAGGCGGCCGGCGCATAAGGCTGACAACCTTACCGCCATCTATGAGCCGATTGTTTACAAAATATGGAAGCCTTGACGTCTCACAACCCTATGGGCCTTCACGGCCTGTTTCAGGGATAGGTTTACCTATGTTTTTAATGAATTTACATGTTCCTATATTCGTTTGGAAGAAACGATGATAAGTAGAAGCACTTATGTAACATTTCAAATATTCACAGCGAATAAATATACTATCTTTGTAAGGGATCAGCCGAGTCAATTTTGATTTCAAAATCAACGTCTCAGAGAGCTCCGCCGTCACCATCCTCAAATTCTATGTGATGAATGATCATACATAGCTGACACACACACACACACACACACATATAACATATATATAAGCACTAGTCTGGCAGTTAGCCCACACCAAACTCCATAGATTCTAATTCTGCATAACTTTACTTATACTTAAATTTTATCACCATACATTATCATGTAGGCCTCCAAGAATAAATTATATACTTTATACAAAATATGACGTCACTTCCCAAACACTGTGTAGGTTTCCTCTTATTCTTCTTCCGCCTTTTACGGATTAGGCGCGTTGACCTATTCCCATTTCCCAATTAGTCTTATAGACAGTTGGGAGGACCCCTTGGACGGGGGATCAGGCCGTCTCAAGGACACTACCTACGCGGGAGGACACGAACACAGGAAAAAGGCAGACATACATCCATACCTCGAATGGATTCGAACCCACTATCCCAGTGTTCCAGAGGAAGAAGACCTACTTCGAAGACTTAAATACATATATTGATCACGGCCTTGGCGTGACGCATTAGCTTGTAATGTACGGCCTTGCAGAGAGGGGTAGAGTCGTGGGAAGGGGCAACAGGGGGTATAAAAATTGTGTTATCACTCAACTCATTGAGTAGATCAACTGAAGCCAGGTCAATTCTGAATATATTCGGACGGTAACCGTCTTAATCCTTAGTTAAATTAATATTCCATAATTGTACTTATGTTCTTCTCTTCATCCAGACAAATGCAAGTGTAGCACATTGAATTAGGCTTAGAACACTATCTGTATAGTCGCTTCCTCTTTGCTATACATGAAAATCTTACAACCTCATTTGGCCCTAAGTAAAATCATGTCGCCGGTCACGATAGCCGAACGGTCTGAGGCATTTACAGTCTTCGCTCGCTCGGAAGCCGGAATCGTGGGTTCGAATCCCGCAAAAGGCATGGATGTTTTTTATGTGTATGTGTTTATTCTGTGTTTGAGTTGTCCTGTGTTTAGGTAGAGGCCTTGAGACGAGCTGATCACTCGTCTAGGGAGTCCTACCGTCTGTAAAATGATAAAAATGAAAAAAAAAACCTCGACACCGTAAGGTATAAGAGGAACGGATTAAGTAAGTAAGTAAAGTTAATTTGTCACTCAAGGGACGCGGGTTCAAACCCGGCGGAGGTCGTGGAATTTTTAAGGGCGGAAAAATTCAGGGAACAAGTCCTCCGGGAGGGACTTTAAGCCGTGGGTCCCGTGTCGTAGATTTACGGCACGTAAAAGATTCTCATGTCTCTAGGAGACCTCTGAGCTAAATTAGATAACAATTTCCCGCCCAAGTAGTTTCCAATGCCTCTGGTAGATGGGGGAAATATCAGGTACCGAGGACGGACCTCGTTGGCTGAACGGGGCTGATAGCACGCACCAGTACCGGTAGGGTATGTCGACAGTAGAAATTAAAGGGGGACGCACAGCGGACCAATAACTGGTCTAAGTGCATGGGGAAACCCACCCCCTCTAATAATAATAATAAGTTAATATGTCGCTTAATTGCATTGGCGAGTCTAAGAGCATGCAGATGAACTTCTACTTACGAACAATTCGTATTTACGATCATTGCACGGAATAATTGCAACTTTGGATCAATTTAACGAATACATAACCCCGCATTCACGAATATTTTGGAAAATTAACATTACCAAATTTAACGATATATCTTATGAAAATAGATTCAACTTACGAACATTGAACTCACAAACACATTTCAAAGAACACATTATGTTCGTAAGTTGGGGTTCGCCTGTATATACGTTTGTATAAAAAGAGCCTTATACATTATGCATGTAAATGTATGTTCATAAATTTTGCATTGATGAATATGCGAGTTCGTTTATGTCATGGACCGATATCTATGTTCGAAATTAATTTCTTGTCATTCTATAAATTTTTCGTTCCACCAACTGTTTCATATTCATTAATAATCCGATATCAACGCTGTTCTCGATATTGAAAATGTCGTTAAATAAGAAATTTTAGAAAATGAAATGACGGGGATATTTCTCTTCACCATATTGTCGGCCCTGGATCCATTCTGGCATCCTGTCCAGTGAGTACTGTGAGGAGCAAAATGACCGGAACGTGAAACTGAGGAAAAATGGAAATATAAAGAAATACATTCAGTAAAAAGGACGAAATAATCAATAGAAAGAAAAGAAAGGAAAAGGAAAAGAGAAGAAGAAAGGTATTTTCCAAACACTCCTATTTAGTAAAAAAAAATCCACGAAAAAAAAATATATATATAAAACAACCGGTAACTCGGCCAAGATTAAAAAATGATTGCCGCTCAAGTCAAAATCTAGAATGCTACAACTACACCAAACTGTTCTCTCCATCGCTGCATCAACTGATGAGTTTTATGCATCATCTCTTGAAGTATATCACAAGGTGTCGGCATACAAAATCTTTGAAGGACTTCGGGGGAAAAACATTCTTGTCATTTTTAAAGTCCATCACCGAATTCCACTTGAAAGACAGAGAAACACTAGCAAAATCTGAGGATTACCGATGTTTGTTTCGGAATCGATTATTTTATCTTTCGATTCCGAATCGATTATTGTACCTTTCGATTCCGAATCGGGTTTTTACATCTGTGTTGACCTCGCAGAATTGGGGCTGACAAGCATCAGAAGGTGACTTACAAAATATTCAGACACAGATGCCGTAGCGAATCGAACCTGGCACGACGAGCATGTCGTGTTCTCGCATCACGGCCGAGATAATGATCTCAGGCGTTAATGGAGGTGAACTGTAAATGGCCTATGGAGTCTACACGCAGGGGTTGGTAAACACTTTCTGCTAAACGGAAATGGAAGAGCTGGTTGTGAATGTAATTTGTTATTAGTAGTTACTATAGGATTCTGACGATGGTGTATAACACACAGAGATATTGGGTTTTCAGACTTTATCCATCGTCCTGATTTTTAAGATAACTAATAAAAACACTAGTTATTAGTTATCTTAAAAACCAGGACGATGGATAAAGTCCAAAAACCCAATATATCAGTGTGTTAATTTGTTATCCTCCTTATAAAATTATATTTACCTTCTTATTATTACCAATTTTTTCCCCATATTACTCATTTTGTAGTGAAAATTTTCCCATGGTAACAACTCTTGAAAGCGAAGAACCAACTTGTTTGATAAATTTCTTTCGTATTACAAATATTTTCAATTTTCGGGCCTTGATCTAGTTTGGTAGGCAAATTTAAATGGATTCTAAAATGTATAAACTGATTCAGGAACATAATATTTTCGTTTCTTGGCAAGTATGCGTCATGCATAAAGCGATCACTGCCCTGTAATTAATAGAAGAAATTTATGAATTGAAAACCTCTTTCGTACTTTCGGTACCTCTCAGAGGAAGAGGGGTTGTTAATGAGGATTTGACCTTTATGTTTACAAGATGGATATGAAAGGTTAAAAGCTTCATTATATCAGAATAGTATTATAAAACCATTTAAAAAAAGCTGTCGGTTTTTAGAAAATAAAATTATCGAAAATTAACATTTCAGTATTAATGATACATTATTTGAGACTACAGAATATAGTCCGTATGTGCAAATAAAGTTACAGACTTACAATAAAAGAGGCAAAATAATTGAAATAATGTCGACAAGCTGACGTTTCCAGAAATAGACATAAGAATAGACCAGCGCAATGTCATAGAAATGCACCATTGAAATAAAGCAGTGAGGCTTGTCGCTATAAGAAAAGAACCGGAAAATGTTTGGAAACAGAATTAAAGAAATATTATGACATTTATTGTTTATTACAACGCTTAGATCATGAATGAAATGCCAAAAGTAAACAAATGTATAACATGTTAACTGTAAAATCCCATGCATACGAAACACTAAATTACGTTATATTTTTGCAGGATAACTACAACGCTCTTCACATCGCCGCGATGCATTCCAGGGAAGACATCGTGAAGATCCTGCTGTCCAAGAAGGGCGTCGACCCGTTCGCGTCCGGGGGGGTAAGCAAGGGTAAAATTATGATCAGGGATTAAAACTTTCGGTATAAAAGCAGAGGCGACCAGAAAATAATTTGAAGTGTAACTAAAAGCAAACTATTACACAAGGGTCGATTGTGAGATAAGTTACGAGTAATAGGACATTCCCCTTGAAGTGATTTAACAAACCCTCGGCATGGATAATACAATGTCATTTCATGACTCGCAAATAATATTTTTGTAAATTTAGATTATAATCCTCTGAGTTATGGCACTGTGTATTCTGGTATGTGTTTACCAATGTTTCAGAAGTACATTCTCCCTCCATCTCAGATTTAAATATTTTTGTTTTTAGGAAAGGGACCACTAGGAAGACCAAGGCGTAGGTGAGTGGACAATATAAAATGGATCTTAGAGAGTTACGTTTGAATGATATGGATTGGCTTGATCTGGCTAAGGGTAGGGGAAAGTGGAGGGCTCTTGTGAACACGATAATGAACATTCGGGCTCCATAGAATTCTGGGAAATTCTTGAGTAGCTGCAATATTGGCGGATCCTCCAGAAGCGTTCAGTTCCATGAGTAAGTAAGGCCCCAAGGCGACTTAAAGATGCCGTAGAATTGTTTGTTTCTTCTCTATGCCCTCTCCATAAAAATGTTTCTCCTAATCTTTGAAATGTTTTTCTATTACTTTTCCCCTTTCTGTCGGCTTTAAATCTGCAAATTATCAGATGTTGATTCCTTTATTTCCAGTGCTGAAGCAGCATCTGGGAAACTCAAACTGACCTCTTGGAATTCAGAAAAATAATGATTGAATGAACAGGACGCTGACTTTTTTGGGTAGGGGACAGGAGGACTAACCCCATGGAGTTTTAAGTTTCTGAATGAATGACTTAAATGCCACAAACAGAATTATCACTGGTAGAGCTTTCACATTGAAATTAATTTGCGGCGTTATCTAAGAAGTTTTATGGTAGTAGACATTTTATTATCCATGTCGATGATTCGGAGAAAACTTCAAGATATGCATCCTGTAAGCTTACCCTCTAATCGACCCTTATATCTAGTGAGAATAAATTAAATATTAAATATGTTACTTTGTTGCAACTTATGCTTTCAAAAACCAAATAGAAATATAAAAACGAAATTTAATCTAAATAGAATATACACAAGTATCTGAATTCCCTTCAGTATATCCTCTAAATAAATATTTTAAATTAATTACTGAATATACAAATATTAAATTATTTTAATAACCTGCGTGTAAGATAAGAATGTTTAATATTTGAATGTTAACATGAAATTAAAGAATTCTTATAAATATATATAATTCTTCATATTTCTTGCTTCACAACATAATGGCTGTGTTCATGCATCTACAAGTGCAAGTGTGTAAGTATTCTTCAATCTTGTATGTATTTAATACACTTAAAATTTAAAGATAACCTTGATTACTTTCTCTCCTTGTAAATAATTAACTACTTAATCTTTCTCTTCAAAAATTTTTAAATAATTTAAAATAAAATACAAACATTATCAAAAATATATGAGATATATACTAGATCTCAAGAATATGTACTAAAGTTTATAAAAATATTACTACATTTGATTTCTTTATTTATGAGATGGGTGTCCAACATGCAAATTTCGCGGGCCGCATTACCTCTCAATTCAAATGAAAACCATTGATTTGAATCAACTATTTGCATGATATCCTCAATAAAGGCTACTTAGGTTTACTTAATGCTCAAGATTGTCGATGAAAGAAATCTCTCCGTTCATTGTTAAAAAATTAAACCCTAAAATTCATAGTATTGAAGAAAGAGCAGGAAAATTGTGTTCGATATTATAGTATATAAAGTTCCCAAATTCGAGCTATGCAGTTTGTTAAGCTTACTACCAACCTCTTATCCATTTATGGTCTTAAGTAAAATGTCTTACGTTGTGCCTGGATACGGCTCTAAAATGCGTAACGCACTTCCCTGAAAATCTAATGTATAACTTCGTAGCCTGTAGTCCGCAAGCGAACTATACCGACCGAGGGACCGCCGCTTGTCGGCGAAGTTAGTGTCAACTTTTGCGGATAGGGGGTGTCGCGTGGTCAGCGCAGCGGATCCCCAAGGCCGTTAATCTCGGTTTTCCAGACCGGGAAAATCTCACGTAAAAAATATGTAAAAATTAACCTCTCCAAGTCTTTGAGGGCTGATAATTGGTCGCAGAAAAACAGACGGACTAATATGGTCTTCAAATAAGACTTTCTTTTAACTTTATAAAACATTCCTAATAACATAAATTGCGTTCTACCACTGAAACGTTCTGAGAAAGAAGGTTAATTATGTAAAATAGGAAAAATCGGGAAGTGTTCGGGATGCTGAAATAACCCAAGTGTTGAAAGCCCATTTCGTAAATAAACATTAAATCCATTATTTTTCCGTGAGTTACTATTAAGAACGGAATGTGTGATACTTACCCTTAAATTTTGTTTCATTGAAAATTACTGAATATTGAAGAGTGAATTGACTATGGGCTCTGTACAAAGAGTATCCTTATAAAGTTCAACGCCAAATGTTGCCTAAATATAAACATAAAACGAAAAACGTTTCTGTTTGTAAAATATTAGATATAAATATATAAAATATATGATCTAGCGCTATGATTTGGGGCTGGTATTAATAATGACGTCTTAAAACCCCAAATTTAAATCTTAGTTTCCAGAGTTACTTTACTTCAGTGACAACATTTCTAACATCTTCGGAAAATATCTAGTTCCAATACGAGTATTAGCCGGTAAACTGGCTATTCTGACTTGTATGTTTGTGGTTTTCCTCAGTTCCTACTCAGGACAGTGTATCAAATTAGCACTGCCGCGTGCTTCTGTGTCCATTTCAGCTCGCTATTTACAAGTATTATGTTTCTGGACATTATCCATCGTCCTGTCTGTTTTCTAAAATCCGTCCTGTTTATTAAAAAAAACGTTTCGGAGACTGGTTTTTCTGTCCTCATCCTCAGGTAAAAACTACTCAGTTGGGTCCAATAGATAGAGCTAGCCCCTATCTCCGGAGTAGGTTTTACCTGAGGACGGGGACATAATCCAGTCTCCGAAACGCTGTGTTTTGAAAAATAAATAGGACGGTTTTTAGAAAACAGACGACGATGAATGAAGTCCAGAAACATAATACTTGTAGCAATATACCATCGTCAGAAACTTTTAATCTTATTCGCTATTTACAGTCATCCCACCATCCAACACTATGTAGTTCGAACTAATGACAATTTTGGTAAATAAACTATTCATAAACTAATATAAATGACAGTCCAGAAGGTATAATGCGGCCCGCGGTCTGCATATTATGGACTCCTGAGATGCTATGAGAAACTACGCGTACAGGATCCTACACATGACTGTGCTTCACTTGTTGGCTTTCAGTTGTTCTCGTCCTTGTTGTGGAGAAGGCAGTAGATGTAAATTAAATCAGTGTCTCGACAAGGCAACATGTGTTGCAGACTATAGACCATACCCCGGTGCACCTCATGGCCAGGCGGAAGGATTCTCCACCTAAGCTAAAACGCGTAATTAACCGTTTATTAAAACTGTTAACCTTTTTCATACAAGTGTGATCGAAAGAGAAACGTTGTAGAATAACTCAGTCTTGAATTGTTTAACTTTTCTTCTCGGTTCTAAAGTGTATTTGCTACAAATATATAATATAAAGAACATAAATTCAAGTGTCTGTAATTGAACGTAAAAGCAGAGAATACCAAAAGCATGTTCATATTCTTTCACTATAACTTAAAACAGAATCATAATACAAAAGGAGAGTTAATAAAACTTGCAAAAATATGAGAGAGCTTAAGCATTTGGAAAATGTAGTAAAAGTTAAAATTGCTTTCACAAATTTAACAGCAGATA
This sequence comes from Cryptotermes secundus, assembly GCF_002891405.2. Classification (NCBI taxonomy): domain Eukaryota; kingdom Metazoa; phylum Arthropoda; class Insecta; order Blattodea; family Kalotermitidae; genus Cryptotermes; species Cryptotermes secundus. The sequence continues at coordinate 125,776 of NW_019724640.1, forward strand.
AAATTCGCGGAATGCTTTCTACCATACAGTTCAGATTTATATATTTTCGCGTCTGTTTAAAAACCTGAAGGGACGTGTAAACGGCACAGTTCACCTGTTGTCTTGTATGGGTATAATATGTGGTTCCCCATATTAAGGGAAGAACATAGATCGAGGATGTTTGGGAACAGATTCCTGAGGAGAATATTTGGACCTAAGAAAAGGAAAATAAAATAAGTATGTAACAATTACGCACTGAGAAGTTTCATTATCTCTTAAAGTGTTCGCAACATCGAGGAGGAGAGATGGGCCGATCATGGTGCATGCATTGAATGAATGAGAAATTGGGAAAAGATCTGTATAGGTGAAGTTGTCCCTGTGCTTAACTAATTAAGCACTACGCCATGAAGGCGTATAGGGAAGTGGATGTATAGATCCACATTTTCTTGACCTCGGCACTAGCTGGAGGTGAGTGGTCAGCTTCACGTCCCTGCCTCTTTATCGCCGGAGAAAGAGCTAGGGGGTTGGGTGGGCCCCAGAGCAGGTATGGATGACGTGGAGAAGAGAAAATTTTTGACCCTACCCGGGTTCGAACTCCGACTCTTCTGTCAACCAGCCCGTAGCCAGTCGCTATACAGACTACATTATCCAAAATCTGTATAGAGGGGGGAAAATGTTATGGTGGAATAGATTCTGAATATTGTAATAAATAGAACTGAGACATAATAAGGTTAGGTTACGGAGCTTCTTGAACAATCTCATAAACGCTGGGGTCCCATAGCAGTAAATATTTCTTTTAGTTGAAAAAGTATCAGTGCTCAAGGAAGACCTTGTAGGTTGTTGTTGCAAAGATCAAATAATGCGTTATCCTGATTCACATTATGGTAGATTATAAGATTATATTTAAGAATTATGAATAAGCCTAGACATCTACACTCAGATCCATTGCGCTTGCATTGTCAGAACAATAATCGCATAATTCCGTTGTTCTAATTATTTTCGTAACATAGATATTTTACGTTGAATGGTTCATTTTAGACTTCTTGTCGACTCCATGCGATTGCTTATTAATTATATTGGCAGACAGTACCTTTCGTACGTGGAGGCCACCTGCTTCATTTGAACCTGAGTGTGCAGAACCGTACTGACGAGGACCCAAGTAAACATGGCGTTTGAATGAAAGCATTTTTAAAAAGACAGAAATGTGACAATGAACTCACGAAATCAGAGCTTAACTGACTCTTTAGTAAAAACAGTCTCTCTTATACCACTAAAGAACTGAGCATTCAGTGGTTTATTGTATTCGTTATTTTTCTCTTTTTGTATAAATGGAAAATTTCTTAAAATTGATAAAGAAACTTATGAGAAAATTAAAACGAACAAGCATATAAGATAGAAATTGAAGAAAAAATATTTAATAATTATAACATAAATTAGAATAAATTCTTTTGGCAGAAACATCTCTAAAGAAGATTCCATACCACTGTATGAAAAAAGTAAACATAATTTTAAATTAAGGCACTAACATAACTAATAATAAAAGTAGATAAATTTCTTAGTAAATCGCTTAAAAATATTTCAACTGCCACACGCAGTAGCTGCTATAGCAATAAACTTAAACTTACGAATTTCTGTAATTCATTTAAATTATGTAGCACAGTAAAACCTGCTTATAATAGAACCTTAACCCCGTTGCTGCAGTATTCGACCGAAATCGAACAAGCATTCATTACCGTACAGTGCCACATTCGACTTCGGTCAACGTCAAGAAATAGTCTACTCTTTTCACCGGTCATTCAGCTTCATTCGCTGGGCCATGAAAATGCACTTTTCTTTTTTAAAATTTTTACTTTAAAATTGCATATGTTTAGGAAAATGATGCTAGCATAATAAGCAGCGAAAGGGTTAAGAAACATGAAACATGAGGTTTGAGATTTGAGGTTTCCACGGCGATGACTACGAAAAATGCCGTTTCCTGGGATGTGGCACCGTGTAAATATTCTGTTAACCTACGTATGGAATAAACTATCGCTTCCATTTTCAGGGTAGACACCAACAGACACCTGCTCACGCTGGTTTATCCTTCGCGAGTTTCTTATACACTGAAGATGGAGGCGATACGTTCCTCTGAAACGTCAGTTAACAAAATATATACAAGGCGCCACATACCTGAAGACGGCATTCTTCATGAATATATTTTTTTCTTTCTATGCGGTGTCCTCTGTAGCACGGATGTCTATTTCATGTACTAAATTTTACATAAACCATGTCATGGTCCGAATGACAGTGTGAAACCACGTACTGTAAGTTACGGTACAGTAAAGAAATGCAGAGTTGCCCCCGCGCTTAATTAAGCATCACGCCATGAAGGCGTATGGAGCCCCAGTGAGCCTAGGCCTACCTCCATGAACTTCTCCGTTCACTTCTGTTTTTCTAGATCTTACACATTCGGTAGGACTCCTTGGGTGGGTGATCAGCTCGTCGCAAGGCCTCTACCTGTACACAAACACAGAAAAAGGCACACACACAAACTAAACATCCATGCCCTGAGTGGGATTCGAACCCACGACCCCGGTTTCCAAGCGAACGAAGACAGTACATGCCTTAGACCGCTCGGCTACCGTGACCGGCATGGAGCAGTTGACATAACATAAATACGTGTATATGGAGCGAGCGGTCAGGTTGACACCTCACTCCCTTTACTCCCAGGGACAGGCCCTGCCGCATCCATTGGACAGGCCGAGCTCCAGAGTCGGTCCCCCCCCCCTCCATTCGTTCAGTCCATAGTCGCCGTACCAACAAGCTCAGGCCGTCTTCTTTACAGAGCATGCATATTCTAGCTTTATTTTTTTAACTATTTTTTCCCCATTTTCGACAGAAATATTCCTCCGGAGATCAATTGCAGTAAATGTAGAATAAAACAGAAAATAATTAATATTCAAGCAAAGAATTTCAATTAAATTCTAGTTTTTAATTTCCTTTTCTACATTAAACACAGTCTTTTTTTTCGAGGTAATTTTAGGTTAGCTCTCACTTATCCTTAAAGCGGGATATTTTTTCCGATACCTTCTTGCTGCAGTTTAATCTGTCTTCTGCTTTAGTCAGCTTCTGCTGTATAACATATTGCATGTACTAACCAAGCGCAGTTATATGCACTGAGCATGAGACACTGACACATAATCATACTGCAGAAGTTATGTGCAGGATACATGGAGACAGATGAGGCAGTACAAGGTACCTATCGAAGGACCTGAAGGGGAGAGGTCACGTGGGAGATCTATGTGTAGATGAAAGTGTGATCCTAAGCTGGGTCTTAAACAAATAATGTGTAGCGGCGTGGACTGGACTGAACAGCCTTAGGATAAGGTTAATGGCAGAATTTCTTGGAATATTGTGTTGTATAAAGATATAAAATTTGACAAAGCGAATAACTATCAACTTTTCAAGAAAAGCCCCGAACCATTCTTGGTCCCTGGCGATTCACTAGATGGCCAGTGTATTATTAGGCCTATATGACATACAATAAATGAAATTATTTAAATTACAAATGTGATAAATTATCCCTTAAAATTTACTTTAAATTAGTAGGTAGAAAAAAATGTTTATATCAACTTTAACTATAATTTTTCTCCTATTCGAAACTAAAATTTGCATGTTTTTTACTGTTAAGGGGAATGTTATGATAACTGGGAGATATACATGTGTTCCGACCGCCCATGGTGTGGTCCGAAATTGCCGAAAGTCTGAGAAACTTTAAGTTAGATATTTAAGGTGGTAAATTTTAGTGCATTTGCATGTTTCAACTGAGATACGAGATAGTCTGTTGCTGACTGCCTGATATGTTCCATTTTCAGCCCAGAATGCAGACGGCAGTGCACCTGGTGGCTAGCAGGCAGACCGGGACGGCCACAAGTATCCTGAGGCTACTCCTCAACACGGCCGGCAAGGACATTCGCCTAAAACCCGACTCGGTAAGAGGCACGACAGACAGTTTCACTGAACTGCTCCAAGTGCGTTAGTAGTGATACGTTAACCAAACTAATGCCAGTATTTTCAAATTTCATGAATACTTGACTTACGAAAGATAGCTTTAGCTTACACTTAACGAGATCTTTAGTCAGTTAATTTCTTTGAGTGGTGTAAGATTTAGGTCATGTCGGCCACTATTTGGCCTAGTGCACCAGTCCCGGATGATAGATGAGTGTGGAGCAGTAGGTGGAATGAGAATAGGCAGGGGAAATCGAAGTACTCGGAGAAAACCTGCCGCAGTGCCACTTTGTCCACCACAAATCCTATATGACCTGACCTGGGCTGGAACCTGGGCTGCCGTGACCGGAAGCTAACCGCCTGAGCTATGACACAGTCTTTCACTATGCTATTTGTTCACCTCTCCGTGCGTGAGACATCATTTATATTTTTGAACTATTTGAGCGGTAAACCATGGATGTTTTGCCACTTAAGGTCACCCAACGTCGTTCCTTTTGATTTCCTATAGTCCGTAATGAGAACATGGCGGACGCGCGAACTTGTGACTTGAGAGTGATTCAAGCGCTACTGATTTACAGTCCCGATCTTATGTGTAACAGTAGATCTACATAGAACTGTATTGATATTTTTGTGGCAACGTTTTAATGCACATAAAGAACATAGCTTTATGAAAACTATGTTCATATACCAATATTATGGCAATAACTGACGAAATATTGTAGCTAACGTATGAAAATTTATAAGAAAATAGTCCGTAAACACACCTACACATTATGTAATACACGTTTTTATTATCAATCAAGAATCACAAACATGGCGGCAGCGCAAAGCTTTTATATCTATACCCGACAAAGGGAGTCTCCTTGTTTTAAAATAACAAACTTATAAATAAGCTGAAGGATTTGGTAATTTCAAATTTTCAGATAATATTATTATGACAACTAAGCCAAGGTGGATAGGACGAGTGTGCCCCAGGCGGAGGAAAATAGAAATACATCCAAAATTTTAGTCGGGAAAGAACGATGCAGTTTGAGAAATCTAAGGATATAATTCGATTGGTTCGGAATTCGTGCCGACAGATATAATATACAATAGGGAACTTCCCTGATTTTCCTGGGCAACTCCGTGTAAACGTTTTGAAGGACTGAGAATTAGAGATAACAGCTTCCTTAGACGTTTTTTCTGCTTAATCTTCCGAAGGCAAAGCGTAGTCCTACGCTATGTGTTATATACATTCCAAATATCATTAAATAAGGAAGGAAAAATAACCTAAAAAGTAAGTGGTGTAAAAAGGAAAGGAAACACAGAGCCTGCCAATTAAAATACAAAAACTTTTGCAATAGCCACATGATTCCTAAATATTTCTTAGAAATAATCCTATGTTCTAAACCTTAATCGAAAGAGGAAAACATGCTTATTTTTATAAGCATCTCCCACTGAACCTACATCCAGACCGTAACTGCTTGCAGACCCAGATAATCGTGAATACTGTTTTTTTATATTTTATTTTCAATTACAAAATGGATGATTTCAAAATTGTGTTGACATAGATGAGAAGCCCACGAAAGAAGAAACCGTTTTGCTATAGAGTACGTCTGACGCAACAGCCCTAGTTACGGCATCGCTGTTGTGGGAGTGAAATCAATACATGTTGCATGCAAGTATAATATATTGTATTGCTAATTAGCTCCTTATAAATTCTGTTTCGGTCCTGGTCCTACATACAGTATGTCGTGACCTCGCTCAACAGGTTCCAGAACAAGTGTTACTCGTCGAGCCCTAATCACGGACTCTTTGTGAAATTCTGAAGAAATCTTGATTCTTCATTCAGTCAATTATTGACGCTCTGTCAGCTGTGTGCCCTATAATGACAGAGTGTCTGGGTGTGATGAAAGAGAGGAGACTTTGAATGGAGCGGTAGTGCGTTATTTTAACACCAGATTTCAGTGTGTGAACGGTCTGAAAATCAGAGGCTTCTTGGAAACACGGACATTTTTCGGTAATTGCAACACGAAATCCCCACTTTGGGTGTAATGATAAACAAAGAAGGCATTTTGATTTTGAAGTACGGTTCATGCATTTTTTCCTTATGGGGTGAGACTGAGTCCACTTGGTACGTCGGCCACTATTGGCCTATTGTACTATTTTCAGATGATAGACGATGATAATCGTGTAGCAATCGGTGGAATTCGAATTGGCAGTCGAAACTAAAGCACTCGGAGAAAATCTATCACAGTGCCACTTTGTCCATCACAAATCTCACATGATTTGACCCGGGCTCGAACCTGGGCCGCCGCAGTGGGAAGTCGGCAACTACCCGCCTGAGATATGGCACGGCCCAATGGCTCACGTACCAAGCAACTTGCTTGAGGCAATAAAGCCTCTGTCCTGTATTTGGAAGTTGCTAAGTTCGAACCTCGGTCGAATAAACAACTGTACTAATTGAGATTCTTTGTGGATTTTCTCAGTTCCTTCATGTAAATCTCGGCATTTTACCTTAAATTAGGGCAGGTCAGTTTCCTTCCACACCCTTTCTATTTCATTATTACCTATGTAATGTAAAACAGTGATAGTGACCTCATATATAACTGAAAACTAATGAGTAAGATTCCTTTTGGTTTGCGGGTAACCTAACCAATGGATACATTCCAAACTCCTGTATATTCACAATTCATGAAAATTCTCTCATCTCATACGTCTCATTTGAATCTCAACTGTGCAGAAGTGTCACAAAGTAAAGTTCCCAGCTAGAAACTCTGCAGTATAAACTTGCTCGCTTTCTCGGGAAACGCCTTTTGATATTATGTTACGATTACAAGCGCAACAGCAGTGTCGGAGAAGTTGCCGCATGATACAGGCGAACAGGAAGAAGCAGAAACCCAGTCTCCAACAAGAGTACTATCTTATGGGATAAGCTTGCCACCTGCTCTCACACTGGCATCTTGCCATAGGAACATAGGTTGACTGTCAACAGACTACACAGAAGACAGAACTCTTCATAATCAAGGCTGTGAGAACCTCAAATCCCACTCATTCTCCGAGCTTTCTGTTTCGGTTTTGTTGTATCGCGAATTGGTTTTTAAGTTGAAAGGCTTCAGCCCATCTCATTTCATGCCTAATGTTCCAAAGTGACAGATTTCTTTTCTTGGAGCTGTGTTACTGAGCTGCGAATGTCTATACATCTGCCCTTAAAAAAAAAGCTAAAGATATATCTGTGCTTAATTCTTAATTAATGAAGCACCACACCATAAAGACATATGAAGGAGTCGAGATATAGCTCCACCATTCTTGACCACAACACTAGATAGAGAAAAGTAGTCAGATTCATGCCCCTTCCACTTTACCCGCGGGAAAAGACCTCTGGAATCCAATGGTTAGGAGACAGGATGGGCCCCAGAGCCGGACACTGTGGGTAATCAAACCCCGGCTGTCCAACCCGTAGCCCCTTACTACACTGACTGTCCTATCCCGGATCCTTATCTGTCTGCCCTTTCTTCATCAAATAAAATTCGCCTGAGACACAATGAAATTTTTCGTAAACTATGGTATGAATATTACTATTGAAGCCCTGTGCAATTTTTATCTCGCTACCTTGAACATTACCAACACGAGGCACCGAACGTGGCTATGCAGCAATTAAGTCTTCAGTTTCATATTCCTAAGGTGTCGCATTCAAACCTTGGTACGGATATCGGGTACTCCGGTAGAGCATTCGTAATTTCCACACTCCTCCGGAAATATCCCAGCCCTCAAACCCCTTCTTCCACATACTTTTTAGTTCATCATTTGCTAATCGTTTTACAATTTTTTTTTTCTTTGGTGCTACGGCACAAGTTTAGGTCTTGCCTACCTCCATGAAACTCCTTTTCACTTCGGTTTACTAGATCTTAGATATTCGTTAGGACTCCTCGGGCTGGTGATCAGCTCGTCGCAAAAACTCTACCTGTACACAAACACAGAAAAAGGTGCGCGTGCACACACACACACGCGCACGCACGCACGCAAACACTAAACATCGATGCCCTGAGTTGGATTCGAACCCAAAGTCCCGGCTTCCGAGCGAGCGAAGACAGTGCGTCCCTTATGTAGGCAGGAAGAACCTCCTATTTAAGGTTTCGAAAAGCTTCGGCTAAGTCCAACCACATCAAACTGCTCATTTTTGATGCAATCCGAACTTGGAGCCTACACGTTGCACCGAGTCTGCACCAGATACACTGATCCTCCCGGAAACAGTCATGTTTAAAGTTGTCTTCATATAGAGTATACTTCATAGCATGACGAGCGTTTTCTGACATATTCTCAGTTTTGTACAGGGTCCGGTAAGGAAACCTAACGTTTTTACTATTGCACTAATTTAGAAACCATCAGGTTTCCTTTCCAGACTCTGTATTTAACTCTCTCTAGTCCATGAAGATGAAAGAGGCGTGTTCTTCCTGAATCCCAGTGACTATCAATGCCAGTGTTCTACAAACCGAAAGGCCATTACCCAAATTATTTATATTCGTTTCATATTTCTAGGCGTTTTCATGATTGAAATACAGTTTAACTGTCATTATTTTCATTTCTTTAAATTAGAAAGTTTCAGGTTACGATTAACATGGGAATGAAACGCATTGATTTACAAATAATGCAGCCAAGGATCAAGCATCAGATCAGAAGGAAAATAAACTAACTGAACTGTACATGCAGATTGACGCTTCAGCGAAAGAAAAGGGAAATTATGACACAGAGGAATGAGAACAAAGTAAGATAAATTATTTCGCTGGCGCTTTGCGTGTCCCCCCTTTTCCTCGGTTTTTGGTGCGGCCTGGTACAGATACTCTCCGTGCTCCCTATGGCAGTCGATCACAACATGGAAGGTTTATAGCCAAATTATCTTAACCACCAGAATAGAAAAGCAGTTTAGGTTAAACTTAAGTTTTGACATATTAATTAATCACGCTTTGTTAAGTGCCTAGTTGATATATTGTAGTTACTAGTGATAAATAATTAGGACTAATGAATTGAAGTAGTCGTGATCTACTTTAAGCCACTATCTCTGCGTTTTCATTTTGACACTTAGAAAGTTTACGATAGCCCAGCACAAAGCGTTGAATTATCAGCAAAGAATTTAGTCCAACTTTCAGCGATATCCGGTTCCGATAAGTACGTAATATTTTCACTTGTTAATTCCGCATATATAACTGTCATCAGAGAAGAAAATTTAATAGCAAAAAGTAAACAAATTTAAATGGATATGTCGTTACAGTAACTCTCAATCAGGTCTGAGTCTCTCGAGACTCGTGACTTGTGACCAAATTTTACTTCCTCAAATTCGAGACTCCTCCAACCTGCAGGGCCAGGTCCTCGTATTTATATCCCCCACGAACCGGGTGACCCAGTTATAACCCCAGGCTCTGGCTCCCTTTTCGTTGCCTCCTACAATTCTCAGGGAGGCCTATTGGAGGCCTTATCGATCAATTCTGCAGGAAATTGCTGATATTTGAGTATAAAACATCTGTCCTTTTCTGTGATATCGGGGAGTTTGCAAGTTCTCCCGTCTCTGGTGGAACTCTCAACTTCCCTCTAACTTACTGCCTCGAAGAATCCCTCAAAATATTGAGTTTCGATTCTGCTTATACTTATATATGTGTGTTTGTAATATAAATGTAAATTTCCTTCTGTCCTTGGCCGACTCCGTACTTCGATGCAGAATATTCCACCAATGAAAAAGCCTCTTATATTTCGTGATTTTCACAAATCTTTCTTCCTTCTCGTAGTGAGGAATTGAGTGTCGTAACATCCTGCTGTTATTCTGTTATTGCCAAAGAGTCATTCTGACTTCGCTATGTTCGTGATGTAGAATGAGTTGAGAAATAGTTTGTTTTAGGTGGCCTTCCATTAGGCTAAGAAACAAGGGCTACCGGTAATAGTGACTTTATTAAGTGTTCCAATAACGATTCAAATTTTCGAGAAAAATTTTGCGTAGGATTCACACATAAAAATTGTATTCCTGATTCATGATCAGTTACGTAATTAGAAGTTAAATGATTGAGGTGACTCACATTTAGGTCGTCAAAACAAAGCTTTATTTGTGTGTTATTACTTTCCAAAATATTTCCATCTTGTATTATCAGAACTTGTAATTTTGCTCAAAATGTGTGTTACATTGGGAAAATTACAAACTTGTGTTTGTATCTACTAAATATGATTTGTGGTGCGTGTGATAAAATGACGAAACGAGGCTACATAAAACTACGAATTTCAATTAAAATATAACATAATGATATGTTAACATGTTAACATATGTTAATTTTAACTCGGTTTGTGATTAAATGGGCATAGATTTAATGGAAAAATTATGTTTGAGAACTCATTCTCCTCTTGCTGCATACATACATTATATTTCCTATTATGTGGCTGCATGTTCTTGTTATATATAATAAAAGTCAGACTTTCCCAATCAACACAAATGCAGTAATTATAAAATCAGAAACTCTGAGTCTTTTTAATTAACATAATCGCATTAAGCATTAAAAATGTCAATATAGAGAGCGGAAAACAGATAGAAATAATTTGACTTGTGTTTCATGAACCCAGTAGAGCGCCCGACGAGATGGAGAGGAAACTCGTGAACTAAAAAGACCTTAACACTTAATATTCGAAAAGAAAATTAAGAAGACGTTTCATAAAAGAAATTCTGTGTATACGATATCAGGATTAGCAAATTGGCAAATTATATTCTTTCACAGTGCCACAGACACGACTTTCAACAAGACGCAGGTGTTCCTAAGATTAATGTGACTTTACGTTACTGAAGTTCTCAAGCCTCAAAGT
>NW_019724641.1:0-41723 GCF_002891405.2 Cryptotermes secundus
TTTTTCTTTTATAATTATCTTTGACATGTTCTACATCCTGTGGCAAAAAGTAACTGTGTACTCTTGATGGTTAACATTCTGCTACTTCTAATATTTTCATGGACAATTTTCTTGAGTTCTCTTTATTCAACCCATCAAAATTAATATCAAATCTGAGGATCCAGTAATGACCAGTACTACTGTGGCTCCAAACTACCGACTTTCTTGCATTTCCATGTCATTAACACTGAAGATGGGGTTATATGGAACATGGCATCCATCTGAACTCCAATGATATGAACTTCCCATCATGCTTCACTAAACCTGGGCAACTGGTTCCAATAATGTTGGGGAGTAACTCATATACAGAGCATGTACTGCCCTATATAACTTATTTTCCTTTCAGAAATGAGATTGAACATGTAACAATTGAAGACATTACTTCACTGGGCAGACCCAAAACATGAAGGTGGAAGTCACCTATAGACAAAAAGTGGAAAGGAAGATAGCAGACAAAATACTTCATTGAAAGTTTTTATCTCATTACTGACCGTGCATTGATTATTTCAATTTTGTCCTTTGGAAGATTAAAATTCAGGCTCACAAGTTTCGTGCCTCGAACTTTCAGCTGACCCTCCACAGCCGAGGATGAGTACATATTGGTTCGCAGTTTGATGCCAGTACTTGCATAATAGGCATCAACACCCATTGTTCCAACAATATCTATAGCCACACTGAAATCAGCAGAACAGAAAATAAGCTTGATTTGGTTCATCCTGGTCTGTCACACCAGCAATTATTATAAAAGGTTAATCGACTCTGTCCAGTGTGACTGATAAAATTTTTTTTAACAAAATTTTAAACAAAATATTTGTAAACCACATTGTACACAGATTAATTGTAATAATTTATAAATATTTTACTGTACTGATGCAAGCTGCTTTAGTTGTTAGAGGATCAAGTTTTGTATTCATGACATTGTGTTTTCTTGTGTATGTATTGATATTGACCAAACACACTGTAAGGCGGCCCATACATGTACGAGTCTGGCTCGCGAGTCCAGCTTGGCGAGGAGCCGGGCTCGGATTAANTGAGTCTGGCTCGCGAGTCTGGCTCGGCAAGGAGCTGGGCTCGGATTAATTTCACCACACACGTATGAGCATGGCGACCCACACATGGAAACGTTTTGCTCATTGGAACCTGGGCTGAGTCGGACTCGCCAGCCAGACTCATACGTGTATGGGCCCCCTAATATCAGTTTCTGCCTGTACTGATATATCCTTCTGAAGATGGTCTCTATGACCGAAACATGTCAAGGAAGAAAAATTAAAAACGAAAGAAGGAAAAAAGAACATTTTATCAGTCACACTCGATGGAGTTGATTAAGCTTTTATAAGAAAATAAGATGTTCACACTTATCAAATAAAGCATATTTACGTCATATCTATCAGGGTATTCATATATAAAAATAGCAGAATATACTCAAATAAACAACAATACAACTAGGTTACACCTTGGCCTTATTTTTCCTTCAACATCCAGCTCATGTGTCTTCAGAAAGTCAGCGGCTTTAAGTGACCCTGACATTTGTAAGTTGACGGCAGCTGTTCCCACAGCACTTAAACTGATTGGAAGTCCTGTTGCAGTTGGCACAGTGTAGCTTGTGTCCAGGAACAGTGCAGCCTTGTTGTAGTTAATTTCCTTAAGAACAAAATATTTAAAATAGCACATATCTTATAAAAAATAAAGATTAAAAATACAGCGCGTCCAGGTTCTGTTAGGACTGTGTTCATTAAAAATACAAGATTTGAATTATTTTCAAAATTTCACTCTTTTTATTCAAAATAGTCTCCTTCTGGCTAAATACATAGCTGGAATTGATTGAAAAGTTTTCAAAAACAGTCACTGGACTCCTGTTGTGGAATTACATTTAAAACTGCGGTGCATTCTCCTTGGATGTCCTGGATGGTGTCGTGATGGTCTCCTTTCATCACCAACTTTTGGGAACAACCAGAAATTTGCTGGAACCAAATCTGGTGAATACGGAGGATGATCGAGGATTGTGATCCCTTTTCTGACCAAAAAAATCGCTCATGATCTTTGATTTGTGGGGTGGGACACTGTCGTGGAAGAGCGACCAGGAACCCGGCTCTTGATATTCAGGTCAAATTCGAAGAATTCTCACCAAGATACAATTGAGGATTCTGAGACAATAATCAGATTTCACTGTTTGACCTTCTGGCAGAAATTCCATGTGAATGATTCCTTTGGAATCGAAGAAAATGGTTAGCAGTGTTTTTACTCGACTCCTCTGCATGCGCACTTTCTTTGGTTTTGGCTTCTTTAGGCTCAACCATGCTGCACTCTGCCACTTTGTGAGAGGCTCAAATTGAAAACACCATCCCTCGTCACCAGTAAAAATCGATTTTGTAAATTCTGTATCACTTTGGACCAACTGTAACATGTCTTTGCAGTGTTCCACTCTGGCATGTTTTTCATTGTCTGACAGCACGTGCGGTACAAACCGCGCACAGACCTTCCGCTTTCCCAAATCCTCGGTCGAAATTTGATGCACAGTACTTTTTTGGTATTCCCAAAAGCTCCTCGATGAGTCTTGCAGAAACACATCTGTCTGATGCAAGGATCTTGGTACTTTTTTCACATATTCTTCAGTGTGACTTGTTCTTGGCTTTGATGCATGTGGAGCGTCTTCAATGTCCTCCCTGCCGTCATGAAATACAGCTTACCATCGGAAAATGTTTGAGCGACTCAAACAATCACTACTGTACACACTTTTCATAATTTCGTATGGTTCTCTAGCTGTTTGGCCTACCTTCAAACAAAATTTGATGTTGGTTCTCTGTTCAACCGCCATTTTCCGACAAGCGTCAAAACAGTACTGTTACATTCGAGGTCATAACACATGATGCAACAGTGCTTGCACTTTGAAATTATAGATGGCCACAGCTGAAACTTCAAGAATCTTAACGTCACAACTCACCAACAGATGGCATTGCAGGGCAAAAAAAAAAAACAAACAAAAAACTGAATCCTAACAGATCCTGGACACACTGTGTACATGCAATCTTATTACATCAGATACCTGACTCTGTTAAATATTTCACTGCTTTATATTAATTGCAGGTGGTGGTGGTACACATAAAATACCGATAAATCTGTGAGCATAAAGTCAGTGCATAGTGCAAAGCAACCACTGGTCAACTGATAAAATAGATTTTTAAAATGAAATTTATAAATGTCATATTATGATTTTGATATTACATTATATATCACGGTAACCATAAAATAGAGTGGTTGCATGAAGTTCCTAATACCATAATATTTATATATACTGCACATATGATTTATAAAAGTCAGTAATGAAATGAACTTTAAACTTTATGCAACAAACCTCCATTGAAAGTATTCTGTATGATGGAAGAAAACTTCATGTTAACTAATGCCATAATTACAGGCATTATATTTACTGTATACAAACTCTGGTGGAGGTTTCAAAACGTTCAAACTAGATGTATTATTTATTTATTACCTTTCCTGACAATAGCTGTTTTATATTTTTTATTGGATTAATAGAATTCAATGCAGCCATTATTTCTTCATCACCAGAGAATTTGTAGTATCTTAATTCATTTCCAAATATTTTCATTGCAACAGATGCCTGAAAAGAATAACAGATTGCAGTTACAACCTAGTAAAATGCAGTATCAGGCGCAATAGAATTACAGTTTTAATTTCATCCAGACTTTCTTACAAAGTTCTATATTTATTTGATTAAGTCTCTGTATAGAATCTGTCAAGAGGATAATAAATATAAGATTATCAACTCCATCCAACGTGACTGATAAATGTTCTTTCTCCATTTTAATCTTTCATCCTTGACATGTTTTGGTCACAGTGACCATCTTCAGAAGGACATTGTCAATACATATGGAAACTACTATTACAGTGTGATTGGTCATTATCAGCATATACATACATGGTACAATACCATTACAATGTCATGAATATAAAATCTTAGCTTTTAACAACTATAGCGATGGTGCTCCAACCGAAACATGTCAAAGATAAAAGACTGCTAGTGTACTGGACCAGGATAAGGAAAGTTCTTTAAGCACCAGAATGAATCACTGAAATATACAGATAGATACACCTGATGATGGCCGTCTGTGGCCGAAACATGTAGTGTGGGTGAACAAGATCAAGGACACATAATATATTGTTTGCACTTGGGACGGAATTTGTATCATTATATCATTTATCATACAGATAGGCACTTAATTTCATGAAAAATACTTATGACTGTCTTTTTACTTACTTTTGGATTGTCAAAATTTGTATCCACAACATTTGGAAAAGCGTCTACTTTAGACTTCAAATCATCCGGTATGCTCCGTAAGAACCGAAGTTTCTCAAGTCCATCCTTCACTTTAGTACTGCTAAATGGACCTTTTGCCCCAAAAATGGACTCAACATAGTGCTCAAAACCTTCAATGCGACCAGCTACCTTCAAAATAAAGTTCATGATTGAAATATTTCTGAATATTCTAAATCAGAGAATAATTAACAAGACTTGAAAATGCATAGCTTATCATAAATATACTTGCACCATGTATATTTGTGCAGTAAGAATACTTAAATATTTGGCTGTACAATATTGAAAAGAATTGATGTGCAACAAAATGTGAATATTTAAACCCATCTATTGATTACAGTTTCTGTGCTAGTACCTGGCTAAACTAGAATTCAAACTCTGAAGCATCATTAAATTTTTACTACAATATACAACATTCATGGTTAAAAGATCTACTATAGAAAATAATTTTAGAAGTAATTAATGTTAATAAAATATATGGAAACATATATGCAGGTTGCCCATACTATCCAATTAACTAACTTCATGGAGCTGAGATCTTCTTGAGAAGTCGCCAATTGTGTAGCTACTCAAGAACTTCCCAGCATTTTATGGAACCCGAAGGTTCATTATCGTATTCACAAGAGCCCTCCACTGGTCCCTATCCTGAGCCAGATCGATCCAGTCCACAACAACCCTAATTATCGCTCTAAAATCTATTTTAATATTATTCACACACCTACGCTATGGTCTCCCTAGTTGTCTCTTTTCTTCTGGCTTTCCCACAAATTTCCTATGTGCATTCTTCTTCTCCCCCACTCATGCTACATGTCCTGCCCAACTCATTCTCCTTGACTTGATCATTCTCATTATTCATTCATTCATTCATTCATTTATTCACATTCCATAAAATCCTTACACAGTTACACAACAAACAGATATAGAAATCGTCCAGTAGTATAAACTCAACTTGCTTATAAGCAGTTGTCAATATGTTTGTAATATAAATCAAATTAAAAAGTTAAATATATAAATTACCCTTAGCATAATGTTGCCATTGTCATCTATTAAAATATTCCTCCACTGTATAAAAGGAGTTCACAAATAAAAACTCTTTTAAACTGGCTTTAAACTTATTTGCATTATTTGAGATTATTTTGATTGTATTTGGAAGTCCATTATAAATCCTTGCAGCCATGTGATAAACCCCATTCCTATATTTCGCCAAATTGACCTGGTACATATGTATATTCATATTTTGTCTAGTATCTTTTCCATAGCAATCCCTATTTATATTAAATATTTCTTTATTATTTATTACAAACATAATTAATGAGTATATGTTCGAGAACAGTACAAGTTATGAAGCTCCTAATTATGCAGTTTTCTCCAATCTCCCATCACTTCATCTCTCTTTGGTCCAAATATTCACCTCAACACCCTGTTCTCAAGCACCCTCTGTCTATGTTCCTCTCTTAATGTCAGAGACCAAGTTTTGCACCCATATAGAACTACAGGAAAAGCTATAATTTTGTATATTCTAATTTTTATGTGTTTAGATAGCAGACGAGAAGTTTCTGGACTGAATTATAGCAAACATTACCTGAATTCAATCTCCTCTTAATCTACTCATAAATCAAGTTTTTATTTGTTACTGTCATTCCCAGTTATTTGAACTGTGCTACTCTTTCATGCCATCTTCATGCTATGATTTTGCCCTGCATTTCAGTCCATGTACCACAGCTGTATCCTTAATATCCATTTTAGAATTACCCTCACTTCACTGTTCACTCTTCTAAATGATAACTTTTCCACAAAACTATCCATACAAAACCTGTGCTCACGTACATATTATGTGCTTTGCCTTTATTATTATTTAGGCTCTGAACAGCTTGTTAAAGAAAGAATTTTATATAAAAATGCAACATTGACATCTCTAAGTTTTACTGATTTTTAACAAACAGGCGCATCCCTATCCAGCAACCTGTGATTTGAACCACACTGCATAATCCTTAATGTATGATCTTTATGTGTTATTAACATCTAGAAAATTCTAAAGAGTTCTGGCAATGGTGTACAACATTCGTGATTACTGAGTTTTGTTCTTTGTTATTTGTTGGGTATTATAAACACCACCACATTTCAGAAGCCGTATCTCTTTCCATCCTCAGATGAAAGGGAGGAGGCACATACTCTGACGGGTTCATTAGAAAGAGTCAACCTCAATCACTGGATGAGATCATTCCAGTACACTAGACCACTGGTTCAGTAATTGAGGTTGGCTATTTTTTAGAGTCACAATAGAGCAAGCACATTCCACCCTTTCACCTGAAGACAGAACAACACTGAGTTTCTTAAATATTGTGTTGATTAGAATACAGGATGATGGAGAAAGTCCAAAAGCTCAGTAGTTCCAATACAATATATAGCTTGAAAGCCTGGGGAAATACCAGATCCCATCAGATGAGGTGTCATATACACATAACTAACATATTCTGAAAAAAAAAAAAGACATAACAAATTGCTTACCTCAAAAATATTTACTGATTCTCCAAACAAATCAACAGTGACATTGAATGTTGCTGATCGTGGCAAGTATGACTTTGGTGAAAATATGACATTGCTTTCATAGCTCCCCCCTGAAAAGAAGGTATGTATAATGGATAATTGAAATAAATAAGAAAGGAACTTATATAGTACAAGAAAAGAGAAGGGCATAGCAGATTCTATAATTCAAATTGTTCTAAGATATTAATATAAACACGTTATCCCCCCAACAAACTAAAAATGACAATCTTTTACAATGCAAAATTAAGAGCTAAAATAATTAGAGATGATGACATATAAAATTATGTGCTAATGACTTGCTATCCAAAATCCTGTTACTACTATTTTATGTTCTACAGTGTAAGAAAATAACTTATGTTCTGGATTAAATATCCTTTAATAAATACACACACTCTTTAAATTCAAAGAATTTTAATTTACCATAAATGTATATAAATACAGGCAACACTCAAACATACCTACCAAAATTATAATTTTCAAAAAACATGGATCCTTCATAGTTATGAGAATATTTTCTCACATCACTACTGAATTTACTAACAAGGTCTTTATCTTGTAGCAGTGCTTGTATTTCCACTTTGCTGGGACTGGACGATTTCAGCAAGTTGTGAAGATGACTCCACACAAAGGACCCAACTGCAAATCGAAACAGACTGCCATTCTGTGCACTGACATGATATCATACACTGAAAAGTTACTGAACATACATGAAAGGAATAAGTTTTTCTTTTTTATGAAATGTATATTATTTTCCATTCATTCTGAAAACTAACATATGTTCCTTTATTACATAATTCAATTTAATAAATATGAAAGATATCTAAAAGTTTGTCATTACCCATCCACATGGAGGAAAAAAATTATTATTTAACAATAAGTGTGAGTGTAAATAGATAAATAAATAAATAAAAAGAGGACTATAACTGGTTGCATAGAAATAATTAATTTAAAGTCAACAAAAAGGTAATAAGTAATAATAATCATGTAAATATAATATTTTGGACATAAAGATTTATAAGATGTACAGCCTTTCCCCACCTTTATTTACTAATTGCAATTTTGTTTCAATGACTTAATTTTCTTGAATTTGATAGTGTTCACCGCATGGTATTTCTTTCAACTACCATGCCGGTGTTTACGAAAGAAAATATGTATCATATAATGTGAGAAAAAAATTTTCGAGACAAAGAAGAAACTAGGTCAAGTTGAGTGGGTCACTTGTGCTGGGTGCAATGACCACAGCCAAGATATGTCTCTCACTGATCTAAAAAAGAAACTACATATGAATACTTTGTTGGTTCTTGTCAATGTTACATCCAACTCTTGTGTGCTTCTTACTGGTGGGAAAACATAAGTGTTATAATATTTATTGTCACAAATTTATATTTTTGTTCTAAAAACTGAGAGAAAACATGTCAAATATTATCCTGACTAGAAAATGACCAGTACTGCATGATAATTACATAACTGACACTAATTCAAAATTTGTTACTTTTAAGCCAAGTTACTGATCTCACAAAGGTCCAGATCCAGATTAAAAAGAGTAGGTCCTATTATATAAATAAAACTGAAAAATATGTCTAACCTTGATTCACTTCTTCTTCAAAAAGTGAATGTTTGATTGTCTTAACTATGGTGTAAGTAGGGCATTTCATCACCTCCAAGTAGGCTGCAATACGCAGTTCTGAATCAACTGACTGATTACGGAAAAGATTCAGGAAGTATTCGCGAGTATCTTCGCATGGAAGTCGTCTGTAAAATAGTCATAATCATACCTCATTTATCATACCATTTCATAAAAGTAAAGCACATAATTTCAGCAAACTGTATGCATGATCCTATTTGAGTACTGAAATCTACTGAAAAGTCTCTATAACCGCCAAATAAAAATCATCAAGAAATCTAAACATGCAGACCAAACTGGGGTGGGGGGGAGTCACATCCCAGTGTGTTTGCATGCATTGCTGCCAAAGGTTCCTGACTTCACCCCCTTTCTTGCAACTTAAAGATCTCATCCTGCTTCTTCTCTTGCATATGTACCAGACTATTCTAGACATATAACTTGTATAAAACTGTTGTCATGAGGAAAGGAGTGGCAATACAATCGAGTCTGTGCTTCTTAGCAACATGCAACATTAGTGTATGGTGAGACAGTGCAATGAGACAATGGTATTTAGCTGAATAGTAATGATCGGGAAGAAACTGCTTTTAAGATGGTGACATACAGTAAATAACTGATCCAGAACACAATAAAAGCGAAAATTAACGACCATGGGGATTTGTCGCACTGACAACACGACACCCTCTATCCACTAAAGTTGGTACTAACTTCGCCAACAAGTGGCGGTAGCTCAGTCAGTATAGTTCGCTTGTGGACTAAAACCATAGAGTTTATTTTGTTTTAGAACTTTGTTAGATGTTGACATATGCACAAAAGGACAAAAATAAGTTAAGAGTTTCCTGTACCTGTGGGCCTCTACAGCAGCAATCCTGACTTCTATGGGCAATTGTCTATCTTCTATGCAAAGTTGCAAAGTAGGATTTATGATTGACTTTCCGGCTCCAATATTCCCTAGGGCTTTTATGGCTACCAGAGTCTGAAATGAAACACAATGAAAGAGGTATGAATAGGCTGCAGTAAGACACGTTTATGATTCTGGATTCTGGATAATGTCTAATGAAAATACATAACAAGCCTCAACTGCAAGATGTTAATCAATGCACAGCTCATTAAAACTATTGAAGAATTGACATTTATTACACTTATATCAGACCAAAATGCATATTTGCACATTTGCACCTTACATTCTGTCTAAAACATCTTTGAAAGTATATCATAATTTGAGTATGTAATCTTACATAAGAACAGTCTTATGCGTTCAATGAGATCTCTGGTATATTGCTTTTGGTTCCCATTGTGTAACTTCTAAGGATGACATAATGCTCTATATTGCTATCTGATTACGATCCACCCATGAAAATGTTTTAGACAAAAATTGGCACAGAAACAAACACATCCAATTAAGACTGTGAATAAACTGTATATACATACATACATACAATTTGTATTATGTCTACCAAATACATTTACTTCAAATCAGATTAAAATAAGTTTCCTAATCATTTCCTTGGAGTCCTTAAGTATTAAGGTTTAGGAAATTTTCATTTTGGTGAAGAAACGTTGAACGCATATTACTTCATACATCCTGCACACACACTGTTTAACTATCGCTAACCACCCATATTTGAAATAAGAAAAATATGTATAGATCTACTATTTCTCTGTCATATGTATGCCATAAGTATGGCAGTAATATTCCAAGGTTTGGCATAACATGACCGTGCTCTTAAATTGTAATGATTTACCTAAAAATGTACGAAGAGAAAAATCTGAAGAAGGCATGTGAACAGTTAATTGTACAAAAGTTATAACAATCAGGAAATACTTTCATCCAGTAATTATCAAGTATATCGAATAAGAAAATGTGACAGTAAAGTTATGAAAATGTAGAAGAAACTGGCATACCTTTTCTATAACTGCTTGATTGCTCTCTTTAAGCTGACAGCCACTTTGTACTTGGTTTTCGAGGAATGAGATGATGTTGGCAACTTCGGTTTGTGTTTCACACTCAGAATTCCATTTGCAGTATGAATGAACAATTGCAGAAACACTAAGAAAGAACTGGGCATCTGCCTTGTTCCATTTCAGCAAAGGTGTAATTATACTGATTGTCTGTAAATCAGGTCTACAGAAAAAAAGTCATAAATTATCATTTGTCTAAAAGCATTAACACTTAGCAAAATTTATTAATACAATTAAACTACCGTCTATGGTTTCTCTGTGGAACGGTGGATTAGAACAATGAAATTGGGAAAATCTTAAATGGAAGAAATTTAACACTGAGATTATGGGCTTTAGATCAATGAAATATACAGTTAAAGAAGAAAGCCTTAAACTGAGGAATATTAAATTAGAATCAGCGAGTGTAATACTGTTATATTTTAGCATCCTGTTGCACTGATTTAAGTCCATGATTTATTTTATCCGTCTTCTAGTGCATACGTTCATCTACACACACACACCCAGCAGGTCCAGCAGTATAATACACGCAGTCACAGGAGCAAGACGCAACACAGAGCACAATACACGATAGTGAAAGAGTGCTTCAACAGAAGATGATAAACGTGACTCGCGTAACGAAACACGACGTAGGAATAAAATATCCTGTACAATTTTAATATTTTAACACTTAACATTTATCAGTATATAAGATAAATATATATTTTAGTTATTTTAGTATGTATAGACAAGGCAGGCAATGAACTAGTTTGTCGTGGATTGGATCAGCACCTGAAGATGGCACTTTTGTGCCGAAACATGTAGTGCGAGTGAGAAGAGGGGATAGATGAATGTATGCACTAGAAGACGGATAAAATAAATCATGGAGTGTAATACACCATCATCATTAAGAATAGAATTAAATGCAAACTCAACTGCATTGGTCAATTCTTATTCCCTTCACAATTATATGGAACACTGCATTATTGCAGTCCACTTTTGCATTTCTTTCTGCTGGCATTAGAGCTTGATGTGATGAGTGTTTTGTTCACATGCTACACAAATATATGCACACAGTTTCGTCTACTCCAGGCAAGACTGCCCCCCCCCTTCACCCCCTGTAGTTTGGGCTGGGACAGATAACAGCGAACACAACACTCAACACATTAACCCTTGGTGATGGAGACAGCAGCTCCACACTTACACGGCTGATCACCCAAGAAGACTTAACTTACTCATTTACTCACTCATAGAGCTGAGCCCTTCTGGAGGAGCCACCAATTCTGCAGCTACTCAAGAATTTCCCAGCATTTTATGGAAACCAAAGGTTCATTACCATGTTCACAAGAGCCCTCCACTGGTCCCTATCCTGAGCCAGATCTACCCAATCCACACCATCCCATACTATCTCTCTAAGATACATTCTAATATTGTCCACCCACCTATGCCTTGGTCTTCCCTGTGGTCTCTTTCCTTCTGGCTTTCCCACCAATATCTTATACGCATTCCTTGTATCCCCCATTTGTGCTACATGACCTGCCCACCTCATCCTCCTTGACTTGATCATTCTAATTATACTTGGAGAAGAGTACAAGTTATGAAGCTCCTCATTATGTAGTTTTCTCCAACCTCCTGTCACTTCATCTCTCTTTGGTCCAAATATTCTCCTCAACACCCTGTTCTCAAACACCCTCAGTCTATGTTCCTCCCTTAATGTCATAGACCAAGTTTCACACCCATACAGAACCACAGGCAATTAACTGATCATGAAAAATATCAATACCACTTACATAAGAAAGGGATATTCTGTTGAAATTTCAGTGCTGATTTGACTACTGTAGTATAAAGAGATCACGCCACAGTAACTTGGAATTTATATAATGAATGGAAAGAAAACATCTACATGAGAAAATAAAGAAAAAGGAAAATAAAATAAAATAGAGGTTATGTGTATTGAATCAGGATGTCACACAACATTTACATTATGGTCTTCTAGGTTGCGATATTACACAGTCTTGTGGGTGGTTACCAACGTTTTAAAGTAATCTCTTACCTCTCTCTTTGGGGTAGAAATCACAAGACATGTTTGGCATTGGACCAAACCAAGCTAAGGAATATAAGAGTGAATATGTTCACAAAGGTTTATCTCTATTAGATCATTGTACGAGGTACCTTGGTATAAATGACAATGTCAGGAGCCACTCATGGGCAACGTCTTGAGATACTCCATTCCTCAGGATGACATCCTTCATCACGGCAATGGCAGCATTGCTTCCAAGCATTGGAAGCGCATCCAAGAGATGTCTCCTGGAAGAAATTGTGTGGGTTACCAACATTTGAAGTAAAAATTGTTACCACCTTCTACCAAAACAATGTAACTTTAACATGTTATTCAGGAGCACTTAAAAAGCATGTTAAATGTTCTTTAACTGTTTATTGTTGAGGTTAGCAAGATAAAAATATAAATTTCAAAATCCTTTTGTCGTAATATGGAATAAATATTTCAATACATGAATCAATAAATGTTGGTAAACCTCACTAAAAGATAATTTAAGTTCTTGGACTTAATTTTTCTATTTTCCTTTGTAGTAAAACATGTCTGATAAATTAATTGTTTGGGAACCATGAAATTCTCTGAAACTGTGAAGGCCCAATTAACAAGCAACTGCTGATAAACGTTGCTTAGATATATCAGCTATAAGACCTCGCCATAGCTCAAGCGGCTAGTCACTGACTCCCCACTGTGGCGGCCTGGGTTCGATCCCGGGTCAGGTCAAGTGGGATTTGTGGTGGACAAAGTGGCGCTGGGGCAGGTTTTCTCAGAGTACTTCGGTTTCCCCTGCCAATCTTCATTCCACCAATTGCTCCACAATCACCCTCACTTATCATCTGGGGCTGGTACACCAGGCCAGAAGTGGCTGCAGTACAAGGGACGTAGTCCCACCCCACTAGCAATAAAAAAATAATATCAGGTATAAAATCAGTGTTGAAATCAGGCTAGAGCAACATTAGTTGATGAATACAGAGCATGAGCATCACCTCATAACATTATACGATGGGGTACCCAAAAGAAACCGAACTAATTTTTTTGTGGCCAGAGCTTTTGTAGTACCGCGTTTTGCCGCTATGAGCACATAGAGCTAACATTCCTGAGTCGATAAGCTGACTACCGTTGCTTCAGAAGGTAAGGACTAGTTTCGGCAGAGTTTATAGTGACAACTGTTTTGTGTGATCGTCGTTTTTGCAATGGCCCAAACACATGAAAATGTTGAAAAAATTCGTGAAATCATCAAGGAAGATCGACAGCGGACCATTGAAGAAATTGTGGTGTTGTTGGGAGTGACTTGGAGCTCAGTTCAGCGAATTTTGACAGAAGATTTGGGAATGAAAAGGGTGGCTGAGAAATTCATGCCACGACTGCTGACTGCTGAACAAAAACAAGGTCGCATGGAAGCATGCTGTGCTTTGAAAGAAGAGTCCCGAAATGATCAAAACTTTTTTTCAGCGTTTTGCTGATGTTGCTGAGGTGAAGGAAAAAAACAACGGAGGCACTGTCAAGCATCTCAAAAGATGAATTTAGACAATGTTTTGAAAAATGGAATAAAAGACTAGACAAGTGTATTAGTGTAAGTGGAGAGTACTTTGAAGGGGATTGAAGGTTTGTGGTTAAAATTTGAATAAATAAGTTTAAAAAAAAATAAGTTCGGTTTCTTTTGGGTACCCCCTCGTAATTTTCAGAAATCAAAAGAACATGAAAGTTTGTTAAATTATAACAGTGAGGAGAACATATTAACCCCCATAAGGAACAAAACACAACACTTCAAAAGATTTTTTTTTTAGAACTTTGCATTATGTCTATGTACCATATACTTCCTTATTTAAGACATAAATGCATTTTAAAACGAACTGTAGCTTACTTTCCTGTGCTGCAGATGCTTGTGACACGACTGTACACTTGTGACAACGCAGGATATGATAACAATCTTGCAGTATGAATAAATTTTGTGAAGACTTCTGGGAACTCAGGCTGGATATCATCCTAAAATACAATACATTTAAAAGTGATAATAAAATATTAATTTACATACGAACACTATAAATTTTCAAAATAAAAAATGACTGTTGTGCTTTAAAGCACAAAGTGAGACTAGTATCTAAATAAGAAAAGTCAGTAAGTGGGACGAAGGATAAACTTTCACCATTAATATCAATCATATTTCTGGTCCGGTCAAACGAAATAATGCCATTTTTTCTCATAACACATGGATAGTGTGATTATATAAGTTATTAATTCATAATTATATATTTTTATTTGAAACTGCTAATTGTAGCACAGTTGGTTGAGGCACTATGTTACAAGCCAGAAGGTCATAGGTTCAAGTCCTGATGGGATGGATTTTTTCAATTTACCTAATCCTTCCAGCCGCACTATGGCCCTGGGGTCAACTCAGCCTCTAACAGAAATGAGTGCCAGGAATCTTCCTTGGGGGTAAAGGGCGGCCAGTGCATAAGGCTGACAACCCTACCGCCATCTGTGAGCTGATTGTCTAGAGAAAATGTGGGAGCCTCAACGTCTCACAACCCTATGGGCCTTCACGGCCTGTTACAGGATTAGCTTTACCTTTTTTTTTATTTTTACTTACCACATTTAACTTGCACATTGCCTTGATAAGGTCTCGAGAAGCTTTCAGCTCACCAGATACTGGCTTTGGTGTTTGATTATGATCAAACAATAAAGTGGAGCGACGGTTTACAGGGTCTGGAAGAGATAAAAGTATTATGCGACTCTAAGCATACTGATGGCCTTTTGTGACATTCTGTATTATTATTATACTATAAAGAGAAATATGAACAGATCTTTGACTAATATGCTAAACACTCAGTTAGATAAAAGAGCCCAGACAAACTAACGAAATTTATCACTACATTGTCCATAAAATTGTATACCTGTAGAATCCCCTCTAATGAATCTTACATGTCGAAAAGGAAAATGTACATCCTTTTGAAGCTTCATGACACAAAATGGCATAGGTTTAAACCTCAATCCTTGATACATCGGAATTAATATCTCAGCACGCTGACCCCCTGCTAGGCAATGACTGCAAAATAAGTAACTACACCACAGCTGTTACTAGGCAGTGGCCTGTAAACAGCAACAGAGCAATTATGTTTTCTGCGTGCTCTGTGCCGAGATGTTATAAGCTGGACAAGTTAAGAACTGCTGGGGTCATGGTGATCTGTTGCTGTTAGAAGCTGGTAGCTGAGGTCAGGAACAGTTCAGGAACCCAGAGAAAGCGGAACATGCACCGCTGGAAGTCGCTACCAAACAACGGCTAGTGAAGACGTAACTGTGGGAACTTGTGTGTATGTGTAATAGTAAGCTTTAACATGTAGTCATGCCCTGTATCAAAGTGTGTAATAAATTCTGTTATCAATCCAAGACCTGTCTATAGTCATGCCATCACATGACATTATGATCAAACAATAAAGAGATACACCAATTTGGAGAAAAGACCAACGGGACCCACGGCTTAAAGTCCCTCCCGCAGGACTTGTTCCCTGAATTTTTCCACCCTTAAAAATTCGATGACCTCCGCCGGGTATTTGAACCCGTGTACTACGAGTCATGAGGTGGAAACGTTACCTCTAGACTACGGAGGCCGCTTAGTCACAGACTATGTGTTAGCATGTAGATGGAACAGTTTAGATTCATGTGACATCAGGGCTTGAAGATATGGACAGACATGTTCCCCGAAACGCCAGTAGTAATTGGCCGAATTATACAGCTGTGAGTCTGAGAGGATTTCATTAGATTCAGCTTCCCCTTTAAAAATTCATTGCTTAATGCTAATGTATATTTCATTCTTCTAGAAGCAGACATATATAAAATTTGGACAGGAGGACTTCTGTCTTGTGGGACGTAGCACTGTATAGTATGTTGAAGCTAAATTGACATTCCGAAATGTCAGTGAACACAGTGTTAGATCCCAGGAGACAGAATTCTTCATAACCACCACCGTGGGAACCACAAATCCTAAGAAACTAGGATAAAAATTGTATCACATGGCCCTTCAAGTTCAGGTTTCTCTTATTAAGATATTACCTGGCACTTCTGATGTGGAGTTGCTTTCTGTAAGTAGTGTCAACACTTGTTTTACAACAGTATGTGCACCACTATCATTGCTTGAGAATGGCTGAAACAAATGCACTTCCTGGCAAACAATCTTGTTATACACGTTGTGGTCCACGGATATTTCGCAGGAACTATTGGATCGCATAATGGGTGCAGGTTGAAAATTCTGAAATTGAAACAGGGCTCAGTTTATACCAAAACAAAGAGAACAAGCACACATAGAAAGGACATAAAATACAGCGTGTTCCATTCAAACTTCACACATTTTAATTAATCACTGCGAACAAATTGTGATAAATTATGGATTATAATTAACATTAGATGAAAGATAAAGCCAAATAATTTTATTTCCGTTTTCCTTTGGTGAAGCTACAGTATCTGGCTGCATATACCTTGACACGGTAGAACAGTTCCTGTATCCCCAGGTAGCTGATCTGCAGCCTAACATAATCTTCCAACAAGATGGAGCCCCCCTCAACATTGGGGTCTGGATGTTTGGAGGTCCCTCAATGCCAACTTCCAAGATTGCTGGATTCGACGTGGTGGACCAATTCAGTGGCCACCACGTTCACTGGACATCACTCCGCTCGATTTCTTCCTCTGGGTTTACGTGAAGGACTATGTGTTCGTGCCTCCAGTGAATGACCTCCCAGATTTACGAGCCCGCATCAGTGAAACGATTGCAACTGTACCAACGGACATGTTGGAAAGAACATGGCAAGAAATTGAATACAGATTGGATATTGTTCGTGCTACCAATGGTGCATATGTAGAGGTTTATTGGTGTGTCAAATACAATTGTTTGAGTTGTTCTTGTATTTCCTGTAGCTTCATTTTCCTACCAATCATACTTTCTGTTCTAAGATCTGATAAAATGTGGGAGGTTTGAATGGAACATCCTATACAATAAATACAAGTGCATAAATGCTCTCATGTCTACTGCGCATATAATGACACAAGACCTGTTGAGCAAACTGAATATGTAGCAGTCTACTCCTTTCTCATATAATTTTTTGCATTTACCTGTCTGAAGAGATACGGCGTTGTCTGAAGTATAGAATGATGCTTGTACCTATAAGTACAAGTGGAGATGTCCTTCTTCTTTGTGATAACAAGGCTTGTCTCCCTGGCACCCATCAGAGCATACTTTGTTTCACAGAGACCATTTATATCAGCCTGCCATGTAATAAAATATGTCAGTACATAAAACCATACAATAACTTTAAGGAGAGTGATGGGAAACTCGCCTCTAAACCTCAATGGCACACATAAGTTCTGTAAAAGGACAGTGTACTAAATATGTACAAGAATTCATGTACTGACACACAGAGAAAGCAGCTTATCTACTGATTATCAGATTATTAACAATGTGGGATAATCACAGAATTTATAGTACATCATGAAATTGTGTTATATTTTAATTATAGGTTAACCACATCAAGAGTGATTATTTATTGTTGACAAATCCTAATTCTTTAAGTATTTTGGCAAAAGGATTTCAAGAATGATGTATTTCATGATGTGACTTGTTCAAGTGTTAATGTTGGAGCAATTATGAATGCCAAATAAAATGAATAAATAAAATTTTTTCCAAATCTCATTAAGCACTCTTATGCAATAAGTTAAGAAAGTTACAGGAATAAATTTTTAAACGGGAATGATCACTTCAAAATTCTTTTTATAGACTTTTTCTATGACAAGAAAACTGAATCAAAAATAATATGGCATCTGCTAATAGACAAGAATGTTAATGTCTTACATCTATGTTCTGATGATCCACATCAAACCTCTTCATAGTGTTCTGAAATGCTGACAGAATTCCTCTCTTGAAATTGAGCACCCAACTTGTTTCATTCATATGAGGACATATCTCTGGAATAAGTCCATCAGTGAACGAAAACCTGCAAATAATATAGTTCATACATAAATTAGGATCATCAATTTAGTATAGTCATAGAACAAAATAAAAATGTAATGTAATCATTTGCTGACAAAACTGTCTGATAATAAAATTCAATGATCCAGCACTGGTATCACAAATTCCTGCCACTGGAGTGAGTCCTAAGCCAGTATAGAAGTAACTTATCTTATTCTTGGTGTTCTTAAAGCTCACTTTCAAATGAGTTTATCCCCAAGAAAATGCTGCATGCATTACTTGTTTCCCCATCACATGCACACTACATGTCCAGTTCTTTATAAATTCCCTGATTAACTTCTCTAACAACAAAAGAGAAATTAATGTTATTTTCTGTGTGGCACCCCAATTTTCCACTTCATTATTTCAAGGTCTCAACAGTTTCCTGGGCACTTTCTTTTCAAATATTCATGATTTATGTTCTTCCACCATAGGCTGCTCTTAAAATAATATTCATACTAAATGCTATACAAATGTTCTACCTCTAATAACAAATCTTGGAAGTCTCCATGTTTAAGAGGATTGTTTCATTAATTCCCCTTAGTGGTAACTCACATGTTCCATAGAACTCGATGTAGTTTGTTGTCCTACTCAATTTGTGTCCATCCTTATCTACTAATTCATTGTGCAACTCAGAAACGCATGGCAATCTTCATTCAGCCAGGTCTAAATTTTTACAGAACCTAAACATTTTAACTTCATATCACTATCAATATGAACAACATACAATTCATTCATCTTCACCTTCTCTGATAAATGTTTCACATTATTCATGGCTGATACTACCCATCATAATACGGCTGTTACACAGTACACAGATGAAGCAAGAAAATTATTTCTTCTCTTCAGTCACATTTAATCACCTATCATCAAATTATGAAGTTCAGAATGATTTATTTTGTATTTTCTGTCAATGCTACTTTCATTATTTTTCAGCTTCAACTTTCATTCTCTTACACCCTGCATCCTCTCACAACCATTTGGGCAGGGTGGTTTAATTAAGGTATACAAAACAGCTGGACTTGAATCCAAATTGGATTGCTTTAGCAGCATCTGATGAATCTTGAATTCCAATGAGATTACTTAAGCAGCATCTGGTGAATCTTGAATTCAAATCAGATTACTTCAGCAGCATCTGGTGAATCTTGAATCCAAATGAGATTACTTCAACAGCATCTGGTGAAACTTGAATTCAAATGAGATTACTTAAGCAGCATCTGGTGAATCTCGAATCCAAATGAGATTACTTCAGCAGCATCTGGTGAAACTTGAATCCAAATGAGATTACTCCAGCAGCATCTGGTGAAACTTGAATTCAAATGAGATTACTTCAGCAGCATCTGGTGAATCTTGAATCCAAATTAGATTACTCCAGCAGCATCTGGTGAATCTTGAATCCAAATTAGATTACTTCAGCAGCATCTGGTGAATCACCTGGCAATGGATGTACAGTAAAACTTGGTTATAGCAACATCGGTTTCTGCGACACTTTGTCTATTGCGTCAAATATTCAATGGTATGAACTAATTCCTCATAAAGCAACTGTTTTTATACCTTGCTTAGTACGACATGCACAAATGCATCAACCTCGTATGTAACGTCATTTTCATTCCTGAATTTCTCTGATATCGTGGGAAAGTTTGATGTGTCTGCCCACCCTCACTTTCTCTACTTGCTGATGTGACTGTCCTGGAAGAATACGACCGCGGGCTGCAAGAGGAGCGTGGGTTTTATGCGAAAACAAGGGTGTGGGGTGGGACTGCGTGAATAGTGCAAGAGGACGCGGCAGTTTGTTAACTGCATTCCTTTCCTAGAATCTCGTCTAACAGGACCTCATATTGTCTACTTACCAAATAGTGTTCCTGCCTAAACCCAGAGAAGTGCAGTAGCGAAAACATGGCAATGAAAAGGAAAGTTTTAAGCATTGAAGAGAAAGTTAAAGTGATTCGTGAAATATTGTGTGTATTGTCAGTGAAAAGTGCTGTAATATGTCTTTGATATTACACATTTGGGCAATTCCATGTTAATGTTACGTTAGTCTGTACTTAAGTATGTATTTCACTAAAAAATGCAACATTTTAACTTGGTTTTTGGTAGATTTTTACGTGACTAACATAAGGCTACTGTGGAAGTGCCCATTTCGGTTACAACGACATTCGTTTATAACGACACTATTTTTAGGTCCCTTTGATGACGTTATAACCAAGTTCTACTGTAATTGTTTATGGGAGACTGGCTAACCTCGACATTTTACACAAGCCTAAAAGTCACTTTTAATTAAACAAAAGTATTACTCAATCCCAAATGTGCTAAGAGGGGGTAACTGCAACCAGGCCTTAACCAGCCCTGTTATAGCAATCAGAATGGGACTTAGTCCCAACTGACCCTACAGATGCATTGCCTCTTAATCCTTGCAATGATAACAGTACTGTTTCTGTTATATGGCCATAATTCAAAGAACAAAACCACACTTACAGCAAATTTTATTATAAAAAAACAGGTCATTCACATGTCTACCTCATTTTAGATATGAATGAAGGAAGCAGATATGACCTATTCTTAAGTGTTATCTAGCTGACATATCAGGATACTTGGGCTTCAGAATTTAACAATTGAACTTATCAATATAGAGCAGGTAAGGTAATAAGTGTGATCTAACATTCATAATATTTTACTTCAGACATGACTGAGCACCTCTGCTTAACAGCAGGGAGATTCAAAGAAAAATAGTTTTCCCATTGTTTCTCAAGGCTTTGTTCAACAAAGCTCTAAAAAACATTTTATTACCTTAACGGATATTGACCAATGGCTTGGCTGAATTCTGCTGAATGTGGAAGTTGAGGACTCAAAATGTCTATGTCCTCTTCTCTGTCATACGTTGGTGCCTTTTCTGTTAAAGATAGTTGTGATACCTACAATGAAATTAACAGAAGAAGCAGAGATGGAAATAATTTAATTGTGGTCACAGAGAATATCACTTTGTTAGTAGAGAAATATATTATTATCAGTAACTGACTCAGCATGAAATATCCATCCATTTAGAGTGAGAGTTCTTGACAATCCTATGAACAATAGCTACTATAATGTTATCAAAAGATGCAGGAACTCTCTTCCTAATGTGAATGTATTTTGTAGTTATAAAACAGAACACTATTTCCAAATCTACATAATCCAAAAATTATGTTATGTTTCTGAATCATTTAATAATTCAATAAATGTGAAGTATTGCATGCTTGCCTGAAGAACTCCTTCACATGGTGTTGGAAAGTCCAGTGATACTTGAGCAGAAATATATAGTGATGATTTGTTTGTGCTTGTGCCACCAAACAAAGTGCTGATTTCACTAGTGTATTCATAAACATAATTTGTTGTTGTCAGGTAGGCAAACTTCTTTCCAGCTGAAAGTAATAAATATTCATATATTTTACTTACATACATTATCAGGCACAAAATATGTAGTGTTGGAACAAACACGTCTTCAGCTGCTCTCCCCCCACAGAAATTCAACACCTGCACATACATGAGTGAACGAGAAAGATGAAGGGTAAGATGCTGACAGCACTGACAAAGTTGGCAAACACACGAGTACAGAAAATCAACTTTCCTATATTTGAACCAGTCTATTTTATTTTGATTATTTACAGTACTGTGGCAGATTTAAAAAATTACTCTGAGAGAACGTTCTGAAGACAAATAATGACCTCTGACCCAATTATGTGGTGAGGGTTTGTGAGAACTAATGACATTTACAGAAATATACAGTGTGCAAAGATTAAATACCTCTAAAAGATGCAGTCTTCCTACTTCTGGGTATTCTGTTGCCAGATATTTTGCAAAGTTCTCACACCTCACCTTGGAAACGTACTCTCAATGTGGTGATGATGCTTTGATTCGATGCCGGTGACGATCATTATCCCTCCTGCGTTCAAGCTTCTCTGTTATGACCCTATGCAGTGGGTCTTGTGGTGAATTTTGGGTAAGAGCGTAAGGTTTTGGATTCAATCGTAGTGCCTGCCTGAACTGGTAGAGGAAAGCTCTTGGTCAGGATTGATAAGAGGTGTATTGATTCTTCAAGTTTAGGATCACAGTTAATAGCTTTCTTAAACGCAGAAGGGATGTGTGAAAGGTAGTTCGCCATCTGCGTAAGCACAAATTAATACACGCATACAGGTGTCATGGAGTAACGCCCTCGTCAATCGTTACCGCTTATAACCTTCGTTTTCATTATTTGTAAACTCGTTATTTAACTATAACTTTAGCGCGTCTGTCTCCATTGCACTGATCTGTACTCTGTGCTTAATTAATTACCCACTACGCCATAAACGCGTGTGTTGGAGTGGGGGTATAGTTCCCCCTCGGCACTGGATTGAGATTAGTTGTCAACTACTTCACGCCCGGAGAAAGAGCACCCCAGCATGCACAGCATAGGACAGTCATCGAGCCCCACAGCTGATCAAGACGCTATGGTTGATCGAACATCGGCCGTCCTACCGTCGCCTGTCATTATACCGACTGAGCTATCCCAGCTGGCATTGTGTTGCAATTCGTCGCACTCCCTATAATCACGTCCCTACACGCACGTCTGGCCTACGCTGGCCTCTGTCATCCCTCTCGTGCACTAGCTGAACTCAGGCTAGGTCCGTCCTGACCGGTCACGACTTTGAGTTTCGCTTTTTCTTGCTATGTGCAACGTCAGTAATATTCTGTCGTTGTTTTCTTTTATTGACACATGGACTTTTGGTATCAATAATGAGAAAAAGGCGAGAGAATGTTAACCGACGTTACACACAGACGGCAAAAAAGAGGAACGCAAAGTCAGATCTACGTAGTGCGACAGGATGCTGCAATTTGATATTACTAGCAAGACTGTCCTCTGAGGAGGTGCAGCTTCGGGGAAGTTTCGAGAAACGCTCTCATGCCAGATTCTTGCGACAGTCCCGAATTCACTATCGTAGTCTCAGTATCCCGCTAGAATTTGCGCAAAAATGCAGATTGTCTTTATTAACATAAATTATTCCGAAATGTTCTCAAAATATTTTTAAAATATCAGGCATCTGCAAGGCATTAAAATGCGCATTCCTTACATATACGCATATTAAAATATATGCATGTATAATATTACATATACTCGTATATGTACTCATATAATTTTGAACCGGCATAGCTTAGTCAGCAAAATGATTGGCTTTTGAATGGGTAACATGTGTTCGATGTCTGGCATAGGGAGGCGATCTGTATACCTTCTTGGAGTTGTGCTTAGGCACAAGAACAATTTTTTCCTCAGTGATTTATATTATTTTTATTTCGTTAAATGCTCCAGGCTTAATTATATGTTATATTTTTTTAACTAAAATTTAACATTACCATTGAATAACCTGAATATATGCAACCGTTTTGAATTGAAATATAATAGGATCACAACGAAATGAGCGTCATACAAGGCCTTGAACTATAGGGGACGAATGTTCAAAAAGGAACATCGTTGCAGAAGAAACATTGTGTGTTCAATGTTCAATAAATTTATTCATAGTGGCCAGTTTGCTGCGACACATTTATGAAGCCGAAGGATGAAATAACTAAAAATCGGGGTTTTTCCGACAGAAACTAACCGATAGCAACCTGGGAGAGAATGGGATGTCTATTATAAGATTGTGATATATTTACCTGGCAAAGGAAATATTTGAATTGTGCGAAATAAAAATTTAACTAACTGAATTGAATTTATAACATATCTGTGGTATGAAGGATAACACAGCGGAACATTTACGCGGGACTGAAAACTATGAATAATTTATTTTCCATAATAGAAATCCGCCATTTCCTCCGAATAAGAGAACCACATACATATGTATGAAACAAAGATGGGGTTAATATGGATATCACAGTGGGATTCAAATGTAGAACTTTCATACTGAAGCTGCATTTTGGGTGCCCATATATTTTGAGATATATATTTATACTTACGAATGCATGTTGGACGTCCGCAGATGCTTGGATCTTTCAGTGGATCTGTTAAAATAAAGAAAGGTATTCATTAGATAAGAATTCATGTTAGGTTTTACAGTCTACATGCTAATGATGTCGAATACGAAAATTTTTGTTACCTTCTTCTGTAAATGATCTCACAGAAATTACTTTAATTTTCTAAATAACAGTACATTTTCATAATTACATAGAACCTAGTAGTAGGAAATTATTAACAACGAAATAAAATAGGACAATTTAACGTTTACAATGTTCGTTTGTAATTGTTAAATGATTATTGCCTCCACATGTATCTGATATTTAGTGAAGCCTTAAAAGGTAAAGCTATCCCTGTAACAGGCCGTGAAGGCCCATAGGGTTGTGTATTGTTGAGGCTCCCACATTATCTAGACAATAGGCTCACAGATGGCGGTAAGCCTTCCAGCCTTGGGCTCTTCCTACCTCCAGGAAGATTCCTGGTACTAATTTCTGTTAGAGGCTGAGTCGACCCCAGGGCCATAGTGCGGCTGGAAGGATTAGGTCAGTTGAAAAAATCCACCTCATCGAGATTCGAACCCGCGACCTTCCGGCTGGTAGTATAGAGCCTCAATTAACTACACTACCGCGTGCCCCTCATAATATCAATATTTTTATATGTGTCATAAAAATTTCAGAGTTGTGACGTATAGTAGTCATGTTTCTACCTAATACGTAGAAAATATCAGAATATACACATATTTACTTAATATCATTCAATTCCATCTTTTTCTTATGATCTTGGGGTGGAATGTAAAGGCGCGTCCACAT
This sequence comes from Cryptotermes secundus, assembly GCF_002891405.2. NCBI lineage: Eukaryota > Metazoa > Arthropoda > Insecta > Blattodea > Kalotermitidae > Cryptotermes > Cryptotermes secundus. Next base: position 25,298 of record NW_019724641.1, read on the forward strand.
TACTCGTGCTCGTTCTCGTGCTCGTGTGACTCTCTATGCTCGCGAGTAATGTGGACGATATGACAAGTCACGAGACAAGCAAATTTTTAATTTAAAAACTATAGCCAATAAATTAAAATACGACTACAGCCTATACACACAACGAGTAAAATATACGGATCCTCACGCGCCGAAGCCTGGCGAGCAACTGAAGTAGTGTGGACGAAGATTTACGAGCACAAGTAAACGCCAGACGAGTCTCCCGACGAACACAAGCCTGGCGAGCACGAGTAATGTGGACGTGCCTTTAGAAGCAAACGGGCCATATTAGACAGTATCACGTGTACAGTACAATACTACATATTCATAAAAGAAATCACGTGAAATCGTGTGTTTTATTCACTGTGCCAATCTTCTGGTAATGTACTTTAACCAGTCTAATTAGACAGATAACACGAACTCTTTCACGCAACTCACTAAATCACGTTTATTTTCAGTATGCTGATTATCATTCTCGTTATGTGTTCCCCTCTTCCAGCAGTAATTCAAATGTCACATATTTCGGTGCCATTCTGACGCCATTAACAGACATTTTTAATTGTATATGTCGAGGAAATATTTTATGTTTCGAGCAGTGTTGCTTATGGGCTAAGGTCGTTATCTATTTGTTTTCTATAGTATTAAAAATACAACGTATATGTATCTCTTATGAATGATTATATAAATATAAATACAAAATACATGTGATGACACAATGGAGTCTCTAAATGAGTGTTTCTTTTAGATGTTAATGACGCCATACTTGGGAATGACTATGAGCCAACTACTCATTAAACTTCTGTGTTATTCCGCTGTGCTTCTCTGCAGTCGTGATGATGACATGGCGTTAGAGGATCAACTCTTAATCACGTGTTCGGTTCAAGGGAAGTAAAGAAAATGTGACTGAAAAAAATATTTGTTGTTTGAAGAGAATATTGGGAAATTAAGAAATTCCTACAAGAAACAACGCATTGATATAATTTTACTATACAGAACTATTAGGCTTAGTTTGGACTCTATCCATCGTCTGGTATATAAAGACAAAAAACCACAACGTTTCGGAGACGAAAGCCTATTAGTTCTGTACAGCATACACCATCATAAGAATCCTTTCAAGTCTATAATTTTACTAGCATGTTTATGTCAATTATAATACAGCAATAATGATAGATCATGTACCTCAAGAAATGAGTACGAATCTCACAGGCTTACACAGGTGGCAGCTGGCAAACTGTCTCGTATGTTAGACGTTAGTTCTAAAATTGATCAAGGGGAGATATGTTGTGGAATTAGGTACGTTGGTTCACATAACGAGAGCCTAAATGTTGCATCACGCATAGATCTATTTGTATCCTCTAGTGGATGAGGATTATTTGTGGGCCTATCTTCTAAAATATTTATTAAATATATAACTGGAATATTACACTGTAACAACAAAGGCAAGTAAGTTGTTATTGTCGCATTTAAATGTCGAAATCGATTACTTGATGTCGAGTTTGCACTTATGGACCTCCAGAAAGAGCTGCAACTAATTAATTCCTACTATATAAGGGAGACATTTTGATTTTGGGTTTGGAAATTATCGAATTTCAAAAATGGACCTCTATAGAAACAAACCGCGAAAGAAAAATGGCACAGATCCACAACAGAGGCGAATTTAAACAAAATTATTCATTCATAAGTTAAATACGTGTATATTCTATCAGCGATTAACGTCATAGCTTAAGTTTGAAATCAAATTTCCAAGGACAGAACTATTTCGGAAGAACTGAATAGTGACCAGAAGATTTTTCATGGAAATTTTCATTTCTAATTTAATTAGAAACAACAATTACACAATGCTATTGTTAACTAATATTTCTGCACAAGAATACAAACACATGAGAAGTTATGACAAAATAAGACCAACAACTTGGATTTAGTAACAAAGTAAAATACACTATTGTAAAAAAAAATGGGCGTATATGATAGCTAATACTAGCCACTGGGTGATTTACAGATATTGCATTATATGCACGCAAAAGATTTCAATTATTTTTGATGGTAAATGATGCATAAATTTCGCACTCTTATTCACTTCCTCGGAGATTTAAACAGTATTTAAATTAAGTTAATATTTAATTTGGGCACGCGGTAGCGTAGTTGGTTGAGACACTATGCTACAAGCCGAAAGGTCGTGGGATCAAGTCCCGATGTGATTATTGGATTTTTTTTTCAGTTGACCTAATCCTTCTAGCCGCACTGTGGCCCTGGGGTCGACTCAACCTCTAACATAAATCAGTACCAGGAATTAAATAATTTCCTGGAGAGTAAAGCGCGGCCGGCGCGTAAGGCTGACAACCTTACCGCCATCTGTGAGCCGATTTTATAGATAATGTGGGAGCCTCAACGTCTTACAACCCTATGGGTCTTCACGGCCTGTTACAGGGAAAGGTTTACTTTCACTTTTTTACCATTTAATTATATGTGTTTACTCATACAAATTCATAAAACACAAGGGAACTACGCACTAAGCCTTAGCGCCTTGTTGCAGGTTAGGTTGCACTGTTAATGTAGTTAACTAAATAAAAACGGGATTAAAAACAGACAACTTTTGAATTACTTTCGATCCCACCACAAACTAAATGTTAATGTGTTCGACTACTTAGTTCGAATGTTTCAGTTTCTGGGTCATACGCCTTTAAATAAAGGTAAATGTAAGCAATCAAACAAACGTTTGTGCATGATGTACATAACTGTACACATTTAAACGAAGTTTGCCAACTAACATAACCTAAATTATGACAAAAATTGTGCTTACGTAAGATCAGGCAAGTTAACCGCGAGCCGTGGTTGAGTTTGCTTACTCATTCTGAAAGCTAAATTCAGTGTTTAAGTTTGAAGTTTTCATAAGTCTATTCAAGAAACACGTATCGATTACGACACCAGAATCATGTTAGCTTTCGAATGTGTTCTCATATGCCTCCAAAATTCTTGCGTTCACCTATAATTTCAGTAGCGAAAAATGCTTATAGACTTTCATATACATGATATGTATGTAATGGCCATCTTGTAGTGCACTCAATTTCACATGTCACTTCACTACATGTTTCGGCAACATTGTGCCATCCTCAGGTGCTTTATTTACGCTAAGCTATTACAACTCTCGCAGCCAAAAAGGAAGGACACATCACAAGACACAGTACACAAAAAATGTAAGAAAAACGACTCCCATAGTGGAAGAACCATACAATATGCGAGTTTGAATTAAGTCGCATAAGATGAATACTCTTAACAAGTTTTAGTGTATACAAATTTTATTATAGTTATGAAGAATGTACATTTTAATAATTTTATGAAAGACACATGATGGCAAGCAGTGCAATAGCTTAGCGTAAATAAAGCACCTGAGGATGGCACAATGTTGCCGAAACATGTAGTAAGAAGCGACATATGAAATTGAGTGCACTACAAGACGGCCGTTACATACGTATCATGGATGAGAATCAGTGCAACAGGACGCTAAAATACAACATTACAAATTTCATATAGCTTTTACTTTTTAGTTTCTTGTGGTGGGGTGAGACTGAGTCCACTTGGTACGTCGGTCGCTGTTTGACCTGTTATACCAGTCTCGGATGATGATGATGATGAGTGTGAAGCAATAGATGGAATGAAAATCGGCAAGGGAAACCGAAGTACTCGGAGAAAACCTGCCCCAGCGCCACTTGGTCAACCACAAATCCCACACGATCTGACCTGGGATCGAGCTCGGGACAAGTAATATCCATGTTTTTAGACTTGGCCGTTCCAAGCCGAATGTGCAGTTGATTTGGTCGAGTCCATTATACAGGGTAAGGACTGCATAATGATTGTCGGTTACAATAGGGAGTTAGTTACAAGTGCGTCACTTTCCTTCCTTTCCTTCAACAGCACAACTGCATTGTTACCAAGCTTCACCTCACTCAAACGAAACAACAGTCTACAGACTTAACTGAAGTATCTTATGAAGCAATGTTGAGAAACCCGACTGCAGTTATTACAATAGCATTTAGAAGCCCTTAAAATATGGAGTAAAATTTTACGTTTTTTCTTTTGCTTTCAAATATTTCTAACAGTTTCTGTTTGAGTAACTTATCAATACATTATTTATATAGTATTATCAGACGTAAATTGTAGCTTCATGCAGGATCTTTGAAGCATTTGTTGCGTCGTTGAAAAAGAAAGGACCTCCAAATTGAACCGATCGAACATTAAAAGTCTGACCCGTTTACATGCATTTCCACAAAATTCGGAAATCTACGCTGTTCTATCATAAAAATAAATGACTCAGGTGACATATATAATAATAATGATTTCATGATATTATTTGCACACATTCAATACCTACTTGATTCAATTTCGGTAAACCGAAGCATAAACACCACAGCTGTAAGAAGGATGAAAACATCTCCTCTTTGTACCCCGTTCATTTTCCTGCCACGTTCTTTGGGTAACATTTTTACACTACATGCACAGCGCCACAGTTGTTAATATTTTTAACTGCAAAGATTTTCCGTAGCATATGAGAACACGTCACTGGCACCACTCGAGGGAGACTGCAGTATGGGGACGATTAATTGAGCCTGATTTCTGTCAAGCACATTATTTTTCCTCCCAACACGGCCCCTTCCATCCTGGTCAAGGGCCGCTATGGGAGACAGCAGCTCAATTCAACAGATAAACAAGGAGAGGTTCAGAGTTCAGACATGTTACATCATTTGAACTCTCTATTTCAACATACGTAAGGAAAGATCTATTGGAAGCACATATTCCATGAACATGGCTATTTCGTGGTTTTGAGAATTAAATTAAATTAAATTAATATGGAGCTGAGTCCTTGTTGAGAAGCAGACTATTATGCAGCTACTCAAGAATTTCCCAGCATTTTATGAAACCCAAAGGTTCATTACCGCGTTCACAAGAGCCATCCACTGATCCCGATCTTCAGTCAGATCAATCTAATCCATACCATCCCATCATATCTCTCTAGGATCCATTTTAATATTGTCCTCCCAACTACTCCTTGGTTTTCCCAGTGTCTCTTTGCCTCTGGCTTTCCCACCAATATCCTATATGCATTCTTCTTCTCCCTATTCGTGCTATATGCCCTTCCCACTTCATCCTCCTTGACTTAATCATTCTAATTATAGTTGGAGAAAAGTACAAATTATGAAACTCTTCAAAACCCTTACCTGTATCCTGCGAAACGTATGTGGGAACCCAGGTATCCTCATTTTGAAAAAAAAAATGCTGTAAAGAAATTATTTGTTGAGTACAATTTTTTATGCAAATAGGAGAGATTTGTCACTAGTCTAATGGAGGGGTTCATAAGAATCTTACATCTCTGTTGCAAACAAATTTCAGACGAGGTTCTTAAGAATCTGAGAACTACGTATGAAAGTAATTACTTAGTCCATTTACAGATTTAATTTCGTCGCAATTAACTCGTTGACAGAAGGGAAATGATTGCTATTAAGTAAAGAAAACAGGTTTATTGAATAGAATTTACACATGTCAACAACAGATTTCATATAACAAAAATGTTCACAGAATCACCAATTGCATTACCCACACATCCTGGCGTGACACATTGTATCAGTGCACGAATTTTTTCAGACTACAATGATATCTACATTATGATGGGTGATTTCGTTTTGTTCTGAAGCAATATTAGCCTAAGTGATTATACATATTTGAGCTTAAGTAGTTGTGCATTGAGATAATGAGACAGACGGGTTCGCGGAGTGTTTTGTTAACAGCAATGGAACCACCAGAGGGTTCTGCTTGTCTTTGTGATGAGGCAGTGGATGAGATGTGAAGTCCTGAATTGCGACTTAAATTTCATTATTCAAGCTCTGAAACTTGGAATAATTATTTTATTTGTGCGATTGCCAAATTTTCCTGAAACCATTTACAGACCAACAGGTGTTGCCTTCAACTTTTCTTCCATACTTTCTTCTGTTCATTAATAATTTTAAAAATTTCATTATTATTTCATATATCCTATATTCAGATGAAAAATAAAAACGAATTTTCTACCGTGATATAAATTAAATGTGACGGTCTGCATTTCACCAAAATGCCCTGCACTGCATCCCAGATACGTGACAGCATAATCATATATTTCACTGTCAAAACAAAAAGGGTTAGTTAAGAGATGTAGGTATTTAAGATTATGCAGCGTCTACAGCCGTTATCAGGCAGCGACCAAGAAACAGACAGATTCCCACAGCGAATCCGAGCGCAACAATACAGGAACTATCGGAAACGGTGTTTTCAACGTGGTCCGTGCCAAGGGGCCATCTATGGGACAAGTTTAGACTTTAATGCAGTTGTAGGATATTCGCCGGACAGTACCGAAGTGTGCGCGGAAGCTCAAGAATATTAACTGTTAGAAGTCGTTACCAGGAAACGACTTGTGAAGACACAGCAGACTGAAAAGGTTTAGTGTGTGCTTTAGTGATCTGTAAAATATGGANTCAAAATGCCCTGCACTGCATCCCAGATACGTGACAGCATAATCAAATATTTCATTGTCAAAACAAAAAGGGCTAGTTAAGAGGTGTAGGTATTTAAGATTATGTAGCGTCTACATCCGTTACCAGGCAGCGACCAAGAAACAGCCAGATTCCCACAGCGAATCCGAGCGCAACAATACAGGAACTATCGGAAACGGTGTTTTCAACGTGGTCCGTGCCAAGGGGCCATCTATGGGACAAGTTTAGACTTTAATGCAGTTGTAGGATATTCGCCGGACAGTACCGAAGTGTGCGCGGAAGCTCAAGAATATTAACTGTTAGAAGTCGTTACCAGGAAACGACTTGTGAAGACACAGCAGACTGAAAAGGTTTAGTGTGTGCTTTAGTGATCTGTAAAATATGGAGATCAGATATGGCGCTATAATTAAGTGTGTTCACTAGTCGTGCGTAAAAGTGGTCAGCAAATCTAATCTCCAATGCAAACTCCGTCTATGGTCACTCAAACACGTGACAATATAACTGAGATTTGTCCGATTTGTTTCATTCCGGTCCGTCACACTAACAATATCATGAAAAGTTAAACAGTTCCGTCTAGTGGGACTGGTGAAGAATTTCCTTATTTCAATTATTTACGCCCTAACATGTTTCAGTCTTCAGAGACCATCATCAGAGGGACACCTTTACATCAATACAGTCGGAAGCTACTATTACAATACGTGTTCCGAGCGTTAAAATATATACATATAATATTACTAATATACAATTTGGTATAAAATCTAAAGTTTTTATAACTACAACTGCCGTTCCAATACATTAAAGCAACACAGCTCGCCACAAACACAAAGAGGAGAACATCAAAGAACCCTCTTCTCGAGAACGATAAGGGGGCACGAGTTCGGCCCTCTGTCAAGAGAAATAATAAGAAAAACGACACGAACCTACTTGGTTTATAAATTCCGATAAAATCTTAACATTCATTAATCAGTAATCTGTCATACAAGAGGTCCAGAGTCTCTTCCAAAACAGTTCCTCCACTTGATGCGCTCTAGAGCTTTCTCCTTCAAATGAAGGACCAATTATAAATATCTTAATGTATTGGAACAGCCGCTGTAGTTGTAAAAACTTTAGATCTTATATCCAATTGTATATAATTAATATTATATGCTTACATTTAAACGTTCGGAACATATATTGCAATAGTAACTTCCAACTGTGCTGATGTAAAGGTGTCCCTCTGATGATGGTCTCTGAAGACCGAAACATGTAAGGGCATAAATGATTGAAATAAGAAAAATCTTGACCAGTCACGCTAGTAAAAAAAGTAAAGGTATCCCTCTAACCGGCCGTGAAGGCCCATAGGGTTGTGAGACGTTGAGGGTCCCACACTATCTAGACAATCGGCTCAAAGATGGCGGTAAGGTTGTCAGCCTCACGCGCCGGCCACTCTTTACCCCCAGGAAGATTCGTGGTACTCATTTCTGTTAGAGTAGAGTCGACCCCAGGGCCATAGTGCGGCTGGAAGAATTAGGTCAATTGAAAAAATTTCAATGACCTCATCGGGACTTGAACCCGCGACCTTCCGGCTTGTAGCATAGCCCCTCATCAAACTACGCTACCGCGTGCCCACTAGAAGGAACTGTTTAACTATTCATGAGATTTATCAATTTTGGTTTCCGGCTTGGCTTATTTTACGATGATGCTAATATCTTAGTTTTGTTTCTTTTTCGTGGATTTGCGTGAGACTGAGTCCACTTAGTACGGCCGTCATTAAGGTCTTCCCTCAATATATAATTATGGAACAGTTAGTTACATGAGAATTGGCAGGGAAGGCCGAAGTTCTCGGAGAAAACCCGCCCCAATGCCACTCTGTTCGCAACATATCCTATACGATCTGACTTGGGCTCGAACCCGGACCGCCGAGGTGGGAAGCCGGCGACTAACCTCCTGAGCTAATGCATGGTCAGTAGCCCAGGTTAAGTAGCGTCGAATAGCAGATTGATTTGTGAATAACTATATGAAAGAAACTAATCCAGGTAAAATATTGGAATTTTCCTAGGGGTTGAAGAAAATCACGAGGAAACTCAGTAAAGAAGACAGCTCATGTCCAGACCGAGATCTGAATCGAGAGCCTCCCGAACACAAACCCACAGCGTTACCGCTACGTCAACCTGCTCGATAATTCAATAATTAACACTGTTTGGTGTCATTGTTTAATTAATTATATTAACACCATTTGTTTTCTTTCACTTTGGGGGCTGACTTTACATTCAAGAAGTCTGGAGAAATGACAAGATAACAATGAACATTTTGTTTGGTTCAGAGGATGTTTCAGCAGTAACCGTCAACATAAGTTCAATACAATTCATACGTAAAAATAAACCGCAGATACAGCATAATTGGAATAAAAATAAATACGTAAATATGCAGTAAATTAAAAAATAATATGAAAGATATCTTGATTTGAAGGCAAAGACACACACACACAATACAGTCATCAACGCCGTTTCAGAGATTGTTGGTCGAATCACCATTTAGTCCAGGCTTTCATGTAAATTGAACAGTACGTTTCGGTCGCATAGGAACATCAGCAGGAAAACAGGATGATCTGCCTAAACTGTTATAACGTATTGTAGTGTTATACCCCCAAAGGTGTCTCCACCTTGTCGTGGTGGTGGGGCTTGCGTGTCTCTGTGACCTGGAGAGCTATGCCGGCGGTAGTTTAACTACCAATAAGGTCATCAATGCCGGAAATGTCAAAGGGTAGAGCTCAGACTAAGAGAGATACCTGGTTCTCCAGGATGGGGGGTTGTGCACGAGGCTTACAACCTCATCCTGTAAAAAGAATTGTTCAGAAACCTAACAACCAGCCTCGGGTCCATTCCTATGGCAGCACGCATTGGTTGTGGAGACTGGTTGTAGAGGAGGCCAAGGCTCACCCAGGGCTGTAGTGCTGAGTGGTAGTTATTCTAGTATTATACAGCTGGTGAGGGCTGCAGATCCTGGAAGTGTATTATTTAAACCAGACTGGTTCCTGTTAAAATAATGTAATACGTAAAATTAAGTTAAATTAATTTAATAAAGAAAATGTTTTTAAAATAACTTAAAATGATGTACAATGATGTACTGTGTGTCACAGTGTTCTTGTTTGGTGTTATTTTTCTTTGCAGCAATGTGTATTTCGTGGGTGGTATGCTGGTTACCAGCAATGTGCCAAAAATATGCAACACATTGTTATGTTCGTTTTATGTTACTCAGTGTCTGAACCATACTGTTGTGTATAGCTGTAATTACGGCTGTTCTGGTGGCTGGTGTGGGTGAACTACGAACTTTCCGTGTTGTTCATCTGCTGTATAGAATGGGGAGAGTGTATGTGCTGCTATCTTGTGTTTGTGTTGAATTTATGTGAAAGTAGGGACTAAGGGGTTAGTCTGTTAAGCTGCACTGGAGACTGTATTTCAAGTGTATGTATGTGTGTGCATGTGATCAACTACAGCAGCAGGATGCATAAATATAATATTAATGTAAAAGATACTTTAACAGTTGAATTGACCATTGTCTATAACAATGTCACAAAAACAACAAATATATCATTCATAAATTTGCATGGATTATATGCATTACCATGACAATTACTGGACATGCAAACCTCCATAATCAATGAACAGCTGTTTAGTTCAAGTACTGAAAAATTTGGACTACTGTGTCATGTACAACAAATTAAATGAAACAAAACAAAATGGTTGCATATAATTAATCAATCAACTATAATGTGAAAATGATCCAAGAAGTGATACAGGTGAAATGGCTATGAAACTTCTGGCTGAATGAAGTTAAGTTTTCACAACATTCTTGGTTTAATTAAGGGAAAGATGACAAATAGATGAATTCGAAGAGGACTCATTTGAAATGTTGATTGTTCTTGTAACAACTCTGGGGATATGAAAAGAGTACTGCAGTAGGCATCAAACTTGGTCCCTAGGTGTTGAAGACAAAGTCTGTTAGTCTATAATTTATACTATCCTACGTATGCACTGAGCACATTAAGTGAAATCAAGAATACATAGCAAGCATCATGAACGTACTGTGGGGCTTTTAACTACCCAACTGGACATAATGCATATTGGTTGGCACCATTTTGATAGACCGTCGATCACTTTACTGATATGAAATGACGTGCTCCATTTACACCTTGGGAGGGGCTTGAGGAAGACGTTCATGACTAGATATTACATTTTGGGACCCAATACAAATCATCACAGTCATCTCAAAAAGGAAGAGTTAATGTACTAGTCACACAACACACTTAATAATAATAATAATAATAATAATAATAATAATTATAATAGTAACAACAACCAATGAAATGATAAGTTAAATTATAACTGTAATGTTAACAGCATTAATTTATAAAAATATACCAACTAACATTAATAACTCTAAACATAAAACCGCTTTTAATATGATATGCGTCTTTGTTTACAATAGAGTGACCAGATGTCTTTTTCTTACATTCATATTCTGATATAATTGCATAAGGTTGTACTCACTTCCAATAAGTCTAAAACAATCGAAATAAGTTTTTTGTGTTACAAGATATAATTAACAACAAAATATTCCGTGTGTTTCAATTAAGTTCAGCAGGAGAACAGAACACTTAATTGTTAATTACTCGTGCCCGTATCTAGACGTACTCTGACAGAAAATGTGGTAACCAACATGATGATGTAACTTAATGAGCAACAAACGATTTTGTTAGTGTGAAACCAGCAAAATGCCTTCAATGATCCCACACAGCATTTAAATCTCATGCATACTTCATGTTATGATTATGTGTTTCATACAAATTACATTCTTTTGAATGGAGAGTAAGACTACCTTCACCAATATTCTATGTTTGAAATCTGGTCACCCTAAATTATTCAGAATAATAATACATGGATGAAAATGAATTCACATTTTTTACTGATTGTTTTTGTTTGCATGTTTCTTCATTATCACATTAATGTTTACTTAAAAAACTGAGTGAGGGAGCAAGAATATGTAATGGATCCTTGTTTCTGGTGCTCACTTGCTCACTCCGTATCTCTCTCAGTGTTGCACGTGTAGTACACTTTCTTAGATGAGGAAATGGCCGAACATCGATGATGACTTTCTTCTCATGAATGAAAACATACTGAAGTGAAAATTTCGAGACACAATATGTTATTGATCTCAAACATGATCTGTGAGCCACATACACCTTGTAAAAGTGATATCAGCTTTATTTGTAGAACAAAAAATATTATAATAAAACTGATATATATTTTACATTNTGACAGGTGAGATTTTAGAATGTAATTTTCTGAGTTACGTTACTGTGTACGCTGGTAGGTGGGCCTCTATCTTGAAGTTAGATTTATTACAAGTTTCTCCAGAACAGTGAGAACCACCTGCTGAACTATGTGATGCCATAACTCAGAAGACCACAATCCAAAATCGATTAAAATTATTCAAGACAAAGTGAAACAAAGACAATCTCAGTGTGCAATAAGGAAATAACTGGCTGTAATATTCTGTATTTTATGAAATATATTATTTTATTTGATGATAAGAGGTGAAAGTATCAACATGCTAATTTTGATTGGTTGCAATTGCGCCAGAAAAGCCAACTTAAAGCACATAAAAGAAACTTTCAAAAGACCCACTTTTTTTCAGTAAATGTTCTGAGGTTGAAACACAACTTTCTCAGAAGTTAAAATGCAGGAAGAAATCATGGCTTTAATGAGAAACAAGTAGACAGTGCTTCCCAGACAGAAAATCTATAAGCTGATCCTATTCTAATATATTAAATAAACACCATTACCTCAATCAAAGTATGGTACAATCAAATTCACTGATTTCTTTAGATTAAGGGTAAAGAAATATTCTTGTTCTGAAAAATTTTAAGTACTGATATTTTCAGAAGCCTATGGAACTAATAGTTTCTTTATCTGAGATTCAAAATTAGTTACTGAGGGAAGTCATTATGTTTTCTTGTACTGTTACATCCATATTCTGTCCTATACCACTCTAAATTTGGAAGAACAGAAAATATTTTTCAAAGACATGAATACTTGACCTGTATTATCTGATGACAATTTTCAATTGATGGAGTTCCTGTTCCGGCTTTGAATTTTCTACAGGTCTAAGTAAGGATGTGTCATATGTACGAAGGCAAATCGAAAAGTCTTTGCCCATATTTTTTTTTCAGCCACAATAATACACATACAAGGAAATCAAAATACAGGCAGTGTTCTAAGTAACTCTGCAGTTGCGCCCAGGGATTCTCATGGACGATGTGGTTCTCCTCCATGACAATGCCAGGCCTCATGTGGCAAACAGAACCACCGCCCAACTGCAGTCATTCGGATGGGAGATTATGGATCATGCACTGTATAGTCCAGACCTCACCCCCAGTGATTACCACGTGTTTTGGTCCACTGAAGAAGTTCCTGGCAGGCCAGAGGTTCATTTCCGATGACGACGTGAAAACCGTTGCCCAGCGGTGGTTCCATGCTCAACCAGCCAAATTCTACAACAGCGGCATCTCCAAACTAGTGGTGCAATGGGACAAATGCCTGAACCAGGGCGGTGACTATGTGGAAAAATAGTCAAAATACTTAGAACACTGCCTGTATTTTGATTTTCCTGTATGTGTATTATTGTAGCTGAGAAAGAAACAGGGGCAAAGACTTTTCAATGTGCCCTCGTACATTATTTCTCTGACCTTTGTAAGAAATATTACTTTGAAATTAATGTACTCACAGAAAATTATACTCACATTAGTTCTGAAATATACATGAAACTATTACGGACAACTTCCCAGTTTATAAGTCATTTCCATAATATGTCAATGACCTGAAACTACTCCTCCAAAGAAGAACCATATTAGAAATGGGATTCTTAACCTATGGAAAGAGAATCAATTTGAAAAGAAAGCATAATTAACTAACTCATCTACAAATGCTGTACTCCAACAATGAATACATTTGGAAAATGTGATGATGACAAAATTTAGGGCAATTTTAAAAAGTGGTATTCTTCCAGCATGAGAGAGGTAATAATATGGCGCAAATGCAATTCACCCTGATGCCAATGATGCAGGTTTTTGTTTGAGACCAAAATAGAATCAAATAAAACGAAAATACAAGTTCACTTATTATGAAGGATATACATTTCTCGTGAATTGGTTGATTTGAGTTGTATCCAAAGGAACAAGTATCCAGGATCTTCTCTCCTTGAAGACAGGGCAAGATATCGTCAAACTGTAACTCACTTTAGACACAATACATTGCACTTATCATGTAACTCCAAAGTAGTTCCATTTATTCAGTGCTCGATTTAAATAAATGGAAGTTCAGTCCATAAAATGTTTAAATACTTGATACAATTCTAGTTAATGGCTATATGTTTTGTTAGAAATATCTTCACTGAAATGAAGTGTAACACAAACTTCCTATTCATATGTCTCTTGTGTACTTACAATAGTTGTTCAAAGCTCCATTGGCAATAAAAGAATACTTCATATTGCTAATATGACAGCATTCTGCATTGAGATCACTTCACTGCTTTGTTAGGTATAACATTCACAATAGAAAGTTGTTGAGAGTTGGATATGTATGAGCGTAGATTCTAGTGGACGTTTTGCATGAGTCGTCATGATGCCAGCAACTCTTTCAACAACAGCATGAGAACAACGGAGACACTGTTGGAAATACGTGGACCTGAATTTGTATCAGGAACTTTCACCTCTACTTCTGCCATCTTGAAGATGGAGAGCAAGAGGTGAGAATGAAGTTCTGGATGGTGAGAGTTGATCTTTTCACTTATGTCGTGCAGTGGACCAGCACACTCTTCCTGCAGCCACAAATACTTGTAAGAACATGCTGGTGGAATTGTTTCAGAGCTGTGCTCTATTCTTTTATGTGAAGAAAATATGATCCCTTCTCATAAAGGCTCAACTTCAAAATCATTTTTTTTGTTCTGATTGAGATAAAATGAACTTAAAAGGAAGGGATTTTAACACCATGGAGTGGATTCATGTAGGATTTTATTGTCATGGTAATATATTTTTCAGTCTGATATCAAGGGAAGTTGATTTTGTTAGTAACATTACTTATTACCAATATTATTGGTATTACTACTCATATCTGACTCTGTGCTTTCAGATTCCTTTATGTCACAGTGATTATTACAGAGATCAGCTTAGCTTAATATTTATGTATTGGACAAGCTGTGAAGCATTTTCTGAAAGAAACATTATAGCAACAGGCAGCAAAAATATACAATATTGACACTTATGAAGTAAAAAAAAAAAGTAAAGGTATCCCTGTAACAGGAAGTGGAAGCCCATAGGGTTGTGAGACATTCAGGTTCCAACATTTTCTAGACAATCGGCTCATAGATGGTTATAAGGTTGTAAGCCCTACACGCCGGCCACCCTTTAGCCCCAAGAATATTCCAAGAATATTCTTGATACTCATTTCTGTTAGAGGCTGAGTCGATCCCAGGGCCATAATGCAGCCGGAAGGATGATGTCCATTGAAAAAAATCCAATGACCTCATTGGGACTTGAACCCGTGACCTTCCAGTTTGTAGCATATTGCCTCAACCAACAATATTAACACTTAACCGAGTTATTTAGCATACTTGGTAAAACCAGGTCTTTATAGTACAAGGTGAGCGCTCATCTCGACTATTTTTTAATCAATGACAATTATACATTTAGCCCTTCAGAACTATATATCTTATTAGTCTGACAATAAAATTAAAAGAAAAACTTTAAATGTAAAATAATCAGTTAAGATGAAAAGGAAACGTTTAAATATGAAATAACCACATCACCACCATGCCCAGCAGCCTCATTTGTGAGATTTTAAAACTAAACTGGAAATGAAAAGCATTATACACTTTCAAAGAGGGATCTTTCTTAACCTCCAATATATATACATTTTAAATGAATGTTGTTAAGAATGTAATAATTGTTATATTACTTTGGAAAGAGACTTCAGTAACCTATTATTTAAATATTGTTTTATTTTATAAAATAAGCACTATACAGCAATCCCTGGTCATCTACACAGGTTACCATTCCTGAACAACACCACAGTTTTCAAGACAAACATCTTATCTAAAACTAGGATTAAGGGGAACTGCGGCCATCTTTAGCATTCATGAAACTCAAAGTTGCCTACTCCTTCAATAAACCTAAAAATTATTATCTTCCTTAGAAATGGTACATTTTGAAGCAAAATACCAATTAAAACAAAAAATCATGAGATTTATTATTTGCTTTCAAGACATTGGATTGCCGAGGGTTGAAGTTCATGATGAAAACCAACACACTGATGATGGTGGTTGTTGTACTCACCATTTCTGAATCACAGACATTTCACACCTGTACATAAAAACTGTGGAGTCATAAAACAAAGACTGTCTGTATAGGAACTAGACTATGGGCTGGATGACTGGGGTTCAATTCTTGGCAGGGATAGAAGACTTTCATCTTCCCCTTAACTTTCAGATCAGCTATGCAGCCCACCCACCCGCCTATCCAATGCATACGGTGGGTTATATCCCTGGGAGTATAGTGGTAGTGATGGGGATTTGCCCCTTCTCCTCCATGTAGTGCCAAGGTTAAGAATGATGGAGTTATGCCTTCATAATATATGTTTAATTACACAGTAAATTACACAGGATTCACAGAGCAAAATATGGTTGTTCATAAAACTGGTTGATGTGTAAAGAGAAGATTTTTTTTTCTTGGCACTACAGCCCCAGTGGTCTTAGGCCTACCTCCATGAACTTCTCCGTTCACTTTCGGTTTTTCTTAATCTTACACATTCGGTAGGGCTTCTTGGGTGTGTGATCAGCTCGTCGCAAGGCCTCTA